>NW_021604614.1:1705759-1717882 GCF_004785775.1 Grammomys surdaster
GAGGGGGCTGGGGGCGTGGCTCAGTGGTAGAGCCCCTGCCTAGAATCGCCCAGTGAGGGGCTGGGGGCGTGGCTCAGTGGTAGAGCCCCTGCCTAGAATCCCCCAGTGAGGGGCTGGGGGCGTGGCTCAGTGGGAGAGCCCCTGCCTAGAATCCCCCAGTGAGGGGCTGGGGGCGTGGCTCAGTGGTAGAGTTCCTGCCTAGAATCCCCCAGTGAGGGGCTGGGGGCGTGGCTCAGTGGGAGACCTCTTCTACAGCTTGTTGGAGACTCTGGGTCCAATCTCCACCATTACAAAATGACCGACATTCAGGCAGGCGGGCAAATAGACGAGAGCAGATTCCGCACGTAAAGTCGGTGTCCTGCCCCGTGCCTGTAGCTTTCCTCCCACCTGCTCAGCAGAGCTCTGGACCCCAACCTTCCTTGCCACCATCACCCTTTCCGGTAGGTAGCCTCAGCTAGGGCTAGTTTGCGACTTCGTCCTACTTAACCCTTCACGCAATGCTCCAAGGGAAGTCACATCTGTCCCAGCTCAATTGGGACCCCAGAGAGAGGTGCATGGGCTAGGCACGGGTGACATCCTCCGGCCGCTGCTCACCTTGGCGAGGTGCGGCCTCAGCTTCTTCTCGGCGCGGAGGAGCCCGGCGCTGGCGATCACGGCGTCCAGCACGGCGGAGTAGCGCTGCGTCTCGCACACCAGCGCGTACAACTGCTTCAGGTTCTGCGTGGCAGACGGAAGACCCGCTGCACCCAACGCGGGCCTCGCCTCGCACCCCGCCCGGCCAGGCCCCGCTCCCCAGCCCTCCCTTCCAGCACCCGGCCTCACTACCTGGAAGTTGCTGGAATACACCAGCCCCTTGAGGGAGCCTTGGCGGCTTTCTACGCCGGCCAGCACAGCCGCGGCAGCGGCGTAGAGCCCCATGTTCCCCCTTCGGAAAAGGCTTTACGACACTGTCGCAAAGCTCGGCCTGGCTTCACGGCCGCCGCAACCACTTGTACAACCGGATTTCCGGAGTCAAAGGGCTCGAGCCTTCGTTAGACTCCAGAGAAGGTAGCTGCTTCCCATTTTCAGCATCCAAAAATTAATCTTTAGGTTCTAAAGCCGGGCGTGCTGGCCCACGCCTTTAATCCTAGAACGCGGGGAAACAGAAGCAGAAGGATCTCTGCGAGTTCGAGGCCAGCTAGGTCTACATAGTTCCAGGTCAGCCAGAGCCACATAATAAGTAAGGTCTTGTCTCAAAAGACCAAAAAAAGGGAGAAAAAAAAAGTCATTCTACTTTCTTTGTATAATTTAGGGTAGTTATTTTGTAGTTTTCAAAGTTTTTTTTAAGCCTCAAACTCAGAAGGTACCGCATACTCTCCTAGCAGTCCTGTCTCTCCCAATGACGGGATGAAAGGCTCAGTAATAAAGTCCCTGCCCAGAATCCTCCACTGAGAGACTGGGGGTGTGGCTCAGTGGAAGAGCCCCTGCCTTAAATCCAGTAAAGTGTGCTTGGAGTTGCTGAACACCCACCTAGTAAATGTGGGTATATGGGATACTATTCCTAGCGTTGGAAAAAAAAATAGACTAGTCTGTCTGCCTCTCTCTCTCTCTCTCTCTCTCTCTCTCTCTCTCTCTCTCTCTCTCTCTCTCTCTCTCGTGTGTGTGTGTGTGTTTAAGAGTGTTTAGAGTGTGTTTTTAGCCGGGCAGTGGTGGCGCACGCCTTTAATCCCAGCACTTGGGAGGGAGAGGCAGGTGGATTTCTGAGTTCGAGTTCCAGGACAGCCAGGGCTAAAAAGTGTGTTTTTAATAGGGCAGACAGACATTGTCCCTAGAAATAGAGCACTTGCTTAGCAAGTGCTAATCCTGGGATCAATTCTCAACACTGATGAAGAGGAGGAGGAGGAGGCTGGTGATGTAACTCAATCTATAGAGGGCTTGTCTAACAGGCAGAAAGCATTTGGTTCCAGCCCTTCCACTGCATAAACCAGGCATAATGGCACAGTCCTGTATCCCAGCACTCAAGAGGTAGAGGCAGGAGGATCAAGAAAGAGTCTGGGGAGACTGGAGAGATGGCTCAGTGGTTAAGAGCACTGACTGCTCTTCCAGAGGTCCTGAGTTCAATTTCCAGCAACCACATGGTGGCGCACAACCATCTGCAATGGGGTCTGATGCCCTCTTCTGGCGTGTCTGAAGAGAGCGACTGTGTACTCATATACATAAATAAGTTGTTTTTGTTTTTTTTTTTTTTTAAAGAAAGATTAGAAGTAATCTTCCGCTAGCTAATTCAGGCCAACATGGGCTACATGAGACTGTATCAAAATAATAGTAGCTGGGTCTAAGAAAGGTTGGTCAGCTGTTAAGAGCACACACAATTCCCAGACATGTTAAGCAGTCAAAACCTTTTGTAATGCCACCTCCAAGGGATCCCATAGCTTCTGACTGTTAGCTTACAGACACTTCTGCTAGGTTCTGTCCAATAGCAACCTAGCAACAGCTTGCGTCATCGGCCTCCACCTGTGCCGCTTGCCAGGTACAGTGGCATCAGCTTCATATAAGAGGACTGTTAGTCACTACCCAAGCCCCCTCTCCTTTCACTCTCTCTGTCCCCACGTGTCCCTGGCCTGGCCCCTCTTCTTTCCAAGGCCCCTCCACCCCTTTCCAAGTCCCCGCTCCCTTCCCTTTCTCAAGAAACGTTATACTAGACCTGCCGCTCGGCGTGATTCCTCAAGGGGACACCTTGGCAGCGCCTGCCAGGCACCTCCTTACTCCCACCACAGCCACATTCTACTGCCTTATATTTCATAACACCGCTGTGGCCACAGCACCCCCCAAGCATACGCCTAGATAAAGATAAATATTACAATAGTAGTAGTAATAATTACTGGGAAAATGTCAAATTTATTGTTCTTAATAGAGGCTGGAAGGTCCCAGTGATAAAGATTAAATGTGTGAGAGAATGTTTCTGCCCTCTGCTGGAAGCGGTGGGAAGCACAGGGCTGCTTCATAAGTTGAGTGGATACAGGACCTGGTAAGGCGCAAAGCAGCATGCATACCACTAGGTGGTGATATAAATGTTCCAGGGACACGCAGGCGTGAAGAATCTTCTCAAGCAGTCCAAACAGACCCAGCAGAACCCCTCAAATCCCTGTGCCTAGCAGGACAGACCAACGGGCAGACAGTACCAGGACAGCCTATACCTGTGTGAGTGTGAGGTGGCCCGGCCCACTGGGTGGGGGCAGTACCATGGGCAGTGAGTTGCTGCCCCTCTCATGCCAACATGTGTCCAGGATAGGGTACAGCTTGCCCTGGAAGTCAGCCTGGAAAGTGTAGAGTGTCCTCAGGTCGTCAGGACGGTCAGCATCAAAGAACGTGAGCTCACCCTGCTCATAGTGTAGGTAGACACCGATGCGATGGGGGTGGCCAGCCACGGGCAGTGGCAGCCGTGGGCAGCCAAAAGCCTCATACACCCGGCCCTCTTTCAGGCCAATTAGCCACACACCGTGCTCTGGGGACTTGTTGACCTTGCCTTTGCGGCTGGCTGTGCCCTTGATGACCCCCAAGCGCCAGTCACTCTTGCTCCCCACCACCACTTCCCAGTAGTGGCGACCCCAGGAGAAGCCCTTGCTAGCCAGGACACAGGTGCTGTAGTCAAAGCGCTCTGGTTGGCTGGCTCGTCGCTGGGAAAGGAGGCCACAGTGCACCACTGTGTTGCCCTTAGAGAGCTCCAGGAGAGGGTGGGCAGTAGCCGGGTCCAGCTTGAGACATTCTGGAGCTAGAAGAGAAAGAGGCCTGTGGTTGGCTCACAGAGACGCTGCAGACCCCACCCAGGAGGTGATGACAAGCTCTGAGTCCTCAAGCATGGGGAACTGTGCTGACTCGGTGTCCCCAGGACCTGGAGGGGGCAGCCATAGGGCTGTGTGGACGGAAGGGAGGAAAGATGGATGGGATAGGAGTAAGTGGATGAGATGGACGAGTGGATGGATGGGTCATGGCCACCGTGAAGGAGTTCTGCTAGGGAGCAGGTGTACTGCCTGGACAGCCACTCCTACATCCCCTCCCCCAGGCAGGCGCCCTCTAAGTTCTCTCTGTGCTTCTTGGTACCGTTGATGAATTGGGAAGATAACAGTTTGAAGCCTCACCGGGCAGGACCTTCCGGAAGAGTCTCTTCCACACGGTCAGTTTGATGTCAGCCTGGTGGAGAGCTGGCTTGAAGGAGATCGGGCTGAAGACGCCTTCCAAAGGCCGAGCCTGCTGGACCTCTGCCCTGTGTGAACGGGTTCCAGTGGTTGGGGAGCCCTGCATCAAGGGCACCTCTCACCCTCCTCCTCATGTGGGGGTCCTCAAGACTAAATTCACCACTCAGGCCACACGTGCATGATACCACCCTTTCCTCTCCTCAGACCTCCTTCCTGGAGAACATGCCAGCTTCCTGGAATTGGGATTGCCTGGGAGACAAGGAAGCCCCGAGTAACCGTGAAAAGTGCAGATGACCTCTTGAGGGGATGCAGTTGTTGACTTGGGTGTGGCCTAGGTCAAGGACCTCAATGTCTCAGACCCCTGGAATGGTAAAACCTCCCCCTCTGCCCCCCCCCTGGAGTGATGCCCAGGGTGGCTCAAAGGGATGCCAAAGCCTTCCTCTCGTTCCAGTGCAAATACTGACAGCGTATAAAAGTCGGAGTGTTTACAAGAGATCGACTCGTGTGTGTAAAAACTGCAGCTTCCAGGTGTTTGAGACTGCTGGACCAGACACCTCCTGCTAACTCCTGCCCCACCCCCACACTGCACATAATAAGCATGCCAGGATCCCAGGTTGCTGGGTAGTTGATGCCGCTGCCTCAGAGTGTGCATGTCCCACCTGACCCCAGCTTTTCTGTCTGTGTGTCTATGAACATCTCCTCCCTCCATTCACTCGAACCATGCTATGGGGGACACGGTAGGGACGCTGCAACTGCAGTTAGGGTTAGAATCGGAAGTATCTTCCACAGGCTCATGTTCTGAAGGGTGGTCCCAGCCGGTAGAACTCTTTAGAAAGAGGTGGGGCCTGGCTGGTGGAAACAGGTCATATAGTAGGTCTTTGAAGGTTATCCCCACTATTGGCTTCAGCCTTATCTCTCTACTTCCTGTCTGCCAGCACGTGAACAAGTCATGAATGCTGTCATACTTTCCTGGCCATAGTGGACTGATAGCCATCTGAAATCACAATAAACCTTTCTTGCCTTGAGTCCTTTGCATCAGGTAATGTGGTCTCAGTAAGGCAAGGTTACTGATACAACAGGCGTTCACAGACACGGCTCTGGGGAAGCAAGTCTAGCTTTCCTGGGAACTTGTTAGAGATGCAGATCTGTAGGCCCTGCCCCAGATCTGCTTATGAGAAACCGATTGCCCTGGGGAAGCTGTATAATGTGTGTTAGCCAGCCTGCAGGGTGTTTCTCACGCGTGCTGACACCTGAGACCCACTAGAAGAGAATGTGGCATCAGGTGACCTGATTCTGCTCCCAGCTGAGCAAGGTAAATTGTCTGTTCATTTCCATCTGTGCTCTCTAGATGTGTTGTCCCCAAGACTAAAAAAACCCAGGAGGGCAGGCTGGGAGGCAGCTCCATGGGTAACAACAATTGCCTGCCTGGCAAGAATGAAGACCTGAGTTCAATCCCCAGAACCCACCAGTCATGGCAGCTAAAGGGATGGCTCACTGGTAAGAGCACTTGTTGCTCTTGCAGAAGACCTGGGTTTGGTTGCCACCATACACAATGTTTGCAACTCCAGTTTCCGGAATCCACCTCCCTCTTCTGACCTCTTCACTCACGGAGCACACAATTGGTACACAGACATACATGTATGCAAAACATCACATAGCATAAAAGGATAAATCTAGAAGAGCCAAGGGTGGCAGTGCAGTAAATGTTGGGAAGGCAGAGGCAGACAAATCCCTGGGGCTCTCTGACCGGCCAGCCTAGCCTGCTTGGTTAGCCCCAGACTAGTGAGACACCCCATCTCAAAAAAACAAAAACAAAAAACTAAAAACTCAAGGTGGACAACTGCCAGGGCTGTCCTCTGGCCCCCACACCCATAAATGTGCATGCACACCAACACATGAAGAAAACTAGAGAGGTGGCTGGCTGAGTGGTTAAGAACACTGGCTGCTCTTCTAGAAGACCCAGGTTCGATACCCAGCACCCACGTGGCAGCTCACAACCATCTGTAACTCCAGTTCCTGGGAACCCAATGCTGTTTTCTGGCTTCTGTGGGTACTTCACACTGACATACATGCAGGCAAAACACTCATACACATAAAATAAGAATTAGGAAGAGGGCTGGAGAGGTGGCTCAGTGGTTAAGAGCACTGACTACTCTTCCAGAGGTCCTGAGTTCAATTCCCAGCAACCACATGGTGGCTCACAACCATCTGCAATGGGATCCGATGCCCTCTTCTGGTATGTCTAAAGAAAGTGACAGTGTACTCATATAAATAAAATAAATATATCTTTAAAAAAATAGAATTAGGAAGAAAGAAAGCAAGGAGCCACACGTGGACAGGGTAGGCTCAGGAACTGATGAGTTTTCCCAGCACACACTAACTTTCCAGCACTCTCCCCCCTCATTCTGGTTTTCCTTGCCTGGTGCATCTCCCCCCTCCCTTCCTCACATGTAATAGTTGACTCCACGGATGGACTTCATCACATTCTGTGCTGTGCACACCGCCTCACTCTCATTTCTCTGCCTGCATGCACACTGTGGCCTTCTCAGCTATTGCACCAGTCCCTGGCCATCACCTCCCTCCACAGTGTCCGCATAGCTTGAGGCAGTATCTGTTGCCATACCTACCACAGGGGTGGGACCAGTCTACACTATTAGTCTGTGAGAACCCTGACGGCAGGCGCTTGACTACCATTCTTTTCCTTGTGCTCAGTGACAGACACACATGGGGAGCAGCTTAGGGCTAGACCACAGGAAGGAACCATGGGGATGAGATGCCTGTGCCCCAGCCACTGGGCACGCCGGCTGACCTCTCTCCAGCAGCTTCAGTTGAGGTTGTTACCTGGAGGCCATGGAGTGGAACTTCTGGAAGAAAGAGAGGGACAGGGGGTTACTACTGTGTCCAAACTGCATTGTTGAGGAAAAAGCTGGGGACCATGCTCTTGACCACTCACCCGGATGAACTCATGGTGACTCTCGTTCCCAAACTGTTCCAGCACCTGCTCAGCCTGGGCCAGTCGTTCTTGAGTACCCTGAGCCTGCTCCAGCTGCATGTCCAGGGAGGCCACCAGGCCACGTGTATGGCCCTCTAGCCCCTCCAGGCAGCGGGCTTTCTCTTCATCCACCAGGTGGTGCAACTCCTGGAACTCTCTTCGGATCACCCAGCTGAAGACGTCGGACTCATTCTAAGACAGGGGGGCCAATCACAGTGCGGTCACAACCGAGCGGAATGTCTGGTCTTGGCATCCCAGGGGCCTGGTCTTACTGGCCCATCCTGAAGGGCCTCGTCCTCCATGACAAGTGGGCTGATGATAGGCCGGGTTCATGTGACTGGGGAGCCCTAGAGGTGATGGCTTCTAGTTTGTATTTTTTAATTTTTTTGCAGAACTGGAGATTGAACCTGGGGCCTCAAGCATGCTAGGCAAGTACCTTACTCTATTCCTAACCCTGACCCCGATCCTAACTCTGTAATCCTAAAACAGCCAGTGTGCAGTCATGATTAGCAATTCAACTAAGCCATTGTTGGTGATTTTGCTGAGTCTCAATGTGGACTTTACTGGATTAGTTTGGCTAGTTTTGCTGAGTCATGGTTTGATTTTGGGGGGGACTGAGCCATGTTTGATCTTGTTGTTGTTCAGTCATGATGTGCTTTTTACTGGGTCATGGTTTGCCTTGGTTATGCTTGGCTGTGTTTATTTACTTATTTATTTATTTGGCTTTCTGAGACACAGTTTCCCTATATATTTCTGGCTGTCCTGGAACTCACTCTGTAGACCAGGCTGGCTTCAAACTCAGATATCTGCCTGCCTCTGCCTCTTGAGTGGAGGGATTAAAGGTGTGCACCATCATGCCTGTTTTTTTTTTTCCCCCTTTGTGTTTAGTCATAGTTTGAATTTTACTGAAGACAGTTGGCCTTTGGCTGAGTCATCACCAGGTGTTTTTCACTGAGTCATCATTGCACGTCAGAAAAGGGCACTGAAGTGGGTGTGGCACTGAGGCAGGCATGGTGGCATGCACTCAAAAGGCAGAGCCAGGAAGATCTCCTGAGTTCAAGGCTAGCCTGGCCTATATAGTGAGATCCAAGACAGGCAGAGTTACATAAAGAGACACTATCTCAAAAAAAGAAAAAAAAAGATAAAAACAAAAGAAAGAAGGAAAGAAAGAGAGAAAAGAATAAAAGAAATGGGCATTGGTTTCTAGGTTTTGTTTCCGTCTTCTTTTTAGATTTATTTATTGTGGCTGAAGAGATGGCTCATCAGTTAAGAGCACTTGTTGCTCTTGTAGAGGACCCAGGTTTAATTCCTAGTACCTACTGGCAGCTCGTAACTGTCTGCAATTCCAGTCCCAGGGGATCTGACACTTTCTTTGGGCCTCTGTAGACATCAGAAATGTATGTGGTGTATATACATACATGCATGCAGGCAAAACACTCATACATATCAAAATAATCTACATCTTGGGTCTGTCTGTTGTGTTACTTTCTGAGTGCTTGGCCTGTATGTAAGTATATACAGCAAGTGTGTTTCTGATGCTCACGAAGGCACTGGGGAGGCAGAGTCAGGCAGATCTCTGTGAAGCTAGCTTGGTCTACAAGGCAAATTGAGGACAGCCAGGGCCACACAGAGAAGAAACCCTGTCTCAAAAAAGCAGATTCTTACCTGTTGACTCATTTCTCCACCTGCTACTGTACATGGCACTGAACTGGTTTATGATTAGAAATGAGAATGGCCTTTATCAGCTTACACACGTGAGTGCTCAGGCTTACACACGTGAATGCTCAGGCTTACACACGTGAATGCTCAGGCTTACACACGTGAATGCTCAGGCTCACACATGCGAATGCTAAATTACCTGTGAGTGGGATTGTTTGGGAAGCTGTGATGGTTTGTATGTGCTTGGCCCAGGGAGTGGCAGTATTAGAAGGTGTGGCCTTGTTGGAGGAAGTGTGTCACTAAATGGGTGGTCAATGAGAACCTCCTCCTAACCACATGGGAGCCAGTCTTCTCCTAGTAGAAGATGAAGATGTAGAACTCTCAGCTCCTCCCTCCTGCACCATGCCTGCCTGGATACTGTCATACTCCTGCCTTGATGATAATGGACTGAACCTCTGAACCTTTAAGCCAGTCCCAATTAAATGTTGTCCTTTA
The DNA here is from genome assembly GCF_004785775.1 of Grammomys surdaster. Classification (NCBI taxonomy): domain Eukaryota; kingdom Metazoa; phylum Chordata; class Mammalia; order Rodentia; family Muridae; genus Grammomys; species Grammomys surdaster. Next base: position 1,715,081 of record NW_021604614.1, read on the forward strand.
TAAGAGTTGCCTTGGTCATGGTGTCTGTTCACAGCAGTAAAACCCTAAGACAGAAGGATTAAGAGCTTTGACTTTGTTAGGGGAGGTGTGTGCACTTTGAGGTTTCAAAAGCCAGGGGTCCATAGTGTGACTGAAACTCTAAAACCGAAGACAAAATGTATACGTAATCAGACATTCTTAGAATGTTGTTTGCTTGGTCATTGTCTAGTTCCACAAAATGACCCATGAAGTCCTTATTGATGGGGAGAAATAAACTACCCCTCAGGACATGGTGACTTCTGCTTCAACCTGCAGCCTCACCCAAATGGAGACACAACCTCCCTTGGGGTTGATCTTTTCAGTCTCTGCTGTTCCCTGAATTCTGGAATTGAGACTGGTCACCTGTCTCTGTGCTTTTAGATTGAGCAATTAATATGCTCACCTACAGAAGTAAGAAATGATTAACCAAAGGACAGACACAAAGGAAGAGCATCCCCCGTGGCTTTATGCTGCTTTGGCTACCTTAGGCATTCAAATGAAGCCAGGCATGGTGGCCCATGCCTTTAGGAGGATCTCTGTGAGTTCGAGGCCAACATGGTCTACAAAGCAAGTTCCAGGTCAGCTAAGGCTACACAGAGAAACTCTGTCTCAAAAATAACAACAATAGTAAAAAAAAAATAACTCAAATAAGAGGTAAAGACTTTCTTAACAAAATCAGTTTCTAAGGGCTTGTTATTTTTCTAAAAAAAAAATAAAAATTGAGATAAGGTTGTCTCAGAATAGCCCCAGCTGTCCTAGAATTCACTGTGTAGACAAGGCTGGCCTCAAACTCACAGAGATCTGTCTGACTCTGCCTCCCAAGTACTAGGATTAAAACTGTGCCCCACCACGAGTGGCTAGATGATATTAATTATTATTTTTTTTTTTTTTTTTTTTTTTTTTTTGGTTTTTCGAGACAGGGTTTCCCTGTATAGCCCTGGCTATCCTGGAACTCACTCTGTAGACCAGGCTGGCCTCGAACTCAGAAATCCACCTGCCTCTGCCTCCCAAGTGCTGGGATTAAAGGCGTGCGCCACCACCGCCCGGCCGATATTAATTATTATTATTATTATTATTATTATTATTATTACTGTCTGCTCATCCAAAGGACCCAGGTTCAATTCCAAGCACCTACATGGCAGCACACATCTGTCTGTAGCATCAGTTCCAAGGGATCTGACACCCTCACACTAATGCACATAAAATAAAGTTAAATAAATTATTAAAATTGGGCTGGAGAGATGGCTCAGTTGTTAAGAGCACTGACTGCACTTCCAGAGGTCCTGAGTTCAAATCCCAGCAACCACATGGTGGCTCACAACCATCTGTAATGAGATCTGGTGCCCTCTTCTGGTGTGTCTGAAGACAGCTACAGTGTATTCATATATAATAAATAAATAAATCTTTAAAAAAAAAAAAAATTGGGCTGGAGAGATGGCTCAGTAGTTAAGAGCACTGATTGCTCTTCCAGAGGTCCTGAGTTCAATTCCCAGCAACCACATGGTGGCTCACAACCATCTGTAATGGGATCTGATGCCCTCTTCTGTTGTTTCTGATCATAGCAACTGTGTACTCACATTCATAAAATAAATAAATTTTTAAAAAAATTATTAAAATTATCTTCATGACTGTTTGGTTTGCATTTGCAGCTGTTATGTATTGAAGACAAAGTACATATTCTCTGTGTTTAAGCTACACTTTCCTGTTTTCATTGAAATATAAAGTTGTTTTATTAGGAAAAATAGTATGGGCTTGCAAAAAAAAAGATAAAAGGGGCTTAGAGAACAAAGGCTTGCTGTTTTATCAAGATCACTGCCCAGGGTCTCCACTTAGCTTTGAGTTAGGAAACTGAGTCTTCACAGAGTTAAGGTTTATTTGGAAATGTACTTGTCACACTTTATCTAAGTGTTATCAACAGCTAAGTTTGAAAGCACTGTTAGTTCTTAAATACTGGTGTAAGTGACCTTCTGAATGTTCAATAACCATACTTGGAGGCCACCACCAATAAGGGTACAGGGGCTAAGACAGCAGCCAATTCTTTGGCCCATGCTTAATCCCAAATCAGCTACATTCCAGGAAACAACAGGATGCCTCTCAAAGGGTCCTGACGTGTGACAAGCCACCAGTCCTCATCCTCCTGGCCAGAGAGAGCCATGGAGACCCTGGGTTTACTCTCTCAGGAGTACAGACTCTGAAATTAAGGGTAACCACAGAATGAAATGCCTTCAACACTCTGGGGGAAGCCACCTGGTCAGCAAGACCCTGATACATCCCACAACATGATGGGTAGATGACTGACTAAAGGAGCAAGGGCTCCTACTCAGACCCTAAAAGTCATCTTCAATTGACCTTGACCATAAAAATAAACTTAGTAAATATTTGGTCAGATCAGTGGTCTTTTGTTTGTTTGAGACACGATTCTCTGTGTAGCCCTGGCTGTCCTGGAACTCACTCTGTAGACCAGGGTGGCCTAGAATTCAGAAATCCACCTGCCTCTGCCTCCGGAGTGCTGAGGTTAAAGGTGTGCACTACCACTACATGCAGGTTGTCGCTGTTGTTGTTGTTTTTAAGGATAGCCAAAGAGTAAAATGATTTGTAATAACACAAAATAAAAGAAGTAGGACCAGGTATGGTGGCACACGTCTTTAGTCTCAGCAGTCAGGATGCAGGCAGGTCTCTGAGATCCAGGACAGCCTAGAACTATACACCCAGGGCTCCTTAGTAAGACCCTGTGTCAAAAATAAAATAAAATAAAATAAAATAAAATAAAATAAAATAAAATAA
>NW_021604614.1:1717892-1718870 GCF_004785775.1 Grammomys surdaster
AAAATAAAATAAAATAAAATAAAATAAAATAAAATAAAATAAAATAAAGAAACAAAAGGAGGAGGAGAAAGAGGAGAAGGAGGAGAAAATGAATTAGACTTAGCTGTAGAAAGGGACAGGAAGGCATTACATGCTTCCTACCAATCCCTGAGTGTGGGATACTAACAGGACGGGTCGGACAACAACAGTCACCCAGCTGTAATCAGGTTAAAGGGCCCTCAGGCTTTTCGTAGCTTAAAAAAAATCATCATCAGCTGATCAGGGATGGCACACACGTTTAATCCCAGCACTAGGGAGGCAGAGGCAGGCAGATTTCTGTGAGTTCAAGGCTAGCCTGGTCTACATAGTGAGTTCCAGGACAGCCAGAGCTACATAGAGAAACCTTGTCTTAAAAACAAAACAAAACAAAAAACAAAACAAAAAAAAACCAAAAAAAACCTCCATCATCTTTCTCCTAAGGCTCAGGAGAGCTGAGTGAGAGGATTGCTGCCCCTTCTCTGCCACTCCTACGATGACAGCTCTGTGTCCAGACTTCTGTTCTCCAGTACCTCATGATAGCTGCCAAGGGCAAGCAGACACAGGTAGCACCAAGGTATGGAGGAGAGTGCGGCCCAAGCTTTGGGACTTTATCTCGGGGACTCCCGTTCTGTCTTATCACAGCCCCAAAGGACACTGAACAAAAGCCAACTTGGAACCAGTTCTGACAACTGGGTCCAATTCCCTTATAAGGAATGGAACCTTCCCCCAGCCACTTGGGATCTCTTTGAACTTGGCTTTGTGTGGAAGGCGCTGTCTTCTGTAAAGGGCAAACGAGAACATGCTGGGGGTGTGGTTCGGTGCTTGAACCCTGTGCTCACATCGACTAGCAATAATACAATTAACAAAAAGAAGGTCAGAAAATGTGGGTCAGGGACATAGCAATTGTCTAGAACCCCAGTGAGGGGCTGGGGGCGTGGCTCAGTGGTAGAGCTCCTGCCT
>NW_021604614.1:1718880-1721893 GCF_004785775.1 Grammomys surdaster
CTAGAATCCCCCAGTGAGGGGCTGGGGGCGTGGCTCAGTGGTAGAGCGCCTGTGTAGAATCCCCCAGTGAGGGGCTGGGGGCGTGGCTCAGTGGCAAAGCACTTGCTTACAATCCCCAAGAGAGGGTAGAGGTGTTGTTTAATGGTGGAGCTCTTTTCTAGACTCGCCCAGGGACGTGGCTCAGCGGTAGAGCGCCTGCCTAGCTGGCATGAAGCACTGCATTCCATCCCTAGCACTGCATACACCAAGCATGATGGGGCAGGCCAACAACCTCAGCACTCAGGAACAGAAGGTCTAGGGATGAAAAGTTCAAGGTAATTCTCAGCTATGTCACGAGTTCAAGATCAGCTTGGGTTACAGAAGACTTTGTCAGAAAGAGGGAATGTGGGGAGAAGGGCGTGGGGAACAGTCCTGTAGGAACAGGGTGGATGGGTCTCGGGCCCCAGGCAGAGGGAAGGGACTCACAATGATCCGGGTCCTGTTGTTCACCAGTTTGCCAATGTGCTCCTCCACGTTCCTGTTCTCCTCCTTCAGCTCAGATATGCGGCCTGCAAGCTCTTCCTGGAGGTGATAAACCGTGGTCCTGTGAGTAGCTGGCCGATTACACTTCCCCCTTCTGTGCAAAGCCTTTCCCTTCTGAGACTTTCCCAGTCCCCATGGTGGTGGAGCCAGAGTAGGAACCAGAGCCTTCTAGTTGGCCTCCACACCCAGGTGAAGAGCATTAAGAAGGGCAATGTAGCGGTACATGCCTGTCATCCCAGCATGCAGGAGGCTGAGGCAGGAGTTCAAGGCCAGCCTACATCACAGGTAACCAGACTGTCAGGGAGGGAACGAGAAAGGGGTGAAGAACAGAGGGGGGAAGGGGAAAGAGAGAGGAGAGAAGGAGAAGGGAAGAGAAGGGAAAGAGGGGAGGGGAAGGAAGGGAAGGAAGGGAGGAGCGGGAAAGCAGAGAGTAGGAAAAAATGGGGGAGGGAAAGGGCAAAGGAAAGGAAGATTTTTATTTGTTTTAAAAGCAAGGTGCTGGAGAGGTGGTTCAGTGTTTGATTCCCAATACATCTGTGGCAGCTTACAACCATCTCTAACTCCAATCCCAGGGGATCTGACAGCCTTTTCTGACCTCCCTGGGGACCAGGCATGCACATGATGCACTCACACAAAACACTCATGTACATAAATACAACTAATCTTAAAAAGATCTCAAAAAAAAAAAAAAGGAGACCTGGTGCATGTGTGTGTGTGTGTGTGTGTGTGTGTATGTGTACACTGAAGCTGTCTTCAGACACACCAGAAGAGGGCACTGGATCTCATTACAGATGGTTGTGAGCCACCATGTGGTTGCTGGGAACTGAACTCAAGACCTCTGGAAGAGCAGTCAGTGCCTTTAACCGCTGAGCCATCTCTCCAGCCCTAGTGTCTAATTCTTGACCCCGCCCCCTCAGCCTCCAGAGTGCAGGCCACCACACCTGGCCTCAATCCACCACATTCCAGGCTCCATCCCAAGGCCTCAGAGACACGGGTAGTGATCTTAAGGTGCTGCTCCTCTGATTCCCAGGATACCGTAGTCAGCTACTGTTCCCTCTGCTCCTTCCCACCGTACCCTCTCTCCTCTCGCCTCATATCCTGAGGTTTCATGTACCTCAGGTTAGCCTCAAACTTGATGTGTGACCAAGGCTAACTTTGAACCTGTGGAGCCCAGAGAAGGATGTCATATGCTCATCTGTTCATCCCTCTCCGCCTCATTCCCTCGAGACTGAGTTTCTCAGTGAAACTCAAGGCAGGCTGGCAGCCAGCAAGCGCCACCATCCTCTTGTTTCTTTGTGTCCACACTGCTGGTGTCAAAGACATACACAGCCATGCCTGGCTTTTTACACAGTGCTGAAGATTCAAATTTAGGCCCTTGTGCAGCAAGTGACCTCACCGTTGTCCTGTCTCCCTAGTGTTGGAATGACCTCACACATACCTCCTGATCCTTTGTAGGTGCTACTCCCCCCCCCACCTGCCTTCTTGTAACTCAGGTTGGCAGTCTACTTCCTCCAGGAAGTCTTCCTGGAGTGCTTGAGATTTTGCAGTATCCATGACCACTATGAGGGTTAATCTCGATGGTCAGTTTGACTAGAGTTAGAAACACTGTGGATATGCATCTCTGGCATGTCTGCAAATGTGTTTCCAGAGTGGCTCAGTCCAGGAGGACAAACCTAACCTGAGTGTGAGTGGCACTATGCCACGGGCTGAGGTCCTAGACTGAGGAAAAGGAGACAGTGAGCTGAGCACCAGCATCCTTCTCTCTCTGCTTCCTGACTGTGGATGCCATGTGAGCAGATGCCTCACACTCCCGCCACATGCCTTCCCCGCCATGATGGACTGGACCTCTAACCATGAGCCAAAATAAGCCCTTCTGTCCTTCCTAAGGCTGCTGATTGTCAGTCTGGGCATCCAATACACAGAGCTCAGCAGACCCCAAGTGATGCATGTTCCAGGCCTGGTGAGGCCTTTGCCTACTGCTATACCAGGCACAAGCACAGTACCTGCACATACTAGACACCAACTGTGTACATGTGGTGAAAGGCACAGGACTGCTCAGCTCTGGTGTTATGCTTGGTGTTATATTCCAGGTTGAAGGAACAAAGACATGCACCAAAAAAAATAATAATAATAAAACTAACTCTTTTCAGTTCTACTTATAAGCTCATATATATATATATATATATATATATATATATATATATATATATATTCTCTCTTTCTTTCTGGTAAGGAGATGAAACCCAGGGCCTTGCACATGCTAGGCAAGCTGTCTTCCACTAAGCCATGCCCCCAGACCCTCACTGGGAGATTCTAGGCAGAGGCTCTACCACTGAGCCACGCCCCCAGACCCTCACTGGGAGATTCTAGGCAGAGGCTCTACCACTGAGCCACGCCCCCAGCCCCTCACTGGGAGATTCTAGGCAGGGGCTCTACCACTGAGCCACGCCCCCAGCCCCTCACTGGGGGATTCTAGGCAGGGGCTCTACCA
>NW_021604614.1:1722293-1737655 GCF_004785775.1 Grammomys surdaster
CCACGCCCCCAGCCCCTCACTGGGGGATTCTAGGCAGGGGCTCTACCGCTGAGCCACGCCCCCAGCCCCTCACTGGGGGATTCTAGGCAGGGACTCTACCACTGAGCCACGCCCCCAGCCCCTCACTGGGGATTCTAGGTAAGGGCTCTACCACTGAGCTACGCCCCCAGCCTCTCACTGGGGATTCTAGGCAGGGGCTCTACCACTGAGCCACGCCCCCAGCCCCTCACTGGGGGATTCTAGGCAGGGGCTCTACCACTGAGCCACGCCCCCAGCCCCTCACTGGGGGATTCTAGGCAGGGGCTCTACCACTGAGCCACGCCCCCAGCTCCTCACTGGGGGATTCTAGGTAAGGGCTCTACCACTGAGCCACATCTCCAGCCTTATAAACATGACTCTTATATAATAAATATATATTATATATAAATGTCATATATGTATGACATTTGAAAAAAATAAATAATAATTGATCTGTTCACCTGAGGTAACAGCCCACGGGCTGGGGAATTCACATATTTAACACATTTAGAACATTTACTATCAGCTGTAGCTGTAGCCCAGTGGTTCTCAGCCTTCCTAACGCTGTGACCCTTTAATACAGCTCCTCATGGTGTGGTGACCCCCAACCATAACATTATTTCATTGCTACATTATAACTTTAATTTTACTACTGCTATGTATATATATATATATATATATATATATGTATATTATGGAGAATATTTGGTATGCTTTCCCTGTGAAAGGGTTGTTCAGCCCCTAAAGGATCTCGACCCACAGATTAAGAACCTCTGCTGTAGATGCTGAAATACAGCAAGGAACAACGGCCCCACTCTCACACTTGTGAACAGACCGGCTTAGGAGTGCTGAAGAAGCAAGGCCAGTTTTATGGGTCAGCAAGTGAAGCCCGATGATCTGAGTTTGATCCTGGCGCTTACGTGGTGGAATAAGAAAACCGATTCCTTGAAGTTGTCCTCCATATGTGTGTCCACGCATAAATGAATGAAAAACGTTAAAAGGAAAAAAATCTATTGTGATACATGCCTATAATCTCAGCTCTGTGGAGAACGAGACAAGAAGAGTTAGAGTTCAAGGTCAGTCTGGGCTGTAAGTGAGTTCAAGGCTAGCCTGAGCTACGAATAAACCACTACCAAAAACCATACCACTGAGTCTAGGATGTTGCTTAGTGACAGAATGCTGCTTAAGCTAGAAACTAAACCTTGGATTCCATCCCTAGCACAGCAAGCAAAACAAAATAAAACGCGCCAGAGATACAAGGAAAAAGAAGAGGAAAGGTCTGGCAAGGGGCTCCCTGTCATTCCTGCAGCTTCAATCCCCAGGACCTGGTATATAAGCAACTCCTCAAAAACCAACAAAGAGGGCCCCACGTGGAAGAGGAGAGCTGACTTCCACAAATTGTCCTCTGACTTCTACATGCATGCCATGGCACACGGGTGCACACAGTCAACCAGTCAATAATCAAATAAGTGTTAAAAACCAATGAATGAATGCATGCTTGTGTATATGTGCCATAAACTCCCGAGACGGACTTGGAAGGGAAATGAAACCCTGGTGCAGTAGCCTTCTTCCACCGAGTGGAGGCGCAAGAGAGCACTCAGGAGAGCAGCCCTTTGCTCTGCTCCTCCCCCAGCGGCCCGCCCGCCCCTCGCACCTTCATGCGGCTGTAGACGGTGGAGACTGGTGTGACTCGGTGGTGTTGGTGGGAGCCCAGCAGACCACAGAGACCACAGATGAATTCCTGGTCTTTCTCGCAGAAGAGGCTGAGAGGGTTTCGGTGGTGCACGCAGACGGTGGGCTCTGTGTCCCCAGGGAGCCTCAGAGCGTCGATCACCCGGGCCAGGGAGACATTAGGCGGGGAGCTGCTGCAGTCTACCGACTGACGACACACAGGACAGCGCAGCTCGGAGTCCAGGTGTTGGGACATGGAGTCCAGGCAGTCCTTGCAGTAGGAGTGGCCGCACTGTAGCATCAGAGGCTCTTTGAAGACCTCCAGGCAAATGGGACACTGCAGCTGGTCCTGGAGTTCCGGCACAGTCAGCTGCCAAGCCATGCACACAGCTCAGCTGCAACACAGGTGGCAGTCGGTCCTCTATCCTGCCACTCCCTCCTTCTGTCATATTTGCTCACCCACGTCTCCCCTCCCCCCCAAGGGCTGCTAGAAGCTTAGAGAGAAAAGGATGCCATCCCTGGGTTCTGATCTTAGCATACTATGACCCCGAGACTCAGTTTCCCCATCTGGGAAAAAAAGGACTTACATGGAAAAACAATGGCCACTATGAGTTTGGATATACAGCTCAACAGGGAGTCTAACTCAGGTTTTTCTGGCATACATGAGGTCCTGGCTTCAGTCTCCAGCACCACAAATGTCACATAGAATTATGACCCATCCCCCCTCATGTGACCCCAGCATTGGGGGATTGAACCCAGAGCCCTGTGCATGCTAGGCAAGCACTCTACTGATAAAGCCTCTGCCTTCTTTTAACCTTTTTAAAAAGCACCCCTCCTCTCCTTACTCTATTTTAAGACAGGCTCTCATTAAATTGCCCTAGAGTAGTGGTTCTCAACTTGTGGACTGCAACCCCTTTGAGGGTCCAACAACTCTTTAATGGTGGTTGCCTAAGACCACTGGGAAAATACAGATGATTACATTATAATTCATAACAGTAGCAAAATTACAGCTATGAAGTAGCAACAAAAATACTTTTTATGGCCGGGCAGTGGTGGCGCACGCCTTTAATCCCAGTACTTGGGAGGCAGAGGCAGGCCTGGTCTACAGAGTGAGTTCCAGGACAGCCCAGGTGCTACACAGAGAAACCCTGTCTTGAGAAAAAAATAACTTTTTATGGTTGGGGGTCACCACAACCTGAGGAACTGTGTTGAAGGGCTGCAGCATTAGGAAGGTTGAGAACTGCTATTCTAGAGGTTCGAGAACTGCTATTCTAGAGGTTCTAGAACCCCAGCTCCGGCCAGAGAGTCTACTTCAAGGAAGAGTCTCTACTGAGACCTGAAATCTGTAACATGTCCCTTTTAGCCAGGCACTTTATGTTTGTTTAGTTTTTGTTTTGTTTTGTCTTGTTTTCAGGACAGGGTTTCTCTGAGTAGGCCTGGCTGTCCTGGAACTCTCTCTGTAGACCAGGCTGGCCTCGAAATCACAGAGATCTGTCTTCCTCTTCCTGCCAAGGCATGGACCACCAGGGACCTGCCACCTAAGCAATCTTAAAGGAAGATTGTTCCTTTTATTTTCCTTTTGGAATAGGGCTCATGTAAACCTTGATGGTCTTGAACCCTGTATGCAGCTGGGATTGCAGGTGTGCTCCTCTATACCCAATTTAAACCGTTCTGGGTCTAGAACCCGGGGGGCCTCAAGCATGTTTGATAAGTCAGTATCTACTCACTAGCTACATCCTGAACAACAAGAGCAAAGTCCCTTGTCCCAGAACAACACTGTCCTCAGAGAGTCTAAGATAAAGAGCCTGGGGTGCTCCTCTTCCAAAACAGAAACAAAGTCTCCACTGACCAAGATAACAACCTGACCCCCACCCTACTAGTCCATTACCTGATTTCTCGTGGGTCCAGCAGGCCTCCCAGTAGGGTGGGTCTCTCTGGTCACTCAAGCCTTTTCTTCCTGCCAGAATGGAGCAGCTGACTCGGAGCACCCAGCTGGATGTAGATGCCACTGCCTGGTGTCTGCCCCTTCTTCCATCCCCTCCCCTTTCCCAGCAATACCTGTGTCCTCAAGGTCATCCAGAATCAGGTGGAAAGTGGGTCACATACCACGGGACTGAGGCGGCAGCCTCTGTTGGGTCCCTTATGATAACCTAGACAGGCAGATTGTGGCCTTGCCCAGGATGGGGGAGGGTTGAGACAGCTCGCCTTTTTACTTACCAACTCCAAACAAGAGCAGGTAGGAGCTATGTATGACAAACAGCTTTCTGAATACTCCAACCCAGAATTTTAAAGGTATTTTATTTAGATTTTCCTTGTTTTATAAGTTTGGGTCACACACACACCAATGATAGTACGTACTACTTACTCTGAGTTTTTTCATTCGAGGTGTAACATGAACAGATCTTAACCACACAGTGTAATGTATATCTTATTCGTGTACATTCATGCTCAAGGTCAAGTTGTAAACTGGACAGAGCAGTGAACACCTGTAATCCCAGAACTTGGAAAATACTGACCAGAGGCCAGAAGTCAAGTTCATTTTCAGATACATAGCACGCCCAAGGCCATCCTGGACCTCATGAGACTATCTCAAAAGCAAAACAAAACAAAGGATCTAGTTGTACAGAATTTGCAGAGTCAGTCCCTTGTCTCCTGCCAGACTGGCCCTCCAATCAAGACAGTCACGGTCCTGGTTCATATCCGCCTACCAGCTGCCTGCCTGTATGTATATAAATAGTATGTATGTATGTATGTATGTATGTATGTATGTATTTTAACATTTATTGTGTGTGCTTGCAGTTGTAGGGCACTTTATGCATGAGAAGCTAGGGGATAAAACTTGCAATACTCAGTTCTCTCCCTCTACCTGTGAGTCCTGGTTGTCAGGGTTGGTGGCATGCAATTTACCCACTTGACCATCTTGATTGACATTGTTTCTTGCCTTGTTGGAAGATATCTGAAATCTTGGAGCCAGCTGTGGTGGCAAAAACCGTGATTCCCAGCACTCGGGAGGCAGAGGCAGGTGGGTCTCTGTGACTTCTTGAGGCCAGCCTACCCTGCCTAGCTATTTCCCGGCCCACCAGGCTACATAGTGAGATCCTCTTTATGAAAGAAAGAAGGAAGGAAAGAAAGACGGGAGGGGAGGAGGGAAGGAAGGAGAGAAAGGTAAAGTCCTAGGTTGGGGACTTAGCTCAGTAAAGCAACTGGATGCATGATTCAGCCATGGGGGTCCTACTTAGAATCCTCCTGGGGATGTGGCTCAGTAGTAGATCGCTTGCCTGATACTACTTTTATCGCCAGTACCACGCAAAAATAAGCTCTACTGAGCATCTCACTAGTCAACCGCGAGGCAAAAAGCACATGTCGCTTTTGGTCCCTAATTTTGTGGCGATGCGTCCCACTTGTGACAGAACGCCAAACATAACACAGAGACCAAAAGAAAGGCTCCGTGCCCTAGAGAACGCTTTGTCCGAAGCCCTCCCGGGGCTCCATCATGCTTTGCGCCTGCCATCACGTGTGCAGCGCGTGCTGGGAGACCCTTGGCGCATGCTCGCTGCGTCAATCACGTTTTCTCGTGCACAGCCCGCGTGGTGCCTGACTTCCGGGGGTCCGTTTCCGGTGAGGCCTTTGGCAACGGTTGAGCGGCAAGATGAGCGTCTTCTCGCGCCTCAGGAACGGAATCCCACCGTCGCGAGACGACTGCCAGGTACGGAAGCGGGGGTCGGGGAGCCTGGGAGCACGAGCTGGGGAGCACCCGGAGCGCGGCCATGAGCGGTAGCACCCGAGGCCCGGGAGCCCTGGAAGGGGACGACGTCCTAGGCCAGGTGAGGGCGGAACGTGGCGCTGGCCTGAGGAGATGAGCCAAGTGACTTCCACCTCTGAGGCCTGTGGCTTTCTCTCTCCCAGTCTCCCTATGAGCGATTAAGTCAACGCATGTTGGACATTTCCGGGGACCGAGGTGTGCTGAAGGACATCATCCGAGAGGGCGCTGGCGATCCCGTGACACCGGACGCTTCTGTGCTGGGTATGGAGGCTGCTACTGGCTGTTCTTTGTCCTTGGGAAACTGGTTTAGGATTTGGGTTGGTTGGGTTTTTTTGTTTGTTATTTTGCAACCCAGGCCGGCCTCTTAACTGCCGTTGTAGGTGAGGTTGACTCTGAACTCCTGATAGTTCTGTTTCCGTCTCTCAAGTCCTAGCCTAATGGGGTGGTCACCACTACATTTTATGTGGTGCTAGGGCAAAGCCCAGGAAATGTATACCAACCCATGTCGTTGGTTTAAGGTGTTAAGTGTTTCCAGGTACTGAGGATTGAACCTGGAACCTAGGTGTCTTCAATTGATGATTGCATATTTCCAAAATAACGGCGTTTTATGGGACTGGATGTGTTCCCCGTGAATGGAGAGGGTTTGGTTTTGAGAAACAATCTCATGTATCTCAGGCTGGCCTCAAACCCTATAGAACCAAAGATGATCTAGAACTTTTTTTTTCCCCGCCTCCCAAATGCTGAGATTACTCACATATGCCACCATGCCTGGTTTATGAGGTGCTGGGGATGGAACCCTGGGCCTTCTACATGCCAGTCAAACATTCTACCAACTGAGCCATGTCCTCAGCCTTTTTGTTGTTAGCAGCTTTTTTATTTATTTATTTATTTATTTATTTATTTATTTATTTTTGGTTTCGGGGTCGGGTGGTTTTTAGGTGTTTTGTTTGATTTTGTTTTGTTTTTAGTTGGTTTTGGTTTTGAGACAGGTTTCTCTGTGTAACTGCTCTGGCTGTTCTGGAACTCCCTTTGAAGACCAGGCTAGCCCCGAATCTCACAGAGATCTGCCTGCCTTCTCCTCCCGAGGTGCTGGGATCAAAGGCATACACCTTTGCTTTTTGAGGTTTTTTTTGTTTGTTTGTTTTTGAGATAGGGTTCACCATGTAGACCTGGGTGGCCTGTAACTCTGTATGTAGACCAGGGCAGGCTCTCCTCAAAACTCAGAGATCTACCTGCCTCTGCCTCCATAGTGCTGAGATTAAAACTGCACCACCAAGTCCAGCCTTTTTTTTTTTTTAAAGACAGGGCCTCCCTGATCCCAAGCCAGCCTCAAATTGACATTCTTCCTACCCCAGCTTCTTTAGAGCTGGGATGACAGATGGCTGCTAGCCCTGCCTGCCTTGAGCTTTTAAGAAGCAAAGCAGGCTCTGATCCCTTTCATGCCACTATGAACCGTGATGCAAGGTTCATCACTGTGAACCATGAGGCAAGGGTCATCACTGTGAACAGTGACCCACGGGTCATCAGGAGAGCTCTTGAACCTCAGAGCTGAGAGTCAGATACTCGCAACAGGACAGGAAGCTTTCCTGTGGGGCTGGGTACCAGGCAGCTTAAATCATTTAACCCCCCCAACCCCCACAGGGTCTCTGACCAGACAAGTGTTTGCTGCTAGCATAGAATTTGCAAGTAGCTGAGGCTATTCCTGTCTCTACTTTCCCAAGTGCTGGGATTGCAGACATCCTCCACCGTGCCCAGCTAATTGCAGTGTGTCCCTGTGGTATTGGTACGGTGGCTCTGAGGGCGGCTTAAGGAGCAGTCTCCTCACGTTACCTGCTCTCTTCCCCTGGCTTTAGTCCCTGTGGTATTGGTACGGTGGCTCTGAGGGCGGCTTACGGAGCAGTCTCCTCACGTTACCTGCTGTCTTTCCCTTGGCTTTAGTGAGATACTCGGGATACCTGGAGCACATGGACAAGCCTTTTGACTCTAACTGCGTTAGGAAAACACCTCGGCTGATGAAACTCGGAGAAGGTAAAGTCATCTGGAGTCATCTGGGCAAAAGAAGGCAGGCCATGTTTTAGGACAGTCACAGCATCCAGGAAACAGGTTCTTAGAGTTGGTAGCTAAGCTTGGGTTTCCGGGAAGCACCCAGGTTGTCTTGTCACTTTTCTCCTTGGAACATTACTTTTGGCTGATAGCCTACCTGGCAAGTTTATCTTGGCATCTAAGTTACCCATTGGGTGTTATTAAAATTTTTGTGCACATGTGTATATGTGCCCAGTGCCTGTAGAGTCCAGAAGAGGGTGGCAAGCCACCTGGAACTATAGGTAGGCAGTTGTGTGAGCCACCATGAAGTTACTTGGAACCAAACCCAGCTCCTCTGCAAGAGCAGTAAGCACTCTTTAACTGCTGAGCCATCTCAACAGCTGCAGGACATCTTTTAAGATGGCATCTCAACTGTGAAGCCAACACCTACCATGAATTCAGAAGTCTCCTACCTCAGCTCTGTGGTGATAGGATGATAACCATGAGCCCCCATACCTGGATCCACGGCGCACGATTCTTTCTGCGTTTATGAAATTAACATAGTAGCCGGGCGGTGGTGACGCATGCCTTTAATCCCAGCACTTGGGAGGCAGAGACAGGTGGATTTCTGAGTTCGAGGCCAGCCTGGTCTACAGCGTGAGTTCCAGGACAGCCAGGGCTACACAGAGAAACCCTGTCTGGAACACCCCCCCCCCCAAAAAAAAAAAGAAAAAGAAAAAGAAATTCACATAGTAAATGCTTACTTCTTAGCATGTATAGTGAACTAAGACATCATAGGATCTGGGGGAATGAGTAAAGTGCTTGCCATGTGAGCACGAGGACCTACTTTCCATCCCACAGAACCCATGGTTGTTCAGTTTGTTGGTTGGTTTTTGTTTTTGTTTTGAAAGGTCAAATGTAGTATCATATGCTTATAATCTCAGTGCAGGGGAGGCAGAAACAGATGGATCCCTGGGGTTGTCTGGCCAGCCAGCCTCTTTAGCAGACTCCAGGACAATGGGAGATCCTGTATCCAAAAAAAAAAAAAAAAAAAAAAAGCAGATGCCCCGAGGAATGACAGTTGAGACTGTCTTCTAGCATGAATGTGCACACATATCAATACACACACACACACACACGTCTCAAGAGACCACGCTCAGACGCTCAGATGATGAGAGCCCCATCTTATGGACCTTACTAGGATTGGGGAGGTTGGTCTCTAATCCAGAAACAGAACGTCATAGAACTGAATGAAACATGGAGCTCTGAGGAGTGATCTGGGTCTGCTTGATGACATTACAGTTACCCTCCCGGGCAGGGTCACAGGCACTGTGGAAAAGAAGGCTTGAGATGAGAACCCTGAGGTTTGACTAAGATTACAGTTGTGGGGCTGGAGAGATGGCTCAAAGGTTAAGAGCACTGGCTGCTTCTCCAGGAGATTGGGTTCAATTTACAACACCCATATGGTGGCTTACAGTCATCTATAACTCCAGTTCTGGAGGCTCTGATGACCTCTTCTGGACTCTGTGGGCATTGATTAAATGAATTTGACACATATACAAACAGGCAAGACACATACATAGAAGTACACATAAAAATAAAGGAAAAACTTAAATTTCAGTTAGAGTAGATAGACCACAGGGATGGATTGACAAAGAGAGCTTAAAAGAGAGAACAGTCTATGCCACGGAGATGGAGCCTGCAGAAGATGGCATTTGGGAAAAGTAGGACAGTAGGAGCAAGACTGAGCACTGAGGTGGGCACCCAGTGCAGAAGGCTTGGTTGGCATATTCCCTAGGGTTGGAGTAGGGGAACTGGTACCCATGAATGGACGGAATGCTGAGTGAACTAAAGTTGTGTTCTTGGACCTTTCTTCCAGATATTACACTCTGGGGCATGGAGCTGGGCCTTCTAAGCATGCGCAGAGGGGAACTGGCCAGGTTCCTGTTCAAGCCAACCTATGCTTATGGCACCCTGGGGTGCCCTCCCCTCATCCCTCCAAATGCCACTGTCCTGTTTGAGATCGAGCTGATTGACTTCTTGGACTCTGCTGAGTCAGACAAGTTTTGTGCACTCTCAGCTGTAAGTTCCAGACTTTGGATTTTCCAGCACTTTCTAAATGGAGGGATGGGATCATGTTTGGGTGTCTTTGTTAGAACACCGCCCTGGGTTCCACCTAGCCTACTGCACAGTGATGCCTGCTCTCCTCTGTCTGAGGTAATGTAAGGTATAAGTTAGCTCTGTGTTAGCTGTTTACTATTTAATTACCCTTTACCATTGTCCAAGAGAGAAATGTTGACGACTGTAACATGGCAGCCATTGTGCCACTGGGGCTTCTGGCTCCACGTGCTCCTCTTGTCTCTGGTCTTCAGGAGCAGCAAGAACAGTTTCCACTCCAGAAAGTCCTCAAGGTAGCAGCAACTGAGAGAGAGTTTGGCAACTACCTTTTCCGTCAGAATCGCTTCTGTGATGCCAAAGTGAGATACAAGCGGGTAAGAATGCTATGGGTGTGTGTTCCAGAAAACTTACCTTTTCAATTTTTATGTGGATGGCAGCAGTCTGCATATATATCTGCCCACCATGGGCGTGCATAGTGGCTTCGAGGCCAGAAGAGAAGATCTGGTCCCTGGGAATTGATCCCAAGGAACTGTAGTTTCAGACAGTTGTGAGACACCATGTGGTGCTGGGATTCGAACCTAGATCTTCTGGAGGAGCAGCCAGTACTCTTAACCTCTGAGCCATTGCTCCAGCCGCAGAAAATTTAAGAGCATAAGCTTCATCTGTTTTGCTATTCTTCATGGGCAACCATTAAGAAGATCACATTAAGCCGGGCGGTGGTGGCGCACGCCTTTAATCCCAGCACTTGGGAGGCAAAGGCAGGCAGATTTCTGAGTTTGAGGCCAGCCTGGTCTACACAGTGAGTTCCAGGACAGCCAGGGCTACACAGAGAAACCCTGTCTCGAAAAAAAGAACAACAACAACAAAAAAGAAGATCATATTAAGCTGGACCAGGTGGTTCATGCCTGTAATCCCAGTACCTGGGATTATAAATTCCAGGCCAGCTTGGGCGTCTTAGCTAGACTCTGTCTCAACAAAAAGGGGCTGGGGAGATAGTTCAGTGAGTAGCAGTGTTTGCTTCATAAACATGAGGATCTGAGTTCAAATCTCAGTGCCCACATGAAATGCTGGCATGGGTACCGGAAGGATGATTACAGTGAAGAGTACTTCCTGCTCTTACAGGGGACCAGAGCTTGATTTCTAGCATCCATATGGCTCATTCCACATGGCCTGCAACTCCATTTCTAGGAAATGTGATGCCCTCTTCTGACCTCCATGGGTTCCTGCATCCACATAGTACACATACATTCACATAGTTGTGAGACTTGAACATAAAGAAGGTGGTGGTGGTGGTGGTGGTGGTTTTCAAGCCAGGCATGGGCACATAGTCACTCAATCCCAATATTGTGGGAGGCCGAAACAAGATGATTTCTGAGACTTGGCTCCAAGCTCAGTGAGAAATCTTGTCTCAAGGAATAAAGTAGAACAGTCTTGTCAACTTCCTAACACTGCAGCCCTTTAATGCAGTTCCTCATGCTGTGCTGACCCCAACCATAATGTTATTTTTGTTGCTACTTCATAACTATAATTTTGCTTCTCTTATGAATTGTAATGTTAATGTTTTCCAATGGTGTTAGGTGACCCCTATGAAAGGTTTATTAGACCCCCAAAGGGATTTCAATCCACAGGTTGAGAGCCACTGGGGTAGAGTGATACAGCAGGACATGTGACATTGTCTTCTGCCTTCCTTGTGCACACCTACACATGTACATACATACATACATACATACACACATACACAGAAAGAAAATCCTTGTGGTAGAAGGGAATGACTGAGGGGGGGTAGCTTGGGAGCAGGGTGGTGTGAGGCATTGTTCTGTGTTTTCTTTTTATCTTTTCTTACTTTTTTTTAAGACAGTGCCAGTCTATAGCCCAGGCTGGCCTCAGACTCATGACAGTCCTGCCTCAGCCTCTCAAGTTCTGGGGTTACAAGCATGAGGCACAAATTTGGCTCTATCTGTTGATTCTATTTGTTTGTGTGTCTGTTTGAGGCATAGTCTCACTGTGTAACCTTAGCTGGCCAGTACTTACTTGGTAGACCAGGCTCTCCTTGAACTCATAGAGATCCACCTGCCTCTGCCTCCCAAGTGCTAGGATGAGAGATGCCTGGCCTGTGTGTTGACCCTGAGGCTGCTTTCCTGGGTGGATTTGAGTTAGGAAGCTCAGTAATCCCTGTTCTTTGTCTTCCTATGTCCATATGTATTTTAGTAATTGCCATCCTAGGGAAGGGGAAATAGCTCAGTTGGTAAAGAGTTTGAAAGAAAGAATTATGATCTGAATTTGATCCTGAGAATCCATATTTAAAAATAAAAAGGGCCAGGTGTGATAGTGCCTACTTGTAATTCCAGTCTTGGGAAGACAGAGACAGGCAGGTCCCAGGAACTCCCTGACCAGCAAGCCTAATCCCCTTGGCGGATTCATGCCAGCAAAAGAGGCTGTGTCTGAAAGAACAGGGTAAATGGATGGCCCATGTGAAGTGATCCCTGAGGTTGTCTTCTGACCTCCACATGCACTTAACAGGTACACACCCATGCGTACATCCACATAGACAAACATGCACACATGTAAGTATAAAAAAATCTACTGATCCCAAAAAGTTTATTAACATATCCTCCATCCAGCACTCCCCTCCAGCTGTAGCTGATTTTCTTCACTGTGTTTGCCATCTGTGGGATGTTCTGTCCTCTGACTATGGAGACTGAAGACTAGGTCACTTTGTGACAGGTTGGGTCTCCAGCTGTAGGGCTGTGGGAAGGCAGGTGGAACAGAGGTCTGTTGTACTCTCTGCTGTGGAAACAGAAGTATTTCTCACACCCATTAACAGCACTCCACCTGCCCATTCCAGCATCGACAGTCTTTTTGTTTCCATTTCTCTAGAACACAGACCTTAGCTGGGGATACAGCTCAGTTGGCAGAATTGGTACACATGAAGCCCTGGGCTCCATCCCCAGCACTGTAAAACAGGTAAACTGTTTCTTGAATTAGCAACAGGAGAACCAGAAGTTGAAATTCAGACTGCAGACATCACCCAGCAGTTAAGAGTGCAGAAGACCTGAGTTCTGTTCCCAGCATTCGCATCAGGCTGCCCACAACTGCTTGTAACTCCAACTCCAAGGGCTATGTTATCTCTAGTCTTTACTAGCACCTGCATTCATGTGCATATACCCACAGACAAACACACAGATATACATGCATATACATAATTTTAAAAAGAGAAATTGAAGGTCATTTTTTGCTACATAGTTTTGAGGCCAGCCTGGGCTGCATGAGACCCTATCTCAAAGATTAAAAAAGGGAAGCTTAGAATGGTGGTGCACACCTTCCTTGCACTTGGAAGCACTTGGAAGGCATAAGCAGGCAGACTGCTGTGAGGTCAAGGCCAGCCTGGTCTACATATTGAGGTAAGTTCCAAGACAACTAGGACTATGTAGAAAAACCCTGTCTCACACAAAAAAAGCAGATATAGGACACTGAAAGGATGGCTCAGCAACTTAGAGCATTTTTGCTCCTACATAGGACGCAAATTCAATTCACTGCACCCATATAGTACCTCACGACCATCTGTAACTCATAACTCCGTTTCCAGGGAATCTGATGCCCTTTTTTAATCTCTGGGTACCAGGCATGCATGCATGCAAACATACAGACAAGGCATCAATACATACAAAAGTAAAAAGAAATAATGAGGTAAAGAAGTTGGATGTGTTAGCACAAACCTTCAGTCCATTGTCATCATGGTGGGAAGCATGGCAGCATCCAGGCAGGCATGGTGCAGGAGGAGCTGAGAGTTCTACATCTTGTTCTGAAAGCAAACAAGAGAAGACTGTTGTCTTCCAGACAGAGAGGATGAGGCTCTCAAAGCCCACACCCACAGTGACACACTTCTTCCAACAAGGCCACACCTACTCCAACAAGACCACTCCCTGGGTTAAGCATATTCAGATCTCCACAGCACGTATACATAATTTAAAACAATGAAAATAGAAGCCTTCTGACTAATATATTAATGCCATGTCTTGTGAGCTAGTTGAGTCCTTTCTGAGATAGTTCCGTGTGACTTGTAGGGATGTAGGCTGTCCCTGCTGACCCTTGGCTTCCCTCCTCTCTCCAGGCCTTGCTGCTGCTCCATCGGCGCTTGGCCATCTGTGAGGAGCAGCACTTGATAGAGTCTGCTGAGCTTCTAGTCCTCCTTAACCTGTCCTTTGTGTACCTGAAGCTAGACCGACCTGCCATGGCCCTGCGCTATGGGGAGCAGGCTCTGCTTATTGACAAAAGGAATGCCAAGGCCCTCTTCAGGTGTGGACAGGTGAGTTGAGGGTAGTCGGGAGAGGGGCTAGGACAGCAACTCGGTAAAGTGCTTGTCGGCCATGCAAGTCTGAGAGCCTGAGTTCATTCTCCAGAACCCACAGTGCTGGACCCCAGCACCGGGGAGGCAGAGCCAGGGAGATCCCTGGAGTTGACTGGCTAGTCAGCCTAGATGAATTGAGGGGCCCTGGGTCCCGAAGGAGGACCTTATCTTGAAAATTAAGGCAGACTGCTCCCAAGAAGGAAGCCAGGGTTACCTCTAGTCCCCATCCACATGTGCACTCCCACACAGAGCAGAAGCTCTCACTTGAGCTACTACCACAGATGCCAAGCCTCTCTCTAATGTCTTGTCCTGTCTTCACAGGCTTGCCTCCTCCTAACCGAGTATGAGCAGGCCCGGGATTTTCTAGTGCGAGCTCAGAAGGAGCAGCCCTGCAACCATGACATCAACAGTGAGCTGAAGAAGCTGTCCAGGTGAGAGTGAAGGGCGGATGTGTGACCAACGGCACACGAGAGGTGGCTGTGAGCATTGTAGTCCAACCAGCCATCGGGATAGAGCACAGGCTAGGAGCACTGTCTCACTGTCTCAGAGCAGCCATCTCACCTGCACAGTCCACTGCTCATTGTCCTAAACTGGCTGGCCTGTGTGAGGAAGCTTCACTTCTGAGCATCTCCCTCCTTCCTGTTGGGCCACCTAAAGAAGTCAGCCCATGCAACATTTTTGTGTATATTTGCAAGTGTGTGTAGGCCAGAAAACAACCTTGAATGTGTGCCTGAGGTCCAACAGCTAGACTAGGCTGGTAGCTAGTCTGTAGGTCCTTCTGTCTCTGTCCACTGCTACCTCATCCTCCACCCCACCCCATGCTGGAATTATAGACACATTCTACCCACTGAGCCTGGTTTTTATTTACATGGTGCTGAGGATCCAAACTTGGGTCCTCACGTTCTCAACGAGCTATGTCTGTAGTCCCCATGTACCTTATAAGGGTCCTGTGCAAACCAGCTATGGTGAGCCACTCTAGCAGTCCTAGCTCCTGGGATACTGAGGCAGGAAGATCACAAACATGTAGAGTCTGAGTAAGGTATTCTATACCCTTTTAGGTTCAAAAATCAAAAGATTGGTGAGCTAAGAGTACTGTCCATTCTGATCCCCAAGACCTACATAGTGGAAGGAGAGAACTGGCCTGCAAATTGTCCTCTGACCTCCATGCATGGTATACAAAATAAATGTAAAAAAATCCTTTTTAAATTTCCCACAATAAAGTAAGTCTTGAATCCCAGCACTCAGGAGGCAAAGGCAGGTGGATCTCTGAGTTCAAAGCTGCCCTTGCCTACACAGTGAGTTCTAGGACAGCTAGGGCTGCACCTTGCTTCTAAAAACCAAAATTAATTAATTGTAAAAAAGCCAACTTGAGACTCTACCTATTCTCTCTCTCTCTCTCTCTCTCTCTCTCTCTCTCTCTCT
>NW_021604614.1:1737755-1842270 GCF_004785775.1 Grammomys surdaster
TTTTTTTTTTTTGGTTTTTTTTGGTTTTTTTTTTTTGGTTTTTTTTTTTTTGGTTTTTTTTTTTTGGTTTTTCGAGACAGGATTTCTCTGTCCTGGAACTCACTCTGTAGACCAGGCTGGCCTTGAACTCAGAAATCCGCCTGCCTCTGCCTCCCAAGTGCTGGGATTAAAGGCGTGCGCCACCACCACTTGGCTGACTCTACCTATTCTTAAAGTCACCTGAGACCCCTTGTTCCTGATGAATCTGTCTAGAACCACACATGAACTGGTTCTGTCTGACTCATACAATCGAGGAAGACATTACTCGTTTTTAGAAATGTAAGTTGGGAGGTCACTAAGATAGTTCACTGGGTAGTCTCGTGCTGCCAAGTCTTAGGACTTGAGTGTTTTATTCTTAGGACTCATATGATAAGAGAAAACTGATTTCTACAACTTGTTCTCTGAACTTCACAGACACTTTTTTCCAAACACAAAATATTAATAAATGTAATTATAAAAAATAAAAGTTTTATAAAAAATGTCACTTTTTCTGCTTAGAGATGCTGTGTTTGTTGTAGAGAACCTGAAAACATCTTCCCATAAGTTCTAGGATGCCCACCATTTTTAACATGTATTCTTTCCTGCCTTGGTGAATTTCTCAACTTAAGGTCAAGCATTCTACCACCATTGCTGAGGTGTGTGCATCATTTTCATTTGGATGCAGTCTCTTTGCTGCTGGCCTTTTGGTATTTTCCAGGAGCTTCCTTTCTGGTATGGAAAGTATCCTTTCAGGTTGGATACTGAATTTGGGGGCAATCTGACCATCTTTTAGGAGAAAAGATCTCAAAATGAGTTCGACAACATTTAGAACAAGAGTCATTTAGCAGGTCTTGCCCTGAGCCCACTAACAGTGGCTTTTGCCTTCCCAGATGCTGTCTTTCCAAATGATGGCCTTGTGTCTAGGACCTTAGTCAGTAAGCTTAACCTTGTCTGTTCCGGCATCTCCACAGTGTTATCTTCATTGACTGATATCCAATTTTTAGTGCTGTAACCAGAGAATTCAGCCACCAGATGTCACCTCCTGCAAACTTACAAAGCTTGCCTTTCTCTCCACAGCCATTACAGGGACTATGTGGACAGAGAGAGAGAGATGTGTCACCGGATGTTTGCTCCCTGTGGAAGTGGCTCTTCAGTGGGAGGAAACTGAAGGTATTCAGAGGGCTGGGCATTCATGAAAGGACTCAGGGTTCTATCCACCGGGGAAGACGGTCCTCCTCAGCAAGGCTCATTGACCATTGGCTCTCTGAGAACAGCATAGGACAAAACCCACTATGGGAGTGTTCCCACAGAGTGGGTCACTGAAGGAGGAGCACTTGGAGGTTACATTCGTGTTTGGGAGGTCTCAAGCTCTCCCATTCAAAAGACCTTTTCATGGTTTGTGAAATTAAACGCTTCTAAGGAACTGAGTTCCTTAGTGTGACACTTCAGCTGGGCTTGAAAAAGGAAAATTAGGTTTCTTTGTTAATATGTTTTGGAGATAATTTCATGTAGTCCAGGGTGGCCTGGAATTTACTATGTAGCTTAAAATGACCTTGAACTTCTGATCCTCCTGACTACCTACTGAGTACTAAATACTAAAATTACAGGCTTATACCATCAGAGTCTAATTAATGTAGTACTGGGTATGGAACCCTGGGCCGTGCACCTGGTAGATAGGCACTCTGCCCACCAAGCTGCATGCTCAGCCTGTTTGTGTGTGTATGTGTGTGTGTTCGTCCGTGTGTGTGTGTCCGTGTCCCTCAAGAGTGGTAGGATTAAGCACTCAGGAGGCAGAAGCAGGTAGATATTTGTGAGTTGCAGGCCAGCCTGGTTTACAGAGTGAGTACAATAAAAGAGTAGTATACCATTATGTCTAGCTGCAGGCCGTGTGTGTGTGTGTGTGCACGAATGCGTTGCTGAGGGTTGAACACAGCCGCCTCACGTATGGTAGGCAAATGTAGACATGTGTTCTGTCACTGAAAAGCTCAGACTTTTTGTAATCTAGGCTTTTCCAAGAACTAGGAAAGCTCCAACCTCAGTGTACCTCTAACGTGTTACTAAAGAAGGCAAACCCCCTAGGCCTAGGGATTGGGCTGTAGTGGGCTTCTTCAGTCCTGCTAAGTCTGAAGATGGGGAGACCTAAAGGAGCAGAACATGGCACTGCTGTCAGCCAGCATGGCTTCTGGTTGCGCAAGCACTGGGCAGAGTCCCTACAAGTACCCAAGATAACCTTTCAGTCTGCTCTGCTATTACTTAAGAAAATTAATGGGAACAGATTCACCTGCCTTATACACCTGTTCAAGCAGGTCTAGAGCCCCATTCTCCTGAGAGAAGTTAAATAAGGAGGAATAAGGAAGCAGCTGCTGAGCGGGCTCCTCTGGTAAATCCCGCCTTTATCGTCCCTTTGTGTCTGCAAAGCAGGGCTTGAGAGGAGGGGTCATGAAAGGCCCATTCACCCATGTTCTCAAGCAGTGTCCGCTTGGCAAGTGACCCCTGTTAGTGCCTTTGCAGGCATGACTTTTGAACCCATCCTCTGAGTCTTCCAGGGGAACTTCGGAGCTAAGCTGCAACCAGAGGACCTCTCATGATTTGGCTCTTGTCGCATTCAGTAGAGACATAAGATATGTTTCCCAGATCTCTCCCACACTCTGTCTCTGTCTGTCTGTGTCTCTCTGTCTCTCTCTGTCTCTCTCTCTCCCACACACACACACACGTGCACTCGCGGGCAGACACACACACACACACACACACAGAGCTCATGTGAATGCTAAAAGTCAAAAGAAACATCAGGATCTTCTTCAATTGCTCTCCAAACACCCTACCCCACCCACCCACTCCCCCTTCCCTCTTTTTGAGACAAGGTCTCTTACTATGTAGCCCTGGTGGTCCTGAGCCTCTGTATAAACCAGACTGACTACCTGTCTCTGTCTTCCAGGCTCTGAGATTAAAGATGTGCTCTACCAGGCCACGCTCTACTTTTTTTTGTTTTGTCCTGTTTTTCTAGACAGGGTTTCTCTATGTAACAGCCCTGGCTGTCCTGGAACTTGCTTTGTAGACCATGCTGGCCTTAACTCACAGTGATCTGCCTACCTATGCCTCTGTTTTCCCAGTGCTAGGATTAAAGGCACCATCACATCCAGCTCTATCTTATTTTTTGAAGACACGGTCTCTCATTGACACTGAAACATGGCACTACATCTATGCTGGCTGACTAGAGAGCCCAGGGACCTTCTGTCTCCACTTCAGCTCTAGGACTACAAGCTTTTTGGTCTTCATGCTTTCATGTCTTCATGCTTCTGTAGTAACTAATAGAATGATCTCTCCAGCCCCTGTTAAACAGTCTGTGGGGCCAGTGAAATGACTCACCATGTAAAGATCCCTGTGGCCAAGCCTGATAACTTGAGTTGGATCCCTAAGACCCAGAAAGGAGTATTTAGAGTTAAAGATAGTTGTCTCTCACGGCCAGTACTGGTTACTGATTTCAGCTTCATGGCTACAGCCAGGTTGCCCTAGTCTGATTTGCTATCTACAACTCTGTCTAACTTTGGCAAGGTACTTAATTGCTTCAGGCCTGACATCCTCTGTGGAGACAACGTCTATGTCATGGAAATGGCTATATCTCTGGGGACATGGCTCAGTGGGTAAAGTGTCTGCTGCATAAGCAAGAGAGTCTGAATTCAATCCCCAATACCCTTTTCAAAAGCCAAGCATGCCTGGGGAGTGCTTGCAGTCAGAGCCCTGGGAGGGTGGAAATATGGGAATGGGTATGGGCGTGCCTCAGTCACAGTGTGTGTGTAAGTCAGAAAGCCCACTTTGTCCTTCTACCCATTCCCATATTCCCTCATCTCTTCTGTATCCCTCCTAGACATTTGGATTTTCATAACAGTCTGCACAGATGGTTGATTAAGCGAGGCCCAGCTGGCATCATAGCCTCTTTTATTTCCTGACCCAAATCAACTATTTCCTCAATTCCTTTTTTTTTGTTTCTTTCCTTGTTTAGTACCTTAGGACACCTTTGGACATTGACTGCACAAGATAGGAAACAATGGAAATTTTTGTGTGTATATATTTGTATGTGTAGGTTCACATAGTTTGAAGGCCACAGTTCAGCCTCAGGTGCCACCCACCATTTTATTTGAGACAAGATCTTTCATGGGCCTGGAGTTTCACAGTTAGGTTAGGCTTCCAGTGAGCCCCAGGGGCCTGCCCATTCATCTTTACAGCAGGGGGATTACAGGTACATGCAATCATTCTAGACTTTTTTATGTAGGTTCCGGGGATTGAATGCAAGTTCTTTATGCTTACAAGGTGAATACCAACCAGCTCCCTAGCCCTGTTTATTTATTTTTAAGGTAGAGCTATAGGCAGGTGTGGGAATGCCTTCAAGGCCAGCCTGATCTACAGAGCAAGTTTCAGGATAGTCAGGACTTCACAGAGGAAACACTGTCTTGAAGAAGGTGGAGAGGAAGAGTCTCAGTACACAGCCCAGACGGGAACTTGCAAGTCTCCTGCAGCTGCCTTCCAAGTGCTAGGCTTTCAGATGTATACTGCCATACCTGCTTTAACATGTTAACCTTTTTATGTCCAAGGAATGTTTCAGTAGGCCTTGACCCTTGAGTTAGCATCTAACTGACTGAACATAGTCTTTAGGGTAAGAAGAATGTTCCTTCTCCTTAGAACAGCCCCAAATTTACATGTCACTCATTAGGCTCTATCTCATAGGAGAGCGCCACCACTGCAGACATGCTCTTTGACTGCCCCTCCTTCTTCTCTTCGTGGTTGCTTTGGGCTGTGCCTCACAAGAGCGTCTCTTTAATAGGCAAGGTGTCCATTGTCTTCCTACCTACCAATATGGCTATGCATTTGTCATTACTCCTAAGTCAGTAACACAAACTTGGGGTTTCACATGCTCCTCTGACTATCCATCACTGCTAGGAACACAGCACACATTTCCACTCATGGAATTGGTGGTGTATTTTCTGCCTTTGCTTGAACCAGGGCCTGGAAACAAGGTGTCATCTGCTGACCTCCGTGTAGTTGGTGCCTGCAGCATGCAGCCCTTTATCCTCAGGGGGTCCTTCTCAAGCAGTTTATTCCGACTCAAAGGAGAAATCTCTGTGAGTCTCCTTGTGTCTTCCCTGGGTAATGTGACCCTATGTAAGCCATTTAATTTCTCCAGCCCAAGGGCCTAAGGGTGCCTGGGAGGTACAGTCGTTTGCCAAAAGCTGGAGTCTGCATTGTGCATAGATACATGGCACATAGAATTTGTTCTTGCCAGCACTCCAGGCTCAACCTATGCTGTGAGTGGTGGGATAGCCATGAACTCTTACTAGTCCCCATTCAGCACATCCACCTAACACTGCTTGTTAGTAGATTTTAATCCCGAGTAAGGAAACACCTGCCAAACACTTCTCTATAGCAGGTTAAAAAACAAAAAAGATCTAGCAACAGAACAGACAGTTCTGTAAACTTTAATTCCAACCACCTTACATTCCACCTGAAGCCATTCTAGGGCTTAACAGACATTGATCTGAGAGGACTGGGCAGAGGAAATAGTCCCAGGTCAGATTTAAAGGAGGAAGGACACTACAAAATCTGCCTGATCTACAGAGCAATTTCCAGGACAGTAAGGGTTTTACAGAGGAAGCACTGTCTTGAAGAGGAAAAGAGAAGACACTCAGACATTTATATCCATGTACTTCTTTCTGTCACACTTCCAACCCCTGGCACTGCTGAGTTCATGTCAGATCTCAGTAGATATTTCATCCTCAAGCATTTCCCTAAGTACCCTATATAGCTGGGAGATAAGGACCATTCTTTGCATATTTTCTTCCTTTGCCTGGGATATTTTCTGCCAATGTGTTTTGACTTTTCTGTTATGGGTATTTCTCAAATGCCTAGTTTCTTAAGTATCATTTAACAATTCAGAATGCTCCAGGAGAAGCCTGTGGAGTAGCTTGGTGGTATGGTGCCTGCCTAGCAAGAATCACCATAAAACAAATACAGTAAAGGTACTCTGTCAGTAGAATAATTGGTAGCAACTCTGTGGACAGAGGCAGGCATTTGGATGGAGTGGTCTTAAGGCTAAGCCTGGAGGAACCACCCAGAATGCTTTGGAATCCCAGAAAGCAGAAGGAAGGTGTCTGCACTGGATACCAACCCTAATACTAGTATTCTTAATTTCTCTAGAAGTGTTTTTTATTCGTGAAGTAGTGTAAGAAGCTTTTCACTGTGGTTTTTACTTTTTTTGGGGGGGGGGGTGTTTCAAGACAGGCTATATACATATAGCCTGTCTGTATAGCCTGGGCTGTCCTGGAACTCACTCTGTAGACCAGGCTAGCCTCGAACTCAGAAATCCACCTGCCTCTGCCTCCCAAGTACTGGGTTTAAAGGTGTGCGCCACCACTGCCCGGCCTGGTTTTTACTTTCTAATGAAGGTGAAATCTTGTATACATTTTCTGACTGAATTATATTTGTTGCCTACTGATCCTTTGTCATATTATTGTTTGTTGCTGTAAAACCTTTGTGGGTTCTGGAGAGCTGGCTTGTTTAAGAGTGCTTGCTGCCCTTTCCAGTTCCTGTCACCCATGTTAGGTGGCTCATAGCTACTTTCAACTACAGTTTAGGGGATATAGCAGCCTCTTCTGGCCTCCTTGAGTACTGCACTCAGGGACACATACTCTCAAATGCATAATCAAAAATAAAAGAAATCTAGCCGGGCAGTGATGGTGCACACCTTTAATCCAAGCACTCAAGAGGTAGAGGAACATAGATCTCTGTGAGTTTGAGGCTATCCTGGTCTACAGAGCTAGTTTCAGGACTACACAGAGAAACCAAAACAAAATCAAAAAAACAAAACAAATCTTAAACTCTATTGTGTGTGTGTCCGTGTTTATGTATATGCACATATATGTATGTGAATGTGAAAGTCAAAGGTCAACATCAAGTGTCAGTCACCCACCACCCTCTTTACAGAGCTTGTGATTTTAACTAGACTGGCTGGCAAGGCCCAGGAATCCTCCTGTCTTCCCCAACACTTTTGTAACACTTTGTAAGTGCACATGGCATTGAGTGTTTCAGGGTCAAACTCATACCCTCATGCTTGCATGGCATGCACTTTATTGATTGAGCCATCTCTCCAGCCTAGATAAATCTATATCTGTATATCAAAAATATTTTTATAGATATATATAATATATTTTTTATTTGCGTGTATGTCTGTGTTTATGGATGTGTGACTATCATGGTCTATGGAAGTCAGCTTTCGACCACGTGGGTTCTGGTGATAGAACTCAGATCACAAGTAAGGCTTGGTGGCCAGTTGCCTTTACCTACTGAGCCATATTGCTTCTCCTCTCATACTCCCCTCCTCTATTTTATGTGTATGGATATTTTGCCTGCACGGGTCTGTACCAGGTGCATGCAGTGCTCTCAGAGGCCAGAAGAGGGCATCAGATTCCCTGGGGGCAGAGTTACAGACAGTTGTTAGCTGCCCTGTTATATCTGCTTTATGAAGATGGCCTACCAGTGCCCTTTACCATCTCTAGGTTGTTGTTTTCTTTTTGTTTGTTTGTTTTGTTTTGTTGTTTTGTTTATAGCTGAGCTGGTTTCTGTGTGAATATAATAACTAAATACCAATTGGGAAAGGTCAGATAGTTTTTCTTATTTTCAGTGTACTTCCAGGGACAAGCGCTGATGGCCTGTGGGAGAAAGCAGAGGTCTGTCTGATTTGTGGCAGGAGTCAGGAGAAAGGGATCCCTCCCAGATCTTCTGCATCCAAGCATTATCCGATGTCTGCAGAGCTCCATGGTGTCTGTAGACCCACGTAGCTCACCCAACATTGGTATGGGAAAGAGATGAGCATTTCTGTCTCATAGGCTGAGGAAGGACAGAGCACTTAATTCTGTATCTTTCCCCTGTGGAGCCTTGGTGTGGGTGTATGAGCACTGTGACTGCTTTTATTGGGCTTAATGTAAGTTGGAGTGTGGTCACCGTGTCCCCTCTTATGTTAAATGTGAAGGAAGTTCTCTTCTCTGCTCTCTATTCTTAAGAGAAGCCAAAGCCTTTGGGCCACAGAATTAAAAGGATTGAGTCAGGGACTGACAAGGTGGCTCAGTGGGTAAAGGCACTTGCTGTCAAACCTAATAACCTGAGTTCAGTCCCCTGATGCCACATGGTAAAAGAATAGAACTGACACCCATGGGTTGTCCTCTGAATAACATATATACAGTGACATGGATGCCTACACACACTGACCCTGATAAAAGAGCATCTGTGTATATACACATAAGATAAACCAGAGAGCAACACTAGGTGTCTTCTTGTATCACATTCCTGCACCTTTTTTGAATAAGATCTCTTACTGAACATGAAGCTTGCCAGTTTGCTTAGGTTGCTGGTCAGCAAACCTAAGGGATCTTCCTGGTTTCTCATTCCCAGCATTGGGATTATAACACAATTTACACTCCATGATTGGATTTGCATTTTGCTGTTATTGATGTTGGTTTCCCCCAACCCCCACCCCAAGATGGGATTTCACTGTGTAGTCCTGGCCAGCTTTGAATTCAAAGAAGTCCTCCTGGATACTGTGATTAAAGGTATCATGTTCAGCCCTGTACTTGGCTTTCAAGTGAGGACTGGATACTTTGAGC
Source organism: Grammomys surdaster (assembly GCF_004785775.1). NCBI lineage: Eukaryota > Metazoa > Chordata > Mammalia > Rodentia > Muridae > Grammomys > Grammomys surdaster. Next base: position 1,746,425 of record NW_021604614.1, read on the forward strand.
TATCTCTACAACTCCAGGGAAAAAGAGTATTGTAGTGGGATTTTTTAAAAACCATGTTTCCTGGGAATTCGCAGGCCCATGTGGAAGTGGGGCAGGCTGTGGAGAAGGCATTGGAAGCCAAGGTCCAGGAGTTTGGTCCTGTTTCAAGAGTCAGATGAGAGAGCACGGGAGCGATGGGTCTCAGAGGTCCTGGGACAACAGTGTTTCAGAACAGTCTCCCAACATGTAGGCCCAGGCCAGTTACCAAGGAAGCCCTGAGATGATCATTATTGTTTGTTGTTTGTAGTGTGTGGTTGAATTTATCTGGGGATTCTATTTTATCTCTCTTTCCCAGAGAAGGAGGAAGCCCTCAGACCCAGCATGCAGTCTATGAAGATACTCTGTGCATCTAGTTAGATGTTAGCATCCCAGACAGATGCCTTGTTTAAATGTGCTCTTGAAACTTTATATGGGATTCATTCTGCTGACTTCCTATCTCCACACTAAGTTTTCTGATGACTGTGGAGTCTCATTTTCCCCAGGGTGTCAAACCAGTCTGTCCTTCCTACTTCTGTTGCCAAGAGAGGGCTGTTCAGCTTAAGCTGTTAAACACAGCTCTTGATCTTCTGGACTGCTGTGAGATGCCTTTCTGCCTGCTCAGGAGGTGTCTCTGAAGTGTCGCCCCTTTGTTGTCTGACTATAAATACCTCTGCTCAGGTAGCTCCTGTTTCATGATAACCCTTTCCTGAAAAGACATTTCCTCTGTAGGGTGTCTTTGGCCCCTCACCTCTTCCACATCCTCTCTTGGCAGTGGTCACAGGCCCATAGCCTGCTTCCTGCTGAGATGTGCTTTAGTGGATTCCATGCTCTTTGTTGGTGAGGGATCAATGAGGCTATTATTATCTCGGAAGCAAGTGAGGCTCCCTTTCTCATCTACAAAGTGAGCAAGTGCAGAAATGCCCTCCATCTCATTCCAGTGTCCAGAAGTGAAAAACAGATTGCCACTTGTAGTGCTCTGGCGGTGAGGTTAGCCAAGTCATTTCAGTCCTAGGCTTCAGTGAAATTGTCTTATGTGGATCATTAGGTTGTGCTTCATTGAGGCCATTAAATGTTTGCTTACCCTGGAATCAAAACTGCTGTGTAGCCAATGGTGACCTTTAACTCCTGATCCTTTTGCTTCTGTCTTTCATGTTCTGAGATTACAGTTATGCCTGGCTCTTGTGGTGCTAAGGATGGAACCCAGGGCTTTGTCCTTGCTAGGCAAGCACAAAGTCAACTGAGCCTAGTTCAAATTTCTTGGGTTTGTTAGTAACTGCACGTGCCCTGCCATTGAGCACATGTGATCCAGAACACCTGATTGGATAAAAAAAAAGTATCCAGGGAAACTGAAATAAGGTACCCAACCAATAAGAATGACCATTTTGCTTTCTGAGTGAGATGATGAGAAACCCCTCCCCATTCCCAGAGTTTGCCTCCAGCCCTGTGGACATGGATTATACTCAAATAACTTGGTTACAGTTGCTACTGATTTTACTCAAAGAGTTTGTGTGAGAGTGTTATTTAATATAATATGGCAGGAGAGTTACCTGGCCAGCGAATGCTGATATACCTGCCTGAGAAATCACACCATGCAACAGACCTGGTATAAAGGAGGGTTATTAGGGGGAAGGAAGGAAGGAAGCGAAGGCCTGGAGAAGGGGTAGAGGCAGACAGACAGGAGCAGAGCCATGAGGGCAGAGGACAGAAAGAAGGACAGAAAGGTGGTAGAGAAAGACCAGCTGGAACATGTGGAAACAGAGAGAGAGCTGGGTGGTGAGCTGTTCTTTAAATGCTGCCTACACTGGGCAATGGGTGATGACTTAAGCTATTGCTACGTCCCTTGGTAGGAACCTAGCAGAATCACCTGTAAGCCACATTCCTCCCTTTTTGTTTAATTAAAAATGAGGAACTAAGAAGAGGCGAGGTGTAACAGCCCGTTCAGCTGTTCTGGTCTGTGGGTCAGGGCCTAGCAAGAGAGAGAGTGGGGATGGAGACACAAAGAATGGAGACAAGACAGGGAGTCTGATCAAGTCTCTCCTCAATTGAAAGGAAATCATGGGTATATATAAGCACAAGCAGGGGAATGCAGCTGAAGACAAATTACCATGTGCACCCTGTAGCTGGGGGCAATAAACAACAAAACAAGATATGTAAGAAAAGCAAGATAATTATCAGAGTGTGCTCAGCTGTTGTGGGCTGTTGAAAACAAGTCTCTTGTCAGGGTATATGGCTCGAGATGGCTGCAAAGATGATAGCTGCTTTCTGCTCAGAGTCAGCTCCCCCTTTTTAAAGGGTCCCCCTTTTTAAATTTGTTTTCAAAAGGGAAGACTGGGAAAACTTATGGAAATTGTGTCTGTCTTAGGTTGGAACAAAGGACCCCAGCTTCCCTTTCCCATCTTTGGATACTCAACAGCCATTGGTTGAGCTCCTGTCTTAGGATGGTGAGGCCTCCCAGTTTGGGGCAAGGGTCTTGAAGTGTTCTCTTACCCATCATTGACTATCCGGGTTAGTGCGTAAGTTAGGGGTTAATCCTCGTCAGTCTTGATGACAGAAGTTTTGGAGTCCCCTACTTCCAGCCTGTAATAACGGACCTGTATGGGTTTCATTTGAATAGCGTCTATATATTGTCGTACAAAAGCCATCAGTTTGTTGAACAGCGTGAACCCGAGAGACAAGAGACTTAGCAATGTCTGAATGGTTATTATAAAAGCAACACTCTTTTTAGAGTAGCACATAACTCTCTCTGTTGGAGGAGTAAGAATCATAAGCCTCTTCTATTCTGTAGCACTATTTCAGCTAAGAAGGATAATGAATTTTACAAATGTATTATAGCAGATTCCATTCTTTCTAAATCTATAGAAGTACAGAACTGATCATAGCTTTGATCTTAACAAAATAAATAAAGAAAATCCCCATTCCTGTCTCAGTCAATCCTAAACCCCCAAAACAACTATAGTAACTGTGGTAATGGGTTTTCTCCTGAGACTAAACAATGTACCCCACTAAATCATAAATCAGGGAACCAAAAGTCTAATAGAGTCTAATAGAGCCACCCTGGAGGTGTGGGTGGTGATGTCTTCTTCTGTACTGAGAACTTCTCAAGTCCGATATGTTGGTTGATCTGCTTCTGTTTGAAGATAATTGTGAAGCATCTTCATGTTTCCTGTAAAGAAAAAATACGCTTCTCAGGGGGTTTCTCCTCCCTGGATTTGTTATTGTTGTCTATTTGATCAGTCTCTCTGGCAGCCAGTGTGCGGCATCTGCTGTTTGGGAATATATGCAGACAGAACCTCTTCCCCAGATAAGCACTGGATCTGGCCCATTCCAGGTTCCAGTTAATGGGTCTTTCTAGAGGACTGTGGCAAAATTCTTTTTGGTATCAGGATGCCAGAATCTATCTGTAGTAGATTTTCCTTCAGAATCCAAAGTTAAAAAATTTAAAATAAAGAGTGTGTGATGAAGGATATTTCTGGGGGATCTCTTAGTAGGGTACCATTCTCTATTTTTAATTTTTTTGAATTGACATTTAATGGTTTGATGTATCTTTTCTACCATATCTTGGCCCTGTGGGTTATATGGAATATCCATTTTATGTAGTATTCTCAATTTTTTACAAAATTGGTGGAAACTGGAGCTTGTATAACCTGGGCCATTGTCAGTCTTGATCTGTTTTGCACACCCAATACAGTGATTGTAGCAAGCATATGATTCATCACATGTTTGTTTGTTTTTTTAGTTTATAATGTCGTATAAATGAAACTGCTGTATGTACCTATATATACATGTATATATTTTTGATTTCTAAATTTATTATAATGGGTAACATCTATTTGTCAGAGACTTTTGGTACCAGTCCCTTTGGATCCATACCTAAATGAGGAGCTGGTAAAAGTTTAACACATGATTGACATTGTCTGACAATTTGTCTACCTTGTTCTCCGGTAATTTTAAACATGACCTTTAAAGTTTTAGAATTAAGGTGATGTAACTCATGAGCCTTTATGGCCTGTTCTAAGTTAGATGGCAGAGCTGATAAAGTCACTGTGGCTATACGAGTGGCTAGATCTGTCTTGGTGTTTTTGACTTTGGCCAATATCCCTTAAATTGGTTAAAGTTGGGGTCAGAGGCCAGGTGGCAGGCCAATTGTTTTGTTTGATAATCATCAGAGGAACCAAAGCCTTGATCTCTTCTCTTAGGACTCTTATATTTGTGATTAGTAGGAATCAATGGAAGTAACAATAGTTGAGCTATCTTTTTTTTTTTTTTTGTAGGAATAGTGACTATATTCTGTATTGTCTTGGCCATTACCTTAATCTCACCTTGATAATCATTGTCTATAATTCTAGGAAAAATTTGTAGTCTCTGTACAGTAGCACTGTTTCTTCTCACTATCAGACCAAACACACTTGGATAGAGTGGTCTAAACACTCCAGTGGGTAAGGCCTGAGGTCTCATTTTTGGGGTTAATACTGTGTGGGTGGCAGAACTGAGGTCTAGTCTTATGTTTTCTGGGGTTGTTCGACTAGGTTCTGAAAGGGGTTGTTGTTTGTTGGTATGATACTGACTGTCCCATAAACCTGTTTTGGCTTGAGTTGGCTAGGGGCCTGGGGCTGGCCTCTGTTTTCGCTTCTCTGATTATGTGAAAAGGTGTTCCTTTGTGTACCTGTCTTGGACCTATATTTATTAGCCCAGTGTCTTCCACGTTTGTAACATGGGCATAGGCCAGGCTGTTTTCTAGGCTGTCTCTGGGTTAACTCATTTTCTGCTTTGTAGTGTTTTGCAAAGTGTCTAGGCTTGTCACACTCAAAACAGGCCCTTTTGTCTCTACTTGTCAGAAAATCTCTTACCGATTGTCTTTGTATGGCGGCTGCCATAGTTAAGCCTTGTTGGTAGGAGGGCCCTAAGTCAGAACAGAGTCTGATGTATCTAGTAAGGTCTGCCTCTTTCCTGTAGGGTCTAATGGGTGTTTGGCAGGCAGGATTGGCATTTTCATATGCAAGTTGTTTCACATAATCTATACCTGTCTCTACATTACCAAAAATCCTTCCTGCTGTTGTCATTAATTGATGAACAAAATCAGAAAATCTTTCTTCAGGCCCTTGTCTAACTGAGGTCAAAGATGTACCAGGGTCTCTCTTTACTGGGAGTTTGTGCCAAGCCTTCTTGTCTGTATTTTGAATTTGAGCAAATAAGCCTGGGTATATTGTATCTGGTTATTACTAGAAGCAAATTGTGTCTCTTACTAAGACTTCAAAGGACCAACCATTACCTGTCTGAATGTTTTTCTTAGCTGTCTCTTTACAATTCTCATGATACTCTGATTTCTAAATAAGATAGTCACCACCGCTAAGAACTGTTCTCATTAGAGTATTCTAATCACCAGGAGTCAGCCACTCTTCGGTAACAGATTCTAAGATTGTAAGAGTAAAGGGAGCAGTGGCGCCGTATTGTGCCACTGAATTTTTGAATTCTTTAATAATTTGAAAATTAAACCCTGTGTGATGTCTCTACACAACCCCTTGAGCATCTCAAGTCTCTGATACAGGGAAAACCTCAGCCTCATGCTCCTCTGGCTGATCTGTACTAAAACCAGAGAATGGGGACTGCCTTTGGACTCTGGGTTGAGGAACTCGAGGACCTGAGGAATTTTCTTTGTCTTCTCGAGACCTCTTCCCTGTCTTTAATTTTTGTATCTGATTAATTAAGTCTTGATACTCTTTTTCTAATTCTATTTGTTAAGAAGAGAAATTTGTTGTTTAAGAAAAGAAATTTTGTCCTGTAACTCCTTTCTGGGATCTACAACCACCATCTCCATAGCAGGAGCATCTGGAGGTGGAGGAGCAGAGGGAGGTGTGCCTTCGGGAAGAGGGCCACTCAGGGTCATAATTTTTGGCTGCCTCTTCCTCTAGGTCAGCACAATCTGGCTCTGACAAATCGATTACTTCAACCTTTGGTCGTATTTTGGATTCTATGTTTTTCTTTTTCTTTTGAACATGAAAGATAGCATTTAAACAGCAAAACAAGCAAACAATTAACACACGTAAGCAGCAAACAACAAAACAAAAGCAGAGAGTTGAATTCAGGCTGACTTATTTCTTGCCCCATTATCATTAATATGACCTACTGGTCTCCACACAGCAGGTTCCCACGGCAGTCACCTCTGTTTCACTTCTGAATTTTCAGTCAACCCTTCTTTTGATAACGTCCCTCACTGGGTCTCTTGTTCTTGCTGCCCCACATTGGGCACCACTTTGTAACGGCCCGTTCAGCTGCTCCGGTCTGCGGGTCAGGGCCTAGCAAGAGAGAGAGTGGGGACTGAGACTCGAAGAATGGAGACAAGACAGGGAGTCCTATCAAGTCTCTTCAAGTCTTGCCTCAAGTCTTGCCTCAATTGAAAGGAAATCATGGGTATATATAAGCACAAGCAGGGGAACGAAGCTGAAGACACTTTACCACGTGTACCCTGTAGCTGGGGGCAATAAACAACAAAACAAGATATGTAAGAAAAGCAAGATAATTATCAGAGTGTGCTCAGCTATTGTGGGCTGTTGAAAACAAGTCTCTTGTCAGGGTATATGGCTTGAGATGGCTGCAAAGATGATAGCTGCTGCTTTCTGCTCAGAGTCAGCTCCCAACAGCGAGGTGGGGCAGGAGTGAGGTCATTTTGTTCTTTAGACTACTTCCTGCTGACTGGGGGTGTCACCTTTAGGGACCCTAGGAAAATTGGGATGCTGCTATTCAAGTCCTGGGTGAGCTGGTTATTTCACTGCTGTCCATGATCTTTGAGAGTATCTGTGGCTAGGAAAGTGTAGGCCCTGTTGAAGCAGTTTGGGAGGCTCTACCAGAGCACATGTGGGTAGCCACCCTGGAGCTGTCCTGGATGCAGATCTCAAGGAAACACCTGGATTTGGCAGGCTATTAAAACACATGTACATATTAGAAGCCTCTGGAATGAGCAATAGGTGGAAAACTTTTGGCCCATGAGAGGTGGATCTGAGTGGATTTCCTGAAGCTTACAAGAATCTTTTTAAGTTTATAAAAAGACATATTTGTTAAAAAGCATGAACACTCTTTAAGGTGAGCTCAAGGAAAACAGAAATCTTCCTTGGAGCAGAAGGACCAAAAAAGCTCAGTTGATCTTGATTTTCAGTATGACTCCAGACTGTGAAAGAGAGGCTTCTTCCCTCTCTCCAGAAGACTGAATGTATATAAATTTAGCATAATGAGAAACACTTTTAAATCTATACTTTAAAGACAACCAATGGAAACTTAAATTCTTGAGCTTGGAGCTATGACAGTGGATCATACAGTGGAGTGTTTTACCAGAGACTAGTAACTTACCAGAACTTCATTACTTTTTAAGTCCTAATACAATGGTAGCATGGTAAGGGGGGAAAATCTGAGGCATCTTTCTGTAGCAGGAGGTGTTTGTAAAAGTGGCGAGTGGCTGGGCTAGCTCCTGGCCACCACCATGTTCCTGCTCTATGTTCCTGCTCTAACCACAGTGACGTCTGGCCAGGAGCACTGGTGTGGGACCCACGAGATGTTGGCGTGGCTGTTGCCTCTGGTTAGCTCTGTGGAGTCCACGGCTCTAAGCATGCCAACTCTGCCACCCTTATAGTGTTCAGCTCAACCTCAGACAGTATCTGCCATTTTTGCAGTACCAGGTAGAATGAAGACTCTTAATGCTTAAAGATTATCCAGTAGATTTATATATCAGCAAATACTCAATACACAAGATGCCCATATAATTAGAATTGCTTACCCAATATCTAACCTTTTGATAAGAATAACTACCTTAGACTGCTAGAAACATGTGTATATCTGCTGCCATCTTCTCTCCTCTCTGCCTCTCCTTCCTTCCTCCTCCCAACTCCTAGCTACACCTACCTCTTCTCCTGCCCAATCACTGAGCTCCACTGCAAATACAATGGACAGGAAAAATCCTGCCACATCTTTCATTCCCTTTATGTTCTTTAAATCACTTTTTATCATATTTTAGGCTTTTACTTGGATTTACCTACCTTAAAACACCTTCTAGCCGGGCAGTGGTGGCGCACGCCTTTAATCCCAGCACTTGGGAGGCAGAGGCAGGCGGATTTCTGAGTTCGAGGCTAGCCTGGTCTACAGAGTGAGTTCCAGGACAGTCTGGGCTACACAGAGAAACCCTGTCTCGAAAAAACCAAAAACAAACAAACAAACAAAAAAACCCACCTTCTTAGACTCTAAAACATTTTTTTAAGATCCTCATAACTTAAGCTTTCATATCCTCATACTTTATATAAACTTTATATCATTTTTTATTCCAATTATTTACCACAATGCACAGGTGGTTGATCATTGGGAGCAGTCACTGCCAAGTGAGTTCCTTTAAATAAAGGAATAATAGAACGTTACATCTGAAACCTGTTTAATTTTTAATATAAAATTTGTGAGCAAGGCAAATCTGTTTGCTTTTCTGATAAGAGATCTGGTAGTCTTAACTAGTTAATGAATTGACAAATGGACTAACCCAGTGGTGTATTACCTTGGGGCAAGGAGCTAGTTGCCTGTTGCTCTCTGTCAAGCTACAGTTAGCTGTAGCTGTCAATGTGATCAGAGACCTCATAAGGATAAATTATAATCTTCCATATATTAATTAAGATGACAGAGATTAGTCCATAGTCCACTACTTAAGACAATTGTCTCAGGTTTCTGTGGTCTGCATGGCAACATGGGCTGAGGCAAGTCTTTGATCATCAGGACCAGAAGATGAGAGGCTTTTTTCTGTGGAGTAGGAAGATGACCTCACCTTGTCTTGGGCAACATGAGACAACTCTCTGGCAGTAGACAAGGCATTGGGTCAGTCTTACCCCATGGTTGGTGTGCCACAATCCAGATATTGTCCTTTGTAGTTGTGCCCATATCTTCTTGAAGGTCTTGGAGAGGGTGTTATTGTTAGGATTTGGGAGTCTTTGTCTGTTATAGTAAGTTTAAATATTTAATGTCGTATTCAGCAGATCTCTGACAGTTTCAAGGGGTAGTACCTACTAAATATATCTCGAGTTAAACAACCATTTAGTTACCTGCTCTAAATTGTACCTTGCAAACAAAACAGGAGGCTGAGTAAAGCTTAATCTTGTAATTAACTTCATTAGTTCTTTGCATGACTTAAAATATATTTCTAAACATATTAAAGGATTTCATTATTTATACAGTTACTGACTATCAACTTGGATTTCTTAATTATAGAAACTTTTGTGAGACTAGAACATTAGGTTCCATCCCTGTTAGGTTTGAGCCTTAAAAATCAGTTTTTAATTAAAGCTATTCTACAATCAAAATAAAACTTTTTAATCTGTAAACAGAGTACATAAAGGCACTGGGAACCTTTTGACTTTTTAATAGGTATATCATTATAGAATATTAACAGTTTCCTGTATAGTATAGCTTATAAAAAAAACCTGTAACTTATAAAGTCTAAAGCTATATTATAGCTTAATAATATTAGCAAAAACAAGGCTAAACATATTTTTTTAAAAAAAAAAAGATTTATTTATTTTATGTATTCACCATTGCTGTCTTTAGACACACCAGAAGAGGGCATCAGACCCCATTGCAGATGGTTGTGAGCCACCATGGTTGCTGGGATTTGAACTAAGGACCTCTAGAAGAGCATTCAGTGCTCTTAACCACTGAGCCCTAAACATATTTTCAGGGCAGTGATTTTTAACATTTTTAATGTTGCAAACCTCCATAAATTAAAGGAAGTTTAAAATCTTACAATTGTGTTTTTAAAACACAGTATTAAATATTCTTAAGATTAAAGACATAGAGAAACAATGTAAGTAATATATCAAGACAGGACAGAAATCATGCAAAAATCTTATCCTAATTTAAAAATCAGTAATTCTGTTTTTTAAACCTGAACTTTAAATACATGCCTGGATCTGAAAAAGGTAATCAATAACCCATTTTCAGAACAAACAATAAAGAACAACAATATAAAATAACAATAGAACAGTATAAAATAATTTCAGATTTTTTCCACATTTAAGTAATATTTGAATTTCTAATATAGAAAATCCTGTTGGGTCGGGGAGACATAAAAGGTGAATTGAACCTAGGTGACTGGTGGCAGGAGAAAAAAACAGCATTCGTTTATACATGCAAGGCAAGTCAGAGACAACCCTACAGTGGCCATGTACTCGCAAAGATATGAGGAGACATATAGTTAAAATTAGCTTTTGTTAATTTGTATAGACCTTTATAACCTTGGAATTTCATCATCATATAAAGAATATTTTAAATCAGGGTTAAATCACATATGCAATATGTTGTAAAAATATAATTTTTAATTGTTATCACAAAAATTTATACCAACTAAAACATGAGACTTGTTGGTTTCTTAGTCTAAAAGAAGACCTAATAATAGATAATTAGGACTGAGACATTTTAAAATTGCTGCTTCATGTCATGTTGTCCTCTAAAGATGGTCAAGTCACATGGCAGTTTGCAAGCCGTGTGGCCAACATAATTGCTATTTAACAACATCCGTGTTTGTGTACATATATATTCTTAAATGAGACTTGCTTCTAAATTACATGCATATATTGCAGAGTTAAATCCAAGTTATATACCTAGAAGAGAATTTGAATTATATGCACCCATATATATGTCCTTAATAACAATAGACTAAAGCTAAGCTATATTATAGATTATATAAATTTTAGCCTATACCCAAAAAACATCTTATAAATCCTTACATGAACATTCACAGCATAATTGTAAGATTCTTTTTCCTTTCGAGACCAGAATGCAAAGAAATCAGAGATAAAAAATGTTAAGAGTGGAGAAGTAGAACTGGAAGTGGAGGGCAGAGCAAGTTTACTACATACAGGATATTTGAGATATTTGAGTCACTTATCTGTGGTGATGAGAATATGGAAATCAGGTATGTCAACTTGTAATAAAGCCCAAGTCATGAGCAGAGAGCATTCTTAGCTCAGTGCCTACAGGCTGGCTCCAGGAAGCTAGGATGAGGGGTTTTGTGGGGAGGGTCATACAGTTTCACATGGACAGGCTGAGAACCAAAGCCACGTGGAGGAATCAGACTCTAGCTAGAATTTGGAATTTGGGTCTGAAGTTTCTAAGAGGCAGCTCAATGGGGAGCTTGGAGAAAGATGTAGAGGCAGTTCCCATGGGCAGGAAGAGGAATCACAGACCTGAGCCCAAGGCATCTCAAGGACACAGGACTAGAACAAGTTGGCCAGACATGTTGTCACAGGGACCAGGGAAAGGTACCTGAGCAAACTTGTTTACCTAGTACTAGGATTTATGAGGAAAAGATTCATGCCATAGAAAGGTGAAATCTCTACCAAGGGAAAGGGTTCATGGTGTGGGTCAACAAGAAGGGCCAGCCATAGGCATCTGCTCCCAAGGACACCAGAGGCATGCCAGATGCTCAGGAGACACTCCCTGGGATCCAAGGAAGTGTTTATGCCAACCAGGAAGGGGGGGACTCACCAGCTGGTTGGTGTTGGATGAAGAAATCAACTGGGTAGCAGAAAAGAGCTTGTAGCAGGCAGACTGAGAATAGAGTTCAGGCGTGTGGCTTCAACTCACAGAGGGGAGCACAAGCACCAGGAGAACCTATCCAAGTCTTGGTACCAATGTTATGAAATACAATTTGGTGGTGGTTTTACCTGGCAGGCCCATGCCAAGGTGTCCCCCTGAGAAATACCATCCAAGAGACCTGGTATGAAGGGGTGGGTATATTTAGGGGAAGAGAAGGGAGTGAGGGCCTGGAGAAGGGGTAGAAGCAAACAGACAGGAGCAGAGCCATGAGGACAGAGGACAGAAGGTGGCAGGGGTGGGGTGAGTTGGGGCGGGGAGGGAAGAAGGCCATCTGTAACACGTGGACCTATATGGTAGAAGGTGAGACCCAACTCTGGTTCTCTGACCTCACATGCATGTTAACATGTCATATTGGGGTCTGAAAATCCAAAACAACCCAAGCAGACACAAGAGTCCAACAAAGCAAAATCTTTATTTGAATTAGGCAGTAAAAACTGACCAGTCAAGACAAGAGCACAGACTTGGGAGCTGACTGTGTATTCAAACATTCATCTCAGTAAGGATTTAAACAGATGACAGAGATGTATTATACCCAGACCACTAGAAATGTATTGTACTCAGACCTCTGCTGATTGATCAGGGCTGCAGAACAGAACAGAAGCTGAACTGCGACCCCAAGCCAGAGTGATCCAGTGTTTTTAAGCCCCAAATCCACAAACATGTGTCCCAAGTTACAGTTACATTTTCCCACCAATCAGGTCTCAGCCTTAGGGGACTTCCTTAGAAATATGTCTTCATGGTTCACTTACCCATTGGTTGGTTTATTCGACTGTGGCAGGGTGACTTGCCTAGCATTCATGTCTCAACTTGCCACACAAGATGTCAGTTACCTAGGGAGATCTTGGGAACTTAATTTTTATTTGACCCCTATTCAAAATGGAAGTTTTATTCAAAGTGGCTTCAGTTTGCTTTCTTCTTAAAATCTACTGTATGTGGACATGCACACTCACATATACACACAATAAAGAAATATGAAATCATTTTTAAATATTTGGCAGTAGGATCTGAAGAGATAGCTCAGTGATTAAGAACACTTCTTGTCCACTTTGTACATGTCCTGGGTTCAATTCTCAGCACTACATGGTGGCCTCACAACCATATTGTTGTGTTTGTGCAATGCACAGGTGTACATGCAGACAAAAAACTCATACACAAAATAGATCTTTTTTTTTTTTAAAAAAAATGGCAGTACTGGGGGTAAAACTCGATCCTTCCATATGCTAATAAACAAGGGCTTTACCACTGAGCTGCATGTTATGTCTTGAATTTGACTTTGTGAATGTGGGAGGTAGTTTTGTGTTGTTTTGAGACAGGGTCTTATGTAGTCGTAAGCTGGCCTTACACTTACTGTAAAACTGAGCTTCTGATATTCCTGCCCTTACCTCCTGAGCACTAGTGTTGCAGGAGTGCACCATAATACCCAGTTTATGTTGTGCTGTGGTTGGACCTGAGTCCTTATGCTTGCTAGACTAGTATTCTATCTACTGAGCCACACCTCAAGCCCTGACTTCTTGTTTGAGTCAAGGTTTCTCTGTGTAGTCCTGCCTGTCATGGAACTCACTCTGTAGACCAGGCTGGCCTTGAACTCAGAGATCCTCCTGCTTCTGCCTCCTGCGTATGTTACCATGTCCAGCTTCCACCCCTTCCACTTTTGTTGCTTTCCTTAAACCACAGAGCTGTCACAGACTGAGGAAGAAGCAGAAGTGAACTGGGGTGAGCCTAAGGGTTTTAGACCTGATAGGTAAAGGTTGTAAAGAGCTGGGAGCAGAAGGGTGCTCTCAGGCACAGAAGACAGCTGTTCAATCACAGTGGAAGGGAGGTGCCAGCCCTGCCATGGTGACAGCAGCATTCAGTAGTTGTGGTCAGCATTGCAGCTTGAACAGAAGATGGATGGAAGAGGCTGTTCACCATCCTCATGTTCCAACACTAGCACTTCATGATGGGACTAGGCACTGTGTTCCAACACTATCACACCGTGCAACGGGTCTCATGTGGTAGGTTTATTAAAGGGAGGGGGACACAGAAGTGGCCCCTGGGAGAGGAAGGAAAGAAGAGAGTGGGGAAAGGGAGACTGTGACTTTTATTGGGACTGTGGCACATGCACATGAGGACATGTGACAGGGCAGCTAATGATGACATGTCTTGTTGCAGGACAGGGTCCCTTGAAAGCTGGCTGTTAAAAATGCATGATTGTTGCACAGTCACTTTCAGCTGTCCCTGCATGTGCCTGGTTGCCAACATTCCTCTCTTTTCTTATCCAGAGGGGAATTAAAGGGCGGATGATGGTGAGGTGGGAATGGGGTGCTGGCTTTTTTTTTTAAAGTACTTCCTGCTTGTGGCGAGTAGACTGTGTCACAAGACAGAAAACTGACAAGGTTGACCAGATTCAGGAACCCCAGCAATTCTCATAACTGAGAATGGTGGTAGGCATTTAAATCTACTCCTGAGCAGGGTTCCTGTCCTGGAACACGTGATCATGACACCCCATGGAGAGGACTGTGACAGTCAGTCATGAAGGGAAAACACCTGAAGTCCTTCCACTTGCAGATGAGGCATCCCTAACATCTCAGACTGAGCCAAAAGAAAATATCTCCCTCTAGATCCTACCCGAGCCTCAAATGTTCATAAGATCCTATCCACAAGGAATAAAGTGCATGAGTTATTTCACCAAAGATCCTCTGAGAGTGCCTGTCTAATTGAGCTGTAATACTTCAGGAAAGAGTTTTCTCTCCTGTAGCTTTTGTCACTAGACTTTGACCCAGCTCAACCAGCCAGGTACACACACTTGACTGCAGCCACTTCCTGCTCGGTGTCCCCAACTTTGGCTCTTAGCTCCCTGCTGTGTGGCAAGGCAGCCTTCCTTGCTCTGGCTTCTCCTTGGAGAGCTGTAACACTTTGCTTATTTTGGCCATGCCCGAGTCCTGCGAGACCTTTTGCTTCTGCTGACCAGGCAAATGATTCCTCACTGGGTGCACCCAGTACACAGCCTTATGCAGAGAGGCACCTGCTGTCCAGGAAGGTTGTCAATTTGGGGGTGTAGTTGGTCCTCACCATCGGGACTCACTCAGTAGTTGATGGCATCAGGCTCCTCTGTGGACAGCAGCTAGTAATCCTGTAAGAGGAACTGCTTAATCATTTGGTTGGAAGTTTTTTGGATTTGTCACGGAGGAATGTGGAAAACAAGTTGATGAAGCAGATTGCAAATAATAAAAGCAAAAAACTGAGAAAGAAGATGGGTTAGGAGGACAGTATCTATTTCCATATGGGGTTTTCAAAGGCCCAGAGATCAGAGCCATTGAGTTGTTCGATACATTTTTGGAAGTCTCTTTGTAGTTGTTAGATTTTGTTCTTTACTATACCCAACTGGTTGACTCAGAAGCAGCATTCTTGGAGAAAAAGGCAAAGACCACCCTCTTTAGCAGTGAGAAGGTCTAGTCCCAGTCAGTTTAGAAGTACCACTGCTGCCAGAGAATCTATCTGTCCTTGGAGAGTAAGTCTGGTTTGGGCCACCTATTGAAATCATGGATAAACTGGGAAGAGAACTGAATACGAGGTGAGGGAGGTGGTCAGCCCTGCTGTTCCTGGGGCAACACCTGCAGTCATTCCTGCACTGTCCAGAAAGTTCAGGATTTGACTTGCCTTTCTATTATGTTGGGCATCTGTTGAGTCCACAACTGGAATTGGTAGGTGCTCTTCTCTATGGATTACCCCTAATTTAGGAAAAAGAAACACTGGTGTGCAAACTCCTGACCAGCTGGCAGGTAGATGATGAGACACCTGAGTTCCACAAAGAATTGACGTGTTCTGGAAGGAAGGGCACTGTGGAAGAGATGAGGTATCGAGAATTATGGTTTTGTTATAGTCTAGGGAACTTAAGGGTCCTATGTAATGTGTCTCCTATGCCTTGAAACAGTCTGCCATGCCAAAGAGTGATACAGAAAAGGTACAGGATTATGGCAACACCAGGGTCAGGGCAGTTGGTGAAAGGTGAAGCAAGGCTGTTTGACAGAGTCTCTTGAGAAGCTGTAAATGGCAATTGTGAGATAGTTCTAGGGTGCACACATAGCCAGCAATCTCCAAAGCAGCCAGGTTGGGTGACTTGAGTTGATAGGCTGAGGTGTCAGGGTCTGGAGCAGAAGGCAAAATGACAGGTTAGTATTATTTAGGAGAGGGGATGTCAGAGAAGTAATGAACTTGGAGGAGTGTTTAATTACTGCCGTCTCTCCCGATGTCCTGAGGTTAGATAATTGCGACACAGTTTCTCTGGATAGGAATCGTGCTTATTGGGAACCCATATTTGTTAGTATGGTAGTTTATCAACAATGTCTGTTTCCTACGTGGGATGTCATAGGTCCTGGATATAGAAGAGGATCTTGTCATAAAAACATAAGGGTTACCCTGGATGAGAACAAACAGAGGAAGAGGAGATGCCCATCTCTAATTCAGTGGGGTCCAGTGCAGCTGCCGGATTGGAGTCTCATTCTTCTGGGACTGGGGACAAGGTGGTTGGTTCCGATGTTCTCTGAAAGCTTAAGGAAACAGGGTCCTGTTGCAGTTGATGTGTAAGAAAAAGAGTTATTTTGAGGTGGAGTGGTAAAGGGCTTGAAGTGAGACGAGTGAACCCATTGAGAGAGTCCCTCAAGCTAGCCGCTGTGGGAGTCACAAGAATGACCTTGAAGGGGCCCTGCTGTTTAGGAGAAAGGGGTGAGGGGCGATGGTCCAGAGGGTAGAGAAGGACCTGATCTCTAATGTTGATGGAGAGTAAACAGAAGACGTGTGTGGCTGTGGTAGACAGTGGTCAATAAAGTTCCATAGGAGGGAGCAGAGATGACAGAGTAAGGGAGTGAGTAGGTGTGTTCAGGGAATAAGAAAAGGTTTGGGTGAAAGAACAGGAGTCAGAACCAATCATCCATACATGAGCTCAAAAGGTGAGATGAAAAGAGGTCGTTTGGGGAGAGCCAGTAGCTTGAGAAGAGCCAGGGGAGGAGTTTTACCCAATCTAGGTTAAGTTCTGTAGTATTAATTATTTTTAATAAATCCCAGTGTGGGATTGCCCACCTCAGTGGTTTATGTTCCTAAATGAAAGACACACACACAGCGTTCATATTTAATATGCCTTAAGCAGCAACTGCCTAGCCTCCATACTGCTAGAATCTACCTCCCACAAATAGTTCCGTTACTACTTATGTTCCGCCTTGGCTGCTCCTGACCCAGTTGAGCAGCCCTCTGGGCCACACTCTCCTGGCCCTTTATAGACAGCTCTGCTTCTCTGTCCTGCACTCTTCACCAGTATGGCATCTCTTCTCCTTCCTCTATGTCTCAAGCCTCTATGTCTAAGCCCCACCTCCATCTCTCCTTCCCAGCTATTGGTTGCTGGCATCTTCATTTACCAATGAGAATTAACTGGGGGGCAGGTTCTCAGAAGCTAAGTGCAGACCCTCTCTTGCAAGCAGTTTAGGGGGGGCATACTTAGCATTAGAATATAAGCAACTACAAAGTTCCCATGACAGTTTGACAAGAGTGGTATTTAAGGAACAGTTAGTCCATTCTATCTGCCCTGAAGACTGGGGATGTTAGGGAATATGAAATTACCAATGGGCTGGGCAGTGGTGGCACACACCTTTAATCCCAACACTTGGGACGCAGAGGCAGGCGGATTTCTGAGTTCGAGGACAGCCTGGTCTACAGAGTGAGTTCCAGGACAGCCAGGGCTGTACAGAGAAACCCTGTCTCGAAAAACCAAAAAAAAAAAAAAGAAAAAGAAAGAAAAGAAAATACCAGTGGATGTTGAGGGCTTTAGATAGGGTTTGAGAAACTTGGGAAGTGAATTCAAGACCATTGTCTGACTGGAGGGAGGCTGGAATTCCAAATCAAGGGATGATCTCACAGAGGAGGAGGAGATCAAAGACAGTCTGAGCCCTTTTGTTGGTAATGGATAATGCCTCCACACACCTTGAGAAGGTGTCCATCAAGACCTTGAGGTACTTGGCATGTTTCATAGTGGGCATGTGGGTAAAGTCAAGTTGCCACTCGGTTCCAGGGATGTAACTTCTAGACTGTTGGGTGGGAAAGAGGGGAGGATGGTATCTGGAGTTGGGGTCTGACATCTGACAGATTTTGCAAGAGGCAGTGATTTTAAGAAACGTAAGTCCTCGAGAGTGGACTGTAGGTAGGTTTTAACAAAGTAAGATAAAGCTTGGCTGTTAGGATGAAGGAGCTGGTGGAGATAGGACAGAGTTTAAAAAGAGTGTCAGAGAATCACGGGGGGGGGGGGGTAGGGGTGGGGGTGGAGGTTGTACTGTGAGAATGTCCTGTGATGAATGAAATGAGTCTAGTCCCCAAGGGCTGCAGCTCTAGCTGCCTCACCAGCCTGGTTGTTTCCCTTGAAGATAAGAGAATCATCCGTCTGATAAGATCATCAGTGAACAATTCCAATAGATATGGGGGATGTGAGGCTTTTACCGCGGCCATAGTGTGGTTTGCATAGTGTGGTTATTGCTCCTATTTTTGTTGTAAGGAATCCACACTTTCCAGATAGTAGGATGGGACAGGAGTATATGGTAGGCATATTTGGAGTTTATGTAGATGTTGAGGGATTGTCCCTGTGCCAATTGAAAGGCACAGATAAGAGCTATTAGTTCAGCTTGTTGATTAGTGGTGGGGGCAGGGAGGACCTGTTCCTCAATCACTTCCATATCTGGCACTATAGCATAGCCAGCTCTTCAGACTCCTTTATGTAAAAAGGAGCTGCCATCTGTATACCAGATATAGATAGGCTGAGGAAGTGTGCCCTCCTATGTGTGTGAGGAGTTGGGTAATAGTCTCTCTAGGGTTTCAGTGCAGGAATGAGATAGGGAGTAGTCAGCATTTGGTCAAGGAAGATTTTAAATACTAAGAGGTGGACATTACAGAGTAAGTGTGGAGTCTTTTATTAGTGCTACCTTATGGGAAACAACTCTGGATGGAGGTAGAGTTTGTAAGTTAAGAGCTGGGACAGGTTATGTGAGGAGAAGATAGTGAAAGGTGACCCAAAGGTTAGTTTTTTGCATTCTCAAATAAGGAGTTCAGTATCTGCTAAAGCACATAATATATAAGGTGTCTCTCCCTGGTTGGTCAGGTCTAGTTTCTTTCACAAGTATGCTACAAGTGCAGAGGAGGGTCCTAGTTGGTGACCTAGGAC
This sequence comes from Grammomys surdaster, assembly GCF_004785775.1. Lineage (NCBI taxonomy): Eukaryota > Metazoa > Chordata > Mammalia > Rodentia > Muridae > Grammomys > Grammomys surdaster. The sequence goes on from NW_021604614.1 coordinate 1,765,239, forward strand.
TCCAAGGGCATATCCCTCCCCTTCTGTTACATAGATGGAGAATGGACAGGATAGGTCTGAGAAGTGTAAGGCTGGGACTGAAGGACAGCCTGTTGGAGCCTTTGAAAGGGTTTAGTAACAGGTTTGAGAAGAGGTTCATGGGTGGAGCCTAAGGCTGCTTCTTATACAGAGTAGGAAAGGAGGGATAAGGAAGGAACCCAGGAAGGTAAAATACCAGCTATTCCTAGAAATGATAAATCTCCTATTTAGTAGAGGGGACTGCTAGAGACTGAATTAGATTTTTTTCCGAAGGCAATGGCTTTATGGGTTGGAGTAATTGTTAGTCCCAAATAGGTGGTCTGAGGGGTGGACAGCTGGACTTTAGAAGGTGAGAATAGCTTGGCTGGACAGGAAATTTAGAAAGGTAGAGGTGTTCATTTGCCTAATGACTAGAGAGGGGCTGCAGAGGAGAATGTTAACAACATAATGAATAAGCTTATATTAAGGGAGAAACAGAGGTCAGAAGCCAGCGTCTGACCAAATAGGTGTGGGCTATCCTAGAATCCCTGAGATAGAACAGGTGAGTTGGGTAGAGGAGAAGTGGATGTCAGGGTCAGTCCAGGTAAAAGCAAGATGTTTTATGACTGGGCATCTAGGGGGTAGAAAAAAAAATACATCCTTGAGATCTAGGCCCAAGAAATGAGAAGTCTCTGAGGGGATAGTGGAGAGAAGCATGTAATTAGCCACAGCAGGATGGAGAGGAACCACTTCAGAATTAAGGAGCCAAAGATGTTGAACCAGGTGATAAGTCCTGTAAAACTAAACGAGACTGACCAGTTCCATGGGAGGGGTGTTTATTAAGGATGGAGGGTGAGAGAGAGAGGGAGACAGAAGATGGCGGAGAGGAAACAGAGCATACATGAAGTTCAAAGGGTGAGATGAGGAGAGGCCGCTTGGGAAGGGCTCATAGCCTGAAAAGAGCCACAGGTAGGAGTTTTACCCAGTCAAGGTGAAGTTCCAGTGACAGCTTTACAAGAGTGGTTTTTAAAGAGCGGTTAGTTCTCTCTACCTTACCTGAAGATTGAGGGTGATAGGGAATATGAAAATGCCAGGGGATGTCTAGGGCCTTAGATAGAATTTCAGAAACTTGGGAAGTAAATTCAGGCCCATTGTCTGACTGGAGGGAGGCGGGGACACCAAAACAGGGGATGATCTTTCTGAGGAGATCAGAGACTGTCTGAGCCCTTTTGTTAGTTGTGGGAAAAGCCTCTAACCAGCCTGAGAAGGTGTCCACCAAGACCAGGAGGTACTTGACACATTTTACAGCAGACATGTGGGTAAAGTCAAGTTGCCAGTCAGTTCCAGGAAGGGAACCTCTAGCCTGATGGGTAGGAAAAGGGGTACAACGATACCTTGAGCTGGGATCTGACATCTGACAGATTTTGCAAGAAGCAGTGATAGAGTTTAAGAAACTTAAGTCCTCAGGAGTAGGCTGTAGGTGTGTCTTAACAAAATAAGACAACACTTGGCTGTTAAGATGAAAGAGTTGGTGAAGATAGGACAGAGTTTGACGAGTGTCAGGGGGTGTAGGTGGGGATGTGAGTTGTAGTGTAAGAATATCCTGGGGAGGGTGAGATGAGTCTAGACCCCTAAGGGCTGCAGCTCTAACTGCCTCATCAGCTCGGTTGTTTCCCTTGGAGACAATAGAGTCATCTGTATGGTGGGATCTGCAGTGAACAATCCCAATAGCTATGGGGAGATGGGAGGCCTTTAGCATGGTCATAATCTGGTTTGCCTTAGTTACTGATCCTCCTTTTGTGGTAAATAACCCTTGCTCCTTCCAGATAGCAGCATAGGACAGGAGGATATGGAAAGCATATTTGGAATCTGTATAGATGTTGAGGGATTGTCCCTGTGCCAGCTGGAAGGCATGGGTAAGGGCTATTAATTCAGCCTGTTGGTTGGTGGTATGAGCAGGAAGGGCCTGTACCTCCACCACCTTGGTGTCTGACACTATAGCATAGCCAGCTTTCCTGACCCCTTGATGTAGAAAGGAGCTTCCATCTGTATACCAGGTAAAGGTAGCTTGAGGCAGTGTGCCCTCCTCCTGTATGTGTGAAGGATGAGGTAATAGTTCCTCTAAGGTTTCATTCAGTACAGGAGTGAGATAGGGAATAATCAATGTTAGGTAGAGGAAGAAGATTGGAAATATTCAGAGGTGGGCATGATTGAAAGGTGAGGGTGGAGTCTTCTGTTAGAGCTACTTGAAGAGAAAGAACCCTGGAGGTAGGTAGAGTCTGTAAGCCTTTATAAGTTAGGAGCTGTGACAGGTTGTGAGAAAAAAAAGGACAGTTATAGGCGATCCCAGGGTTAGTTTCTTTGATTCTCGAACAAGGAGTTCAGCAGCTGCTAAGGTACAAATACAAGGTGCCCATCCCTGGATGGTTAGATCCAGTCTTTTTGACAAGTATGCTACGGGTGCAAAGGATGGTCCCAGTTGGTGACCTAAGACTCCAAGGGCAAATCCCTCTTTTTCAGTTACGTAGAGGGAAAAAGGACGAGTAAGGTCCAGGAGATGTAAGGCTGGGGCCTTAAGGAGAGCCTGTTAGAGCCTTTGAAAGGGCTTAGTAACAGGTTTGAAAAGAGGTTCATGGGTGGGGCCTAATGCTGCTTCATATAAGGGGCAAGAAAGGAGGGAAAAGGAAGAAACTCAGGAAGGTAAAAAACTAGCTATTCCTAGGAATGATAAAATCTCTTCCTTTGTAGAAGGAACATTAGAAACTGAATCTTTGTATCTAAGGTAATAGCCTCATGGGTTGGGGTAATTGTTAGTCCCAAATAGGTGACCTGAGGAGTGGACAGTTGAGCTTTAGAAGGTGAGAGACCCTGTAGCCCTGACTTGAAAGGAAATTTAGAAGAGCAGCTGTGTCAGCTTGGCTAATTTCTAGGGAGGGGCTACAGAGAAGAACATCGTCTACATAAAGTACAATCTTAGACCTAGGGAGAGATAAAGAGATTAAGTCAGAAGCCAGGGCCTCCCTGAACAGATGTGGGCTGTCCCGGAATCCCTGAGGTAGAACAGCGTATAAAGGTTAGCTATAGCAGGATGGAGGGGAACTACAGCAGAGTTAATGCGCCTGAGATCTTGAACCAGTCGATAGGTACCATTAGGTTTCTTAGGTGCCAGTATAGGGGTGTTAAAGGGGGAAGAGGTAGGTCGAAGGAGTTTTTCCTTAAGAGGTCAGCAAGGATAGGCTTAAGTTCCCCAAGGCTCTGGAGAGAAAGAGGGTATTGGGCTTGGCAGATGTACCTGGTAGAGTCCAGTAACTGGATGACAACGGGAGAATGATGTTTAGCAACAGAGGGGTTCTGGACGTCCCAAACTCGGGGGGTCTACCTGAGAAGCTGGTAAGGGAAATAACATGTTGTTATTATGTTATTAACATGTTATGTTAGTGTTAGTAGGTTGACTGGCTAGAAGGAGGAGAAGAGGAACTGCTGGTGAGCTTGGTCTTAAGCGCATTGGTGGAGCAGAGGAAATAGAAGCTCCCAACTTAGCTAAAATATCTCTTCCCAATAAGGGGACAGGACATGTAGGCACTACCAAAAAGGAATGGGTGAGAGGCACACCCCTAAAAATGTAACTAAGTGGGGGAGTCTGGTGAAGAAGGTAAGGTTGTCCTCCTACCCCAACAATAGGAGAACTCGAAGGTGAGGTGGATCCCAAAACTCCGTCAGGAGTGAGTAAGTGGCCCCAGTGTCCAAGAGGAAGGAGATGGTTCTTCCGCACACCATAATATCTACCCATGGCTCCCTGCTAGTGATAGGTGTGGTCAGGTCGAGAGAGCTCCGGCCCCGTCAGTCCCCTATGGCCAAGCCTAAAAGGTCAACTGAGGGGTTTTCTGGGAGCAATGTCCCTCTGTTCTGAGCGACATGAGGGGAGTCGGTCCCCCAATGCCCCTTCTGATGGCACTTGGGACATGGTCCCCTTGGCTTGCTGGGGTTGGGGCAGGCCTTCACCCGATGACCATATTGACCACATTTATAGCAGGAGCCAGGTGGTTCCCAAGCCTTCAAAGACCAGGAGTCTGGGGTAGTGGCTGAGGCTGGTCGGACAGCCTTTGCCAGCGTATGGTATTTCTGTTTTCGGACTTTCTCATATCTCTTATGGTTACACTTTGAAGGCCAGCGCCAAGACTTCTGCCTGTGGAGTTAGGGGCCCCCTCTCCAATTGCCTAAGTTTAGCTTTTATGTCGGGGTAGCTCTGGGAAAAAAAGTAGGTCATAAGAAGTTGTTTACCCTCTGGGTTTTCAGGGTCCAGATTTGTGTACTGCAGTAAGGCCTTTGTAAGGCATTCTAAGTACTGAGACAGGTTTTCCTGTTTATCTTGGACAACTTCTTGGAGTTTCTCAAAGTTAACTGGCTTTAACGCCGCCTTCCTCAGGTCTGACAAAAGACATGTTATAAATCTATCTCTGGCTAAGATACCACCTGCGGAATTATAATCCCATTGAGGATCCTGGTCAGGAACAGCTTCTGATCTGATTGGATATGTCCCGTCTGTTTGAATCTGATCTGCATGTGTTTTTGCCTCATCCCAAACTTGCCTGCGTTCATCGGGAAGTAAGTTATTAGTGAGAATCATATGAACGTCATGGAAGGTTAGGCTGTAAGACTGAGAGATGTATTGGAACTCTTTGATGAAGGCAGAGGAGTTAGAGGTGTAGGATTCCAGTCTGCTCTCTATTTGAGAGAGTTCACTCAGTGAGAAGGGGACATGTACCCTGACCAGGCCATCAACGCCAGCCACTTCCCTTAGGGGAAGGACAGATGCTGGTTTTGGTGTCCCTGGAGGAGAAGGAGTTGGACCCTTGGTCTTGGAACCTGTGATAGGACGAATGAAGGTTGGTGCCAACGCAGGGAGGTTAGTATGGCCTGCAGCTGACAGAAAGAGGGGAGGGGTCTGGGGAGGTTGAGCTAGTGGACTCAGAGGCACCCTGGTGAGAAGAAACCGAGGCAGCAGTTTGGGTTTTTGGTGGCATCGAAACAGGCCTGGGATGGAGGGGAGGAGGTTCATCAGCTGGGTCCAAAGGTGTGTGGTTGTCTGGGGGTTGGGCAGGTGTCATGGCTAAGAGAACCTTGGGTGGGGAGCAGGTAGAGCACATGGAGGGGGTATAATGGAGGTAAATGAATGCTCAGACATAAGGGACTTCTTTCCATTTACCAGACTGCTGGCACTATGTGTTAAGACTCCTTAAAATAATCGGGTCTAGGGTGCCATTAAGTGGCCACATTAGCCCATTACCTAAAGGATACAGAATCCAGACCTTATTGCAAAGATGTACTAATTTGGAAGGCCTCAATTCAGGCATTAATCTTAAAGATTTGAGGTTTTTCAGTAGACACCCCAGTGGGGTGTTTGCGGGTACGGACGAAGACAGTGTGCCCATTGGGTGATCGTAGCTGTTACCGAGCTATCAGTCGGTGTCCCGAAAAAAAGCTGGAAATCAGGCTCAGCTTATATAGTCAGGTCATCATGAGATCATATAAGGGCCTCGGCCAAGCTAACCCACCAGAAGTTAATCAGCCAGGAAATAGCCCACCTGGTACCACTATTTCCGGCAGCTGCAAGATCTGGGGGGGGGGGGACTATTTCCGAGAGGGATAAGTCACTCAATGGGCCAAAGTCCTAGGTCATAGTTCAGCTAGAGGCCAGTCATATGGACTGGGGCAATGTAAAGCCAACCCCTTAGTCCAGGAAGCGCTGGCCAGATGCTAACCGGCTGCTCAGGGTCCTTCCGAGAACCAGAAACTCCTTACCGATTAAAATGGTGTGTGCATGAGAGCTTGTGTAGTCTGATATTTGAAAGGTGGAACCGGGGAATCTGCGTGCCTGATACTAGCAGAGCACCACGTGGGGGAACCGCAGCGGCACAGCTCGAGCTTCACAGATGCGGAGCTTCGGTTTCAGCGATGGTGGCAGACCATGTGGACCCGCTGTGGTGACCGGCAGAAGCCACAATGGTGCCCGAGGAATTCAGACCCGGTCCCAACGCACCAAATGTAAGACTAAACAAGACTGACCAGTTCCATGGGAGGGGGGTTTATTAAGGATGGAGGGTGAGAGAGAGAGAGGGAGACAGAAGATGGTGGAGAGGAAAGAGAACAAGGTCAGGGAAGCTCCACCTATTTATACGGATGATGACGTAGTTCCTGTAGCCAGGCAAATTGTGGGAGTGTCACCCTGGTTGCCTCGGCAACGATGCTACGCCACTGAGTTTGGACCTATACCAACATGTCCCATTGGGTGAGGTGTTAGAAGGGGAAATAAGTTGGAAGGAGAAGTTTTTTTCTTAGGCAGTCAGAAATGGTAGGCTTAAGTCCCCCAAGGCTCTGGAGAGAGGGTGTACTGAGCTTGGGTGATGTACTGGGTATGGTCCTATAACTGGATAACAACAGGGGAATGGTGTTTAGCAATAGAGGGGTTCTGGATGTCCCAGACTCTGGGCTATGTCTAAGAGGCTGGCAAAGGAAATGACATGTGAGAGCCAGTAGGTTGGGTGGCTAGAAGAAGAAAGAGAGGGGCTGCTGGCGAGTTTGAGTTCAGGCGTATAGGGGGAACAAAAAATAATAATAGAGGCTCACACTGTGGCTGGGAGATCCCTTCCCAATAAGGGAAGGGGACACATTGGCATCATCAGAAAAGGATGGGTGAGAAGAACACTCCTAAAAATGCAACTGTGTGGTGGGGTCTGATGAGATTGGTAAAGCTGTCCTCCTAACCATGACAATAGGGAAATGAGGAGAGGTGGGTCCCCAAAACTCCATCAGGACCAAGTAAGTGTCCCCATTGTCCAAAAGGAAGGAGATGAACTGCCCTGATACTGTAGTGGTTACTTGGGGCTTCCTGTTGGTGATGGAAATGGTTGGGTCAAGGGAGCCCCTTTAGTTGTCCACGGCCAGGCCTAGAAGATAGCTGGAGGGTGATCTGGGAGTGATGTCCCTGTGCCATGAGCCACATGAGGACAATCAGCAGCTCAATGTTGATGGTACTTTGGACATGGCCCTGGTGGCTTGTGTGGGTTAGAGCAGGTTCGTGCCCAGTCATCCTGTTGGCTACATTTGAGACAGTAACCTAATGGTTTTTGAGTCTTAGGAGGCCAGGAAGCCCAGGCAGTTTTGAAAGCTTGTTGAAAAGCCTTGGCCAACATAATGGTATTTTTGTTTGTGGGCCTTTTCATTTTTCCCATGGTATTCTTTAAAGGCCAACACTAAGACATCTGCCTGTGGAGTTAGGGATCCTCTGTCCGAGCATTTAAGCTTGGCCCTAATATTGAGGTAGCTTTGGGGAAAAATAGGTTATCAGGAGTTGTTTGCCTTCTGTGTTTTCAGGGTCTCAATCAGTGTATTGTAAGAGGGCCTTTCCAAGGTGCTGTATAAAGTAAGGTGGGTTTTCTTGTTTATCCTGGATGATGACTTCTTGGAATTTTTCCAAATTTATTGGTTTAATGGCAGCCTTATGGAGACCGGCCAGGAGGCAAGTTGTAAATTGGTCTCTAGCTAAAATGCCATCTGAGTTACTATAATTCCAATGGGGATCCTGGTCGGGCACTGCCTCTGACCTGATTGGGTGTGCTGTGTTAGTTTGGTGTATCTCTTCTGCATGTACTCTAGCCTGCTCCCAAACTCACCTGCACTCCTTGGGGAGTAAATTGTTACTGAGAGTCGTGTGTGTGTGTGTGTGTGTGTGTGTGTGTGTGTGTGTGTGTATGTGTGTGTCACGCGCCTAACTCCCGTCCAACGGGAAAGAAGACTCGACACACCAAGTTCCTTCTAATGGCAGTTTACTCAGGCTTTGCTTCTTAGGTGTGCCCCCGACCAGCCCGTGAGTGCAGCTCATATACCCTTAGTAGGGCCGCCCATGAGCCCATACCACGTCCTGCACCATCATAGGCCAGAGACTTTTGACGAAAGATCAGGCTACCAGCAGGTCCGGCCTTCTGGCCAGATATGGACTTGTTTACTCCAAAGCGGCAAGGGCAAGCAGGCACCATCTTTAGGTCGCGGCAGCAGCGCTCCACAGTTCCCCCTTTTTTGTTTTTAAAGACAAGCTGTGACTGCCCGATCAAGCAAGCTCCATCATGTAGGATCCCATGATCAAGGGCAGACAGGCTCAAGCCATGGGACTCACTCTACTGGGTGCAATGGGCAAAGCCCACCAGACGCAAGAGCTGGGCCCAAGGAAAATGGAATAGACACCCATCCCGTGTGCAATGAAACCTATAGGCTTCCAGGGGTGCAAGGGCTGTCCAGACCGAAAATTTGGGGTAATGAGAGCAACTAATGCTTCAGAGCTACCAGCCATGCTTGTGGAGATACACCCCCCCTCAATGGCCTGAAAGGCACGCACTACCAGCGCCCTCTCTGGGCCCTGACCATACGACAGATACAAGACAGGCAGAGAACACAGACACCCACTAGGGCAACAGCTAGTGCTCCCATACCCGCCCACTCTTTAAGATGATAGAAGGCTTGATGAATCCAGGAACTCAGCCCCTCAACCATGGTCACATCCACCCGAGTGGAATTTATTGAAGCAATGGTTATCCGAAGTTCCTGCATCATCGAATCAAAGTACCCGGACCAGTTTCCTGTTAAATAAAGGGACAACTGCCTGGACAAATTAGCTGCTCTAGAATAATTAACATAGGGCACAGAAGTAACACATAGCCCGGACATTTTCCACTCACAGGCCAATTGAGCCACCTGCCATAAGGTGTCGAGATGTTCTTGCACCAAATCTATTCTCTGATTCACAATCATAATACCACCTTTAAGGTGAGCCTTAACACCAGCCTGCAGATCTAAAGCCTGCACTACAACTGAGGATAAATTATTCAGAGTATGGGCTGTTTGAACAGTAGTGGAAAGGGCTATACCTGCGGCTGCTGCACTCACAGCTGAAACTGTTATAGCTGTCACTATCGCTGCAGTAATGCCATGAGGATGGGGATTCCACCGGTACGGGAATCCAACGGGGTACCCCAGCTACAATACCTATAGGAAATGCACTAGCATTCCAACATAAAGTATAATAACAGGTTCCCGAACAATTTAACATTTTCTCACCATAACTAGTACTACTATTACTAACTATCCAAACAAAAGGGGGCCAAACACACACAGGCACAAAAGCAAAGCTGATATTTTTCCCTGTACTATTAACTTGCAAACTACTTTCAAAACCACCAGTCTGATTCCAGGAGAAGGCGGCATTTCCTACTCTTCCTCCTCTTATCATAGCCAAAGGCGACAAATCTGCACAACTACCATTAATACCACACAACAGCCAAATATTATAAGGATTAACAAAACTAACTTGATTGGGATTTTGATGTGTAAAATTATATCCCGAAAACGTCTTATTAAAACTGGTGGATTGATAGGGTGAAAAAGTAAAGAACCCCTTTTTTCCCAACCAGCCTTTCTAGACTGGCATCCTGTCCATGGAAACAGGGTGTCACCATTCTTGCTTCCTTTACAAAATGGTGCCCATCGTGGCTGTTGGGGAATAGTGCTATTTCCTTTAGGTTCAGAACTTGGCCACCATCCGATAATCCAGGAGCCATTAGACAATCCACCAGACTTATCCAACCACACTGCAGTCTGATTATACAGCATAATACAATCACTCTTATCACTAATATTCTTAACCACATAAAAACATAAACTACCAAGCAATTTTATGGATCTATTCTCACTACATCCTATATCCTTATCTAGGGGTAAGAAGGAAGTTTCTAAACTACTATTACTACTAAAAAGGCGAGGAAACACTTGAGCATCATGCCTTATGGGCACTGGAATTGGGAACGCCGACAGGATCCCCCATCGCTGTTCCGTCTTCACAGGTCGCATCAGACTCAGCAGGGGCAGGAGGATCATCCACATTGCAGCGGCACACAAGCCGCTCCGGAACCCGAATGGGGTCATCTTGAGTCTGTGGAAGTACACATACAGACCCTCTAGACCAGGCCAACACAGGGTCAGGGCCTAGAGTTAGGTTAGCAATGCACATTATCAAGAGACTTTAGAAAAGGTTCAAATGTCAGCCACACCTTAGACATGAAGGAGATGGATACCCCCAGAACACGGAGTACAGACCAGGCGGCTGCACTATGACTGTCAAAAGACTAGTGTTCTTCACGGAGTACCTGCCCTGTATTAACTCCCTTTAAAGATGCACAGGAAATACTCAGAAAGAAAAAAAAAGAACAATCTATAAAAGGACTTAGTGTAGAAATGAAAATGAAGCATTCATCTTCACTCTGAAAATCTTCACGGGCTCACATGGGCAGGTCAGTACTATTGTGTCTGGTCTCCCTAGAGGTACCGTCGTCTCTCAGCAGTGCTTTCTGCAAGTTGGATATAGCAACAATTCTCTCAATGTCTATGACAGCGTACAGCTCTGTGCGCCGGGTGGAGGTTTGTAGGAGGGGAGTGGTTGTCGTTTTTGGAGTCTGATGGTTGTCAGAGTCACTGCCCCTTTCCAAATCCACCTGTATATAATTGAGTTGCCTATGTTCTAAACTGGGGCGCCTGATATCAGTTAAAGACTGTTGGTGTACAATCCCTATGCCTTGAATAGTCTATTTTGTGAGGACTTCCCACAAGAGAGTGCTGGCTTGAGGGGTGGGATGAAGCATCTCCAAACGAGGGGTAGCAGGGATGCCCATTGGGTAAGTTCTGAGCACCAAGCCCTGGAGTTGTAGGCGTTTGAGGTGTTCTAGGGACCTCCAATTCTGTCTGATGACTATTCCTTTCTACAACTGGCTCTTCCACCACATTTATACTATTATTTTGCATAATCTCTTGCAACATGTTAAATAATTCTTCTGAACGGGCACACTTAAAAGCAAAAATTCCTCATCCAGTTTGACACAATCGACCACTTTCAAAAGAAAACAGATTTGAGTCGTAGCCATACCGTCGCAGGCAGAGGTAGTGCCATTTCACCGAGTCCCGCTTCCGGGTGTACAGAATCAGTTCTGTGTCTGTGAGCTCCATGAAACCAGAGCCTAGCTCATTGCCATCATCATCCACGTTAACAACCTTAAACTTGTTCCTATGGTTATCTGGGACAGTGTCTTTATCTGGACAGCTACAATAGCTACCCATGGCTTTGCTTTCTAACCTTGCCGCTTTACCTCGGTCCTTAGATTCGTCCCTCACTTCCCTTTCTATGTCCTTCCCCAGTTTATCCCAGGAGGCCAAGGTAAGCTGTCCCGATACCACGAACCAAGGGGCGATGTGGTCCGCTTCCTGGACAAACTGCTGTAGAGCCTTCTGTTTAAGGTGAAACCCCTGCGCCGCTAAGAGCTCTTGAAGAGCATACTTTATCGGGCAGGACGAAGAGGTTCCCATAGTTAACAGCGGCACTCATGCCCTGGCTGATGACAGTCAAAGCAAAAATACAACACCAGGGACACCGCAACCGCTATCACTAATACTAGAATGACTATCCACGGATCCACTCCTCCCGGCATGAACATACTCTGCCGGCTGCTTCACTTTCACTTTTACTTGCCTCCTACCGAGGACCTTAAAGAATGAAGCCTCCTTCCCAGGACTTTCTGATTAAAGGGCCCGACTTACTGGCCACTTACCGATCGATCGCCCTGACTGTCAGAAGTTCTGGAACTTCACGGGGGTCGCAAAAAAAACCCCACAAATTCCCCGTGCAGGCCACCAGTTGTGACACGCCTAACTCCCGTCCAGCGGGAAAGAAGACTCGACACACCAAGTTCCTTCTAATGGCAGTTTACTCAGGCTTTGCTTCTTAGGTGTGCCCCCGACCAGCCCGTGAGTGCAGCTTATATACCCTTAGTAGGGCTGCCCATGAGCCCATACCACGTCCTGCACCATCATAGGCCAGAGACTTATGACGAAAGATCAGGCTACCAGCAGGTCCGGCCTTCTGGCCAAATATGGACTTGTTAACTCCAAAGCGGCAAGGGCAAGCAGGCACCATCTTTAGGTCGCGGCAGCAGCGCTCCACATGTGTGTGTAAATACATACATACATAATGGAAAGTTAAACTATAAGATTTAGTGATATATTGGAATCTTTAATAAAGGTAGAGGAATTAGAGGTATAGGATCCCAGTCCTTTTTCTATTTGAGAAAGTTCACTTAGCAAAAATGGATAATGTACCCTAATTAGACCATTCACCTCAGCAACTTCTCACAAAGGAAGAACTGAAGCTGGGTTAGGCTGGGTTGTGGAAGAAGTCAAGGTGGTTGGCTGTAAAGAGAGAGAATGTGTAGTTAGAGTTCTGAAAGTAGATGCTAGCAAATGACAGCTAGGGTGGCCTGTAGCTGGCATGGAAAGGGGGAGTCTAGAGAAGCCAGGCGAGGAGAGGAAGTTAAGAAGGCTGGGGGAAACTGGAAGCTGGGGGAGCAGAAGAGGTTTGAGGTTTTCCAGGAGGCATCCCAGTGGGTAGCCTGGAGGTGTGAACAAAGACGTGATACCCATATGTGAAAGAATAGAGTGGTGGGAGGATACAAGGAGACACAAGACAGGGGCAACAGTGTCCAGCTGCTGGGTAGCTAATGATGCTATGTCTTGTCACGGGACCTTTGAAAGCTGGCTGTAAAGATGCTTGATTGTGGCAGAGTCTTTGACCTGTCCTGTCTGTAGATTTGCCTGATTGCCAAGACTTCATCTCTTTGGGGAGCTAGTGTGATAAGAATGGGAGAAGTTCCACATCCCTGCCAGCTGCTTCTGCCACCTATGGTCGCCACACTACTACCAGGTGTCCAGGCTTATGGCCTCTCTAGCTCCAGACATGAACAGGCTTAGATTCTTGAGATCTCTCAGAGCTGTCAGTCTCTTTGTCTCTCTTCCACCATGCTCCTCACTGCTCCTATCTGCTCTTATCCACGCGCCTTCTTTTTATGACCTTCTTTCCGTGCAGTGTGAGGAAGGAGGGAATCCTGGGGAAGCTAACATGGACTTTGAATGTATAGCAAGTACTTGTCAGTAGGGAATGAGGGAGCTTGGGGGCCGTCATGGACTTTGATGTGTAACTATAGGTGTATGCCAATGGAGCCATATGACTCTTCTGCCAGAGACAAGGGAAATAGCTTCTTTTGGCAGACCCAAAGGGAATGCTGTCTTTTATCTATCCCTCAGATACCATACCACAATCCATCTTGAACTTATTTTCTGGAGTGCCTTAGACCTAACATCCTGCCTTTTGTTTATTATAAGGGGTAGTATAATGTACTCTGACTGCTTCAATGCTGACAAGGTCTTTATGGGCCCAGAAAGGCTGGAATGCAGGGTAAAGGTAGAGATGGGGAGGAGAGTTGTTGCCTGTGCCCTGGACTGTTCACCGCCCAACCCTATTTGTCCTTGAGGATTGGGGGTGAGTTGGCACTTGAGAGCAGGTGAGAAACGCCACAGCAAGCTCTCTGAACATTGCTGTAAACTTCTTTAATACCCTCCACCAGCACACACATTTGTCCCAAGAAAGCATCTCACCTACACAGCAATTCCTGTCTGACTGGCATTGTCTGCACCAGCAATCCTTGGTCTCTCAGGATTAAATCCTCCTGCAGGAGATGCTTTTGCAGCTGCAAGGCCTCGAGAGTTTCCATAGGCGCTCTCATCCTCATCACTAAAATCCACCTGTTTCTCCAAAGAAAGTGGGACAGGGTTAGTAATGGAAAGGTGAATATTAGCCTGATCCTGGCAGTGTTTGTTATGGGCAGCCTCCATTTCTTCTGGGGAAGAATTCTTGAGACTGGTGATGATTGCAAGGGGGATCGGACAAACAACAAGGGAGGGATAATCCCAGGCTGACCCTCACACTTGCAGACAAGGAACAGAGCATGCATCCAGAGGTCAGGGTCCCACATGTTCTCCAGGGATATCCAGGAGGCGGTATAACAGCCTCCTCCCAAAATTGGTCCAGGTCATGAGTCTTAACCCTGAGACCATGAGTAACCAGAAGGGTTTTCAGAGCCCTAATATGGGGTTCCTTGATGGTGGAGGAGAGGGAACCCATGATGACTAGCACAAAGGGAACAAACAGCCAATAGATATGAGAACTGTGACAGAAGAGGCAGTGAAAGTCAAGGTGTACTAAGCAGTGGACTCCCCCAGGTGTAGCTCAAAGGCCTTATGCCTGGATGGTCTACAGAGGATGGGAAAAGTGTTTGAGAGCCAATCCCTGGTACCACCACCATGGAAACCAGCCCCTATGTCAGGTACGAGAATGAATCTAGACCAAAAGTGAAAATTAGCAGACAAAGAAGACAGGAACGATGGCCGCCACATGCTTACTGCAGCACTCTCACCGAAAGACGAAGAACAACAAAATGGCTGCCGCACGCTCGCTTCAAGCTCACCACAGCTCACTCACCCAAAGACAAGAACAAAAAGATGGCCACTGCATGCTAACCATAGCATGCTTACTCAAAGACAAAGAAAAATGAAAAGATGGCTGCCACATGCTCACCCTCAAACCAAACTGAGAACAAAAGTGAGATTACTAGATGGACAGACAGATAAGACAAAGAAGACAGAAATGAGGTCTATAAACTCACCTTCATTAGACCCACAACATAAAACACTAAGGGGCCAACTCACCAAAGACTGAAGGGGTCACAACAGCAGCACCTCAAGGAGAAGAATTGCAGATCAGATGGAACCATAAGCACAGTCCTTGCAGCAGCAGGCAAAAAACAAGCGCCCAGAAAAGGAGGTTCACAAGCAGCTACAAAACAAGGACAATGAAGTAGTCTATCAACCACGTTGGGCACCAGATGTTGCCTGTTCCCTGGACTGTTCACCACCCTACCTGTCCTTGGGGGTTGGAAGTGAGGTGGCACAGAGTTAATGACACAGACTCTAGGAGCAGGTGAGAAACACCACAGCAAGCTCTCTGAACACCCCTGAAAACTCCTTTAATAACCTCCACCTACACACTCATTGGTCCCAAGAAAGCATCTCTCCTAAACAGCAGTTCCTGACTGACTGACATTGTCTTCACAGCAATTCTTGGTCTCTCAGGCAGTCCTCAATTAGATCCTCCTTCAGGAGATGCTTTTGTGGTTGTGAGGCCCCCAGTGTTTAACATAGAAGTGGCCCTGCTGTTCCTGCTACATAGAGTGGAAATTTTTTAGAAGCATCTGCTTCTCTGAGGGAGTCTGAGGAGACAGGAAACAATCACATTGGGTAGACAGGTTTCAACTGCAGCAAGTGCAGGGCTGGCCTGGAGCTACCAAGGTGTAAGCTATTTGGAGCAGTTTGCAAAGACTACAGTTCCAGGACGGTGTCTGTCAGCTGAGTAGATATCTGCTGGTACAGATACAGACAAGGGATACCAGGTAAAGCTAAGGAGCTTAAGGGAAAAATCTTTATGTTGGGTGTACACTTGAAACTTCCATGCCTGTCTTGTGGTCCTGGTAGTCAGGGAATGAAAAGGAGTCAGTCCCAAGCCAGGAGAATGAAGACTCACGCCTTAAGCTGTTGACTGATAGGAGTACTTGTTTGATCTGTGGCAGATGGAGTCAAGTCTCAACTCACTGACGTTTGCATGAATTTTTTAAAATTTGCAAAAAGAGTTCAAAGTTTTAGATATATTACCATGGCCACCATCGATAATTTGTTCTGAAACCTTAATTGTTAGAATAAACAACGCACTCCTGGACAGATCACCCCAAGCCAGCACAGGTCTCACGTGGGAGGCTTTATTAACAAAGGTGCCTCTGAGGTGGGGTGAGGGGGAAGAAGTGAAGATGAGAGAGCTATGGGTTGGGATACATGTCTTTTATCAGGGCCCTGACACAGGTGGCTCACCCGTAGAAAGATGCGCAACAGGTGCTATGGCAATGGATGAAGGAGCAGAGCTGTCACCTAGAGATGACATTGTCACTGGGTCCAGGAGCTGGCTGTAAACAGCTCTGACTGTCCACAGATGCACCTGATGCTAACACTCATTACAGAAAAAGTAGTTAGCAAGTGTCTGTAAACGGCTGGAATACATTCACACCTTTGACCCATAGCAAAAATAAAGCAACAAAAATAAGCCTAAAAAGTTATGAACACAGTATTAAATGAATATTTGCCTATTATAAGACAGAAATTCCATGCCAGGAAAGATAACCAAGGAGAAGAGCTTGGGGACACATACTGGTTTGAGGATAAAAGGGTGAATACTCTTTCCTCTGTTCAGAGGCCAGGATATTTATAGATTGTTTTCAGAGCAATGAGAAGTACTTTAAGTATTTAGAAAACAAGCAGAGGAGAGTTTAAATTTTGAGCCTGTGATTACAACAGAGTGGTAACCAGTGCTTTACCAAGATTACATTAACAACTCACAAGAAATATACTGATTAGTATGTTAAACTTTGAACTTTGAACTCTTATTATTAGCTATTTTTAATCATGTATTAATAGGTTTTCTTGGTCAATGAAGTAAGCCAATTCAAGCTGAATTTAAAGGATTAAAGGGATGAGACCAGGAAAAGTCATAGGCAGGCTGTTGTGTTTTGTATAATGTGGTGTGATGCAGTGACAACTTGGTGGGCCCGGCCAAGATGTTCCCCTAAACAATCAAGCCATGGGACAGACCTCATATAAAGAAAAGTTATTAGCAGGAGAAGAGAATGGGACCTGGAGAAGGGTAGAAGCAGAGAAAGTGCGGGCAGAGAAAAATAAAAAGAGAAGAGAGAGAGGAAGAGGCTGGCAGGGAAGTCTTGGGGGTTGGAGGGAAGGTAGGAGATGGAGAGAGCGAGCTAGAGTAGCTGTGCAGTCCCTCTTATAAACCAGAGTAGCTCACACCTGGAAGCATATGATGTCAGCCACTGCTAGGTCACTGTGGCTAGGTTCCTGGGAGGAGCATAATAGGATTATTTATAAGCCAATATTTCCCCAGTTTTGTTTAATTAAAAATGAGGAACTAGAAAGTGATTATGGTGGGGCAGGAATTGAGGATGTTGTGTTCTTTAAAGTATCTCCTGCTGACTTTGGGGTAATAGTTCTGTCTTTGGGGAACCTAAGAAAATCGGGATGCCAGTCAAGTCCTGGCTGTTGGATTGCTGTGGGACCATCTGAGGTTAGGGAAGTGCAGGCTTGGTAGAAGCATCTGTGAGGGGAGACCACCACCTGTGGGCTGCTTCTCTGAAGTTGTTGTGGATATAGATTTTGAGTAAACGCCTGAATTTGGTAGGATTCTGAAACACATATACCTATTAGAGGCAGAAAATAAAGTTAAGTAGGTTTCAGAGAAAATTTTCTTAATTAGGTATGTATTTAAAACTGTTAGGCCCATGGGTGGTTGGGGGAGTGTAATCCCAAAATTAGGGAATAATGGAGGAACCCCACCTGTAGAAATAGGCAACAGGTAGGGAACTTAGGCTGTTGATTGGCAGGAGTACTTATGCAGATGGAGTTGATTTGACCCATGAGAGGGAGATCTGAGTGGATCTCCTGGATCCCACAAAAATCTCTTCAGTCTTACGAAAGAAATAAATTTGTTAACAGCATGAGCGGTCTTTAAGGTGAGCTCAAGGAAAACAGAAACCGTTTGTGGAGCAGAAGGAGAAGAAAGGGGCTTTTTCCTCTATCCAGAAAACGGAATGTGCATAAATTTAGCATAAAGACAAAGGAAACTTAAAATCTTTAGCTTATGATTATGATAGTTGATCATATAAATTTCGTATAAGAAACACCATTAGGTCTATAGTTAGGAGACATCCAAGGGAAACCTGTATTTGTGACTATGACAGTAGATCATATAGTAGAATGTCTTATCAAAGTTAGGCAAAACATTTTATCAGGATTCCACTGGTTAATGTTACAACTCTGAATTTTTGAAGTCCTAATATAGCAAGGGGAAGAAATCTGCAACATTTTTGTTCCTTTTGTGTATCTTAAATTACTTTCCTATTACCACACAAGTATTTCATGTTCTCTAACCTTCATACCTTGTAATTACCAACCTCAAAACACCTTTAGACCCTCAAATCGTTTTTTTTAGGTCCTCATAACTTACATAAACTTTGTATCTGAAGGCTGTGTATCTTTTATCACGAACCCTATAAGCAACGCAAGCCTGTTTATTTTTCAAACAAGAGGTCTGGTAGTCTTAACTTGTTACTGAATTGACTGATGAACTGACACAGTGGTGGACTACTTTGAGGTAAGGAGCTAGTTGCTGGTTCTCTAGCTGTCAAACAAGTTAGCTTAGCCATCAATGTGATCACAGACCGAAAAGGGATAATTTATAATCTACATGTCATGTGTTAATTAAAATGACAGAGGTTAGTCTATAGTCCACTACCTAAACAGTTCTCCCAGGTTCCTGTGGTCTCCATTGCAATTCAGGCAAAGGCAGTCTGGCCATAAGGCCCAGATGATGAGAGCCTTTTTTGTGGAGGAGGAGCATGGGAGAGATGACCTCACCTTATCTTAGGCAATATGAAACACTCTACTCTTTGGGTGTCCTCGTTTTGTTCAAAGTTGAGGCTGAGCCTTGGCACTGGACAAGGCATTGGGGTATTATAACTTACTCTATAGTAGTAAGTTTAAACATTTAATGCCATATTCAGCAGATCTCTGACAGAATTGAGAGCTAGTATCTATGAAAACATATCTGAGTTAGACAATCTATGTCTGTGTCTGGTTACTAACTGTAACTAGTAACTATAAATCTGAAGCTAAAGCTTAATGTTTTAATGAACTGTATCAGTTCTTAACATGACTTAAAATATGTCTGTGAACACATTAAAGGATGTGATTGTAAACTTACTGACGATCAGCTTGTATTGGTATATAAGTTACTGCCGATCAGCTTGTATTGGTATATGAGTTACTGACGATCAGCTTGTATTGGTATATAAGCCTTTGAGGCTAGAACTGTTAGATCTGAGCCTTAAAAAAAAATAGGATTTTGAGTTGAAGCTCTTCTAGTATCAAAACAAAATTTTTAAATCTGTAAACACATTTCATAAGGAATCTGGGAACATTTGATCTCTATATGGTATATCATTATAAAAATCTGTAGTTTATAAAAATCTAAGGCTATATTATACCTTAATAACATTAGCAAAACAAGGCTAAACATATCTTTAAGACAGTGATCTTTAGCCTTTTTAATGTTGTAAATCTCTAATATTAAACCATCTTTCAAAGAGTGAAAACAGAGCAGTATTGTAAACAACTGGTTAAGATAGTTTGGAAATCATAAAAATCATATCTCAATTTAAAGGTATCTTTGGAAACCTGTTTTCCTGGTCTAGTGTTGCTGCCCTTAAGCAAGATGGAGTTAAAGCCAGGACTTCCCACAACAGAGATGACTGCCAGTCATGTGACTGCCCTTAAGCAAGATGGTGGTGAAGCTATGGCTCTACCTTTTTCAGCCCTTATCAAAGATGACAACTAGCCATGTGTTGGTTACATCTCAGAATGGAATGTCACATGATTTAAGATTAATAGACTTTCGGGCTGGTGAGATGGCTCAGTAGTTAAGAGCACTGACTGCTCTTCTGGAGGTCATGAGTTCAAATCCCAGCAACCACATGGTGGCTCACAACCACCCTCAATGAGATCTGATGCCCTCATGGGTGTCTGAAGACAGCGATAGTGTGCTTACATATAATAAATAAATAAATATCTTTAAAAAAAAAAAGATTAATAGACTTTCAATTACTGTTTTGACCTTGGATTTTAGAAATGTGCCTGAGTCTCAAAATGGTGAACAATAACATAATTTCAGAGCTACTACTCAGGTAAAACAGCATAAAATACTAGTAGAACAGAACAGAATGAAGTAATTTTTAAGTTTATACATATTTAAATAACATCTGAATTCCTATTGTAAGAAAACCAAGGGGTGAACTGAGTCTATGGCTTATGGCAGAGAAAAGAACAAGGCTATCTATACAAGCATGCAGTGGCCATGCATTAGCAAAGAGACCAAGGGTTAGTGTTGTGTTAGAATCACAGCTCGCATCTGGACAGACCACACAAGGCCAATACAGTTGTACACGAGAGGTTTATTGTGGGGGAAGGGGCCAAAAGGTGGCAATGAAGATGAAGTGAGAGAGGGTGGAGGTCAGAAGGGTCTGTCTTTTATTTGGGTTGTGACGTAACCGCTTGCAGGTAAAAATGGGAGGTGAGCCAAGTGGGCTCTGGGAATGTTATGGTGATTACCATGGCAACAGATGCACTGGTCACTGTTGCTTATGGGTGATGTCACCATCATCGCTAGATTTAGAGGTGATCTGCAACCGTAAAACTGGTTCCTGATACCAGCATACCTCCCTTTTTATGATAAGAAAGAGAAGAAAGAAAAGGGGGACGGGTAAGCCAACGGTGAAAGGGGAATAGGGGTATCTTGTCCCTTAAACTGCTGTCTGATGTCTAGGGGCATCCACAATTCAGGGTGTAGCTGACTTTGACCATCAAGGCCCACTTGGTAGAGTTGCCTCAGGCTCCTCTGTGGACAGCAACTGGTAATCCTGTAACAGGAATGGATTAATAGTTTGGTTAGAATTTTTCTGTATTTGTTGTTGAAGGAATGTGTAAACAAGATTAATGAGGCAGGGAGCAAATAGTAACACCAGAAAGATGACTAGGAAAGACGTTCTGAAAGGCAGTGTCCACTTTCATATAGGGATTTTGAAAATCGAGGAATTGGAGACCTCATGTTTCTTGAAATTCTGCATGTCTGATTATAGCCCCTGGATTTTATTTCTCACTATTCCAGATTGGTTGACATAGAAGCAGCATTCCTCTTTAGCTGTCAGCTCATCTAGCCCCCTTTGTTTCTGAAGCACCACAGCTGCCAAAGAATACATCTGTTTCTGGATTGTAAGCATGGTTTCAGACTTTTTGAAAACTGGTGTTAAGCTTGGAAGTGAATTTATCATATTTGGTTATCCCTGCAATTCCAGTCCCAGCACCTATAGCTATTCCCACAGCGACCAATACTGGCATGACCTGAACTGCCCTCTTACGTTGGGCAGCTGTCACATCTACAACTGGAATTGGCAGGGCCTCATCTCCCTGAATTATTCCTAGCTCAGGGTAGGGAATGATATACCTGAGTGCCACAAAGAATTTGGACTGCAGGGGATTGTGGGAGAGATGAGATATTAAGGGTTGTCGTTCTCTTGCAGTCTAGAGAGCTTTGCGTTCCTACAGAACGTGTCCTGGATGTATTAAAACAGTCTGCCATGCCAAAAAGAAAGATACGGAAAAGGTATGGAGTCATAGCAACATCAGAGTCAGGGCAGCTGACGAAAGGTGAGGTAAGGTTACATGGCAGTATCACCAGAGAGGCTATATGTGGCAATTGCAAGCTAGTTCCAGGGTGTACACATAGCCAGCAATCTTAAGTGACCAAGTTGAGTGACATTAAGGAGTTGGCACACCTCGGTCAAGGTCTGAAGCAAAAGGCAAAATGACAAGTTAGTGACATTTATGAAGGGTGATGTCAAGGAGGTAAGGACCTTGAAGGAGTGTTTATTTCCCTTACTTTACTAATATCTAGAGGTTGAGCAACTGAAACATTTTTTTTCTCTGGATGCAGATGGTACTTACTGGGGTCCTGGCTTGATTGTTATGGGAGAGCTTACCAACAGCTCCTGTCTCCCACCCAGAATTCTGTGGGTCTTGTATGTAGGAAAAGAGGGTCTTGCATTGTTGATAGAAGAAGTGATTTAGTCCATAATCCTAGCATATGCATCTGAGAAGATAAATATCAACAGCTCCCATATTCATCTGGTCATTTTGTCTGGTCAAAGAGAAAGCAAGTAAAGAGATCATAATATTTAAATGGGATAACAGATACAGGGATGACTGCAATTTGGATTGGTTCTTGCCATCCAGCTATGGAGCAGTTTCCTGACCTTATTTGGAAAGGCTGTTACCTGTGGGGATTTCTTGAACCTCAAATCTCCAGATGTAAGGACTACCCTGGATGGAAACAAACAGCAGGGGGAGGATGAAAAACCTGATGGCACCCACACTGCCACGGTACTGAACTCAGGCAGAGGTCTGGGGGATTAATAAAAAGACACAGACTCAGTTCATTCGTTATGAGAGAATGCCAAAGCTTTTACTGAGCAGGTTCAATATATACACCAAACCGGGGAGGGAAAAACACAAACAGAAACTCAACTGGGGGGCAGCAGTCCATCCAGTTGAAAGTCCCTGCCCTGGACATCACACCTACAACAAGATGTTCTCCCACAGGATGCTCAGTTCTCACAGGAGCTTCAGAAAAGTACTTGGCAGACAGCAGCACATGGGAAGTCTCAGCCAGGGCATGGCAGCCCTTTGGAGTCCTACAGATCCCCCGTTTTTATTTTATAAGTGAATAGTGACTGTCTTAGGTCACTTTCCATCAGTATCAATTACCAGTCACTGGGAATCCCTGCCAGCCTCAGGGCTACTGTCTGAGGTAGGTAAGGACTGCAAAGGAGTTACCCTTTATCAGTAAAGGCTGAGTCAAACCTGGGCAGGGGAGTTCTCTTGTGCCAGCTACACGGAGAACCTGCTTAGTAATTGCCTGGGACTGGATCTGCTGTCTGCGAATGTAGCAAAGAAAGATAATCTCACTGTGGCTGCCCCAATGGCTAGAACTACCAAAGACAAGGACCCAGCCCACTCTTTAGGGAACCTTCTGGCTAGCTTGAGTCCTGCACAAAACTTCTCCCCAGAGAGGGGCTGCACATGAGTATCATTAATCCTCTGAATGGAAATAGATAACTGTTGAGTAAAATTAAGAAATTGATGATTCCATAAAGGAGGAAGTAAAATTCAACAAACTTCTATTGCTATTCTTAATAAAGCATAAAGAATCACTTAAATTAAAATTCAAGGAAACATTGGCTCTCTCTCAGTATCAAAATTAGCTACAGCTTTTCCAGTAGTCCTGTTGGTGGAAACTATGACCAGGCCAAGCTTCTTAACTCCACTGACATCAGAACTGGGGGGTTCGTCACAAAGCTCCAGAAGATCTCTGCCTGGGCAAGGCTCCATAGTGACAGAGCACACGCAATGCTCAGGAATCCAAACAGGACTTTTGGCATCTTTAGGAAAAACACAAACAGAACCTCTCACCCTGACTAACACAGGGTCAGGGCCTTTCCAGGCACCTGATGACAATTCTTTCCACTTCACTAAGCCTAGTGTCTTCTGGGCTCATTTCCAATGTCTGTCTGCAGCAGACAATGCATCCTTATCTACCAATAAAAAATTTAATCTTGCATGAGATAGGGTAAACTCCCCCTGTTTGTTTTTCCAAGATAATTTTTCAAAGTTAAATGTGCTCTTTCCACTATAGCCTGGCTTGTTTGATCCCAGATAAAACTCCCACTGAGATCTCCTTTTCAATCTTGAGGGGCTAAATTTGCCTCTACCACTGTATCTAATAAAGCTGTAAAAGTGGCAGCAGGGCTGTACTGTGCCACAGCTGTTTTCAACTCTTTTATTACTCTTGCAATCATCTCCACCTGTTCGATCCTCTTCTCAACCATAAACATGGGTGAGTCAAAAAATCTCGAGCTCACGATTGAACTGCCAACTGCAGCCAATGGAACATTGGCAATTTAACTATATTTGTAAGTTTCTTTTTGTAATATTAGAGTGTATCCATAATTTTGTGAAACAAAGCCAATTTTAACAATGTAAACAACTCATTTTCTCTAAAATCAACACCAAGTGCATTACTTTCATCTTACAAGGTTTGGCTGCCAGTTCTTATATATTAATGCATGACAGCTTTTGATATCTCATTAAACAGACATTATTTTAAATCCTAGCCTTTATACATCTGGTTTCTAAATGACTCCAACCCTGAGTTACCAGTAAAGCCAACTTTCTATTACTAAAGTTGCAAATTTTTAATTATACCCAATAACTTATAGGCCAATAATCTGTAACCAAGACAAGCAGAACATATTTAAACATGAAACTTAGAACAACAATCAAACAACAAAACAAAAACAGACTATTAACACACATAGACAGATTGGCGTGCCAAGAACAGACAATAGACAGGGAAAACAGATTTCTGAAATCCTAAGGATTTCTCTAGTAGGTGCCAGAGAGAACGTAGGACATCTCCTGATTTTCTCCTGCTTCTAGGAGGGCTCTGAAATAGCCTTTTCCTTCTCTTTTGCTAACACAGCCAGAGAGAGGACAACTGCTTTTCTGAAACTCTTTTTCTCTCTCACTTTCAAGGTCTAAATTTTCATCTCCTTCCTAGGAGATGATTTTCTCATCAATAGTCCCCTCTTAGGGAAACATTGCCAATGAAATCAAATAATTTTTTTCATTATGATCCTTTTTGCACGGCAGCTGCGAGTACTTGTCCCATAACAAAAGTTCCATCAATTTCCTAGCAAACTCTAATATAATCATTTAAAGTTTTTGATCTATGTGGTCTAATGGCTTCTTTGCACCACTTATTAGCATTTTCAAAGGCTGTTCTACTATAGGCATGGCGGTATCAGCATCCCCAAACAATTTTCCTGCCAACTGGAGTAGTCTATCCGTAAAATCTTGGAAGAGCTCAGAGGGTCCTTAGATAGTTGATCTCCAGCTGCTTTATTAGGCAAAGCTTTTCAGGCTGCAGCAGTAACTTGGGCATAAATGGCAGGAACATAATGTGTCGCTCTCTGATCTGACCAGCAGACAGAAGACGACGAACACGGAGTACTTCTCAATACAGTTTATTCAGGAACCTTTACATTCAGCAAAAAGCCCTCAAGCCTCTCTTCTACCACCCTTAAATCCCTCTGTCTTCTCCAATCAGAGCCTGTCACGTCGGTGCATGCGATAGGATAGCCGGTATCACGAGATCCGACGTTGCCCTACGTAGCAGATGGCCTGATTATGCATAGCAGTGAGCCTGTGCAATATTGCCTGTGGGTGTGGCTTCTTCAGGGGCGTATGAGGAAGTCAGGTGTTAGCCCCAGGTGCCATTTTGGAATGGTGATTCAAACCGCACCCTACAATAATGAATCTGCTGATAGAGACCAGCATATTGTCCTGATCCAGTTAGCATTTCCAGATTTCTCTGGGGCTGCCTTGCCTGTGCATTTAATCTTGCTAAGGAAATGCATTGCTCCTGATACTCTCCTTCACAGTAAATAGTCCCCTCTGCTCGACGTCACACAGCATAGTTGTTGCCAATCTCCTGGTGTTAAATTAGAGGTGCTGTAGGACTCAAAAATTGCCAAAGTAAAGGGTGCCAATGCCCCATAGGAGGAAACTGCTTCTTTAAGGCTCTTTAATTCCTTAAAAAACAAAATCACATGCTGCCTAGGCATTTGCCCAGGGTTATTAGGGTGAGGAACTTCCATTACAGGATAAGCATGTTTGGAATCCACTTTACAAAAGAATCACTCCCTTCTTAGGGATGGGCCCCTCTACACACCAGTCCCTCAGGGAGCATTCATCATATGCTGGAGGAGCAGTGGCCTCTGTAGAATCTGAAAAAGGGTTTTTACTAGGTGGTTGCTCCCCTTTCAATTTTTGGATCTTGCATTTCTTCAATTTTTCCTTTAGATGAGCTATTTCTTTTTCTAAAGTTTCTTCCTCATTTTCAGAACTGGAGCTATTCTCTGCCTCATGCAAGGATGTTTTAGATGCATCATCCTTTGCAGCCCCAAATGTTCTCTCTATCTCTGCCATCTGTTCTTTACTCTTAGCATTATTGCTGAGGAGGGCATCTTTAACTAGCCTCCAAAGGGAAAAGGTGGCAATGGGAACATTCTCTGGCCCATTTTTCTGCAAAGCTTTCTTAGGTCAGATTTAACCTGTTCCCAATCAGGTATGTTTAAGCCACTGTTGACCATAAACCAAGGATTAGTCTTCTCTAAAGTCTTAATAGATTCTTTTGCTGTTTTAACCTTAATACCACTACCCCACTGCTTAAGCAGTTCTACTAATTGATCCACTACTTGTAGGGAGGAATTCATAGTCCCCATGGTCCGACCAAAACTCACGTAGTGCTGCTTACTTTCAGCTTGATCCGCACAGCTTCTCCAATATGTTCTGTTCACCATGTTGCCCAGCTTTCCTCCAGAACGATCCCGTCAGGTTCTCCTTGCTTTCCCAATCTCAATGGGACCTCCATTTGATGGGGCCCACCATGGTGCCAAACTCAGGGGGAGGCCTGGGGGATTAATAAAAGACAGACTTAGGTCATTCTTTATGAGAGAGTGCCAAAGCTTTTACTGAGCAGGTTCAGTGTATACACCAAACCAGGGAGGGAAAAACACAAACAGAAACTCAACTGGGGGACAGCAGTCCATCCAGTGGAAAGTCCCTGCCCTGGGCATCACACCTACAACAGGATGTTCTCCCACAGAATGCCCAGTTCTCACAAGAGCTTCAGAAAAGTACTTGGCAGCCAGCAATACATGCAAAGCCTCAGCTAGAGCATGGCAGCCCTTCGGGGTCCTACAAAGCCCATGTCTTACCCAGTGGGGTGGAGTGCAGCTGCTGGAGTAGAGTCTCATTTTCTGGGATTGGAGACAAGGTTGGTGGTCTCAACATCTTCTGAAGCTTAACAGAGCACAGTCCTGTTAGGGTCAACATATATGAAGAATTTTTTGGTGGAGGGATGAAAGGTTTGAGGTGAGACAGGTGGACCCAGTGATAGAGTCCCTCAAGTTTAACAGCTGTAGGTGTCACGAGAATTACCTTAAAAGAGCCCTGCCATTTAGGAGAGGCGTGAGGGCCGATGTTCTGTAGTGGGGATAGAAGGACTTGGTCTCCAATGTCCACAGGCAGTGGACAGGGGAAAGTGCGTGACTGACGTAATTGGTGGTCAGCAAAGTGTCATAGTAGAGAACATAGGTGGCCAAGTAATGGGGTGAGTAGATGGTCTGGGAGGGGAAAGCATTTAGGTGAAAGACCAGGAGTTAGGACCAGACATCCATACATGAGTTCAAAGGGTGAGATGAGAAGAGGTCGCTTGAGGAGAGCTCATAGCCTAAAAAGAGCCAGAGGTAGGAGTTTTACCCAATCGAGGTGAAGTTTATGTGTGACAGCTTGACAAGAGTGGGGTTTTTTTTTTGTTTTTTTATTTAAAGATTTATTTATTCTACTTATGAGTACACTGTAGCTGTCTTCAGACACACCAGAAGAGGCCGTCAAATGTCATTACGGATGGTTGTAAGCCACCATGTGGTTGCTGGGATTTGAACTCAGGACCTCTGGAAGAGCAGTCAGTGCTCTTAACTGCTGAGCCATCTCTCCAGCCCGACAAGAGTGGTTTTTAAAGAGCGGTTAATTAGTTCTTTCTACTGTACTTGAAGATTGAGGGTAATAGGGAATGTGAAAATGCCAGAGAATGTCTAGGGCCTTAGATAGAATTCGAGAAATTTGGGAAGTAAATTCAGAACTGTTGTCTGACTGGAGAGAGGCTGAGATTCCAAATTGAGGGATGATCACAGACTGTGTGAGCCCTTTTGTTGGTAATGGATAATGCCTCCACACACCCTGAGAAGGTATCCACCAAGACCTTGAGGTACTTGGCCTGTTTGACAGTTGGCATGTTAGTAAAGTCAAGTTGCCAGTCAGTTCCGGAGAGGGAACCTCTAGCCTGATGGGTAGGAAAAGGGGTGCTGTAATGCCTAGAGTTAGAGACTGACATCTGACAGATTTTGCAAGAGGCAGTGATAGATTTTAAGAAACTTAAGTCCTCAGGAGTAGGCTGTAGGTGGGTCTTAACAAAATAAGACAACACTTGGCTGTTAGGATAAAAGAGTTGGTGAAGATAGAACAGAGTTTGACGAGTGTCAGGGAATGATGGTGGGGATGTGGGTTGCAGTGTAAGAATGTCCTGGGGAGGGTGAGACAAGTCTAAGCCCCTAAGGGATGTAGCTCTAGCTGCCTCGTTGGCTCAGTTGTTTCCCTTGGAGACAGTAGAGTCATCCTTCTGGTGGGATCTGCAATGGAGAATCCCAATAGCTGTGGGGAGATGGGAGGCCTTTAGCATGGCCATAATTTGGTTTGCAATAGTTACTGATCCTCCTTTAGTCGTAAGTAACTTGTGCTCCTTCCAGACAGGAGGATGTGCAAAGGCTACTTGAAATCTGTGTAGGTGTTGAGGGCTTGTCCTCGTGCCAGTTGGAAGGCATAGGTAAGGACTATTTGTTCAACCTGTTGATTGGTGATATGAACAGTAAGAGCCTGTACCTCTACCACCTCTGTGTCTAACACTGGCATACCCAGCTCTTCTGGCCCCTTCATGTAGAAAGGAGCTTCCATCTGCATACCAGGTATAGATAGCCTGAGGCAATATGCCCTCCTGTATGTGTGAAAGTAATAATAGTTCTTCTAAAGTTTCAGTGCAGGAGTGAGATAGGGAGTGATTGGTATTTGGTGGAGGAAAAAGATTAGAAATATTAAGAGGCAGGCATGATTGGAAGGTGAGTGTGGAGTCTTCTATTAATGCTACCTGAAGAGACAGAGTCCTGGAGGGAGGTAGAATCTGTAAGCCTTTGTAAGTTAGGAGCTGTGCTGTGACAGGTTATGAAAAGAGAAGACAGTTATAGACGACCCAAAAGTTAGGGGGGGGGGGTTGACTCTTGAATAAGGAATTCAGTGGCTACTAAGGTATGAATACAGGGTGCTCATCCTTGAATAGTTGGATCTAGTTGTTTGGTTTTTTTTAAGTATGCTATAGGTGCAAAAGAGGGTCCTAGTTGGTGGCCTAGGACTCCAAGGGTAGATCCCTCTTTTTCAGTTACGTAGAGGGAAAAAGGACGAGTCAAGTCAGGGAAATGTAAGGCTAGGGCCTTAAAGAGAGCCTTTTGGAGCCTTTGAAAAGGTTTTGTAACAGGTTTGAGAAGAGTTTCATGGGTGGGTCCTAATGCTGCTTCATTTAAAGGGCAAGAAAGGAGGGAAAAGGAAGAAACTCAGGGATGTAAAAAACTCGCTATTCCTAGGATGATAAAATCTCTTCCTTTGTAGAAGGAACGTTAGAAACTGAATCTTTGTATCTAAGGTAATAGCCTCATGGGTTGGGGTAATTGTTAATCCCAAATAGGTGACCTGAGGAGTGGACAGTTGGACTTTAGAAGGTGAGACCCTGTAGCTTTAACTGGAAAGGAAATTTAGAAGAGCAGAGGTGTCAGCGTGGCTAATTTTTAGAGAGAGTCTACAGAGAAGGATGTCATCTGTGTAATACACAATCGTAGATTTAGAGAGAGACATAGAAAGTCAGAAGCCAGGGCCTGGCCTCATAGGCGTGGCTGTCCCAGAATCCCCGAGGTAGAACAGTCCAGGTAATTTGGGTAGAGAAGTGGGTGTCAGGATCTGTCCAGGTAAAGACAAATATGTTCTATGACTGGACATCTAGAGGGATAGAGAAAAATGCACCCTGGAGATCTAGGACTGAGAAATGGGAAGTCCCTGAGGGGATAGTGGAGAGAAGTGTGTAAGGATTAGCCACCACAGGATGGAGGGGAACCTCTGCAGAGTCAATGCGTCTGAGGTCCTGAACCAGGAGGGAGATTCCATTCGGTTTCTCAACTGCTGGTACAGGGCTGTTAAAGGGGGAGGAGGTCGAGTGAAGGAGTCTTTTCCTTAGGTCATCAGAAATGACAGGCTTAAGTCCCCTGAGGCTCTGGAGAGAGAGAGGGAGGGAGAGAGGGGGGCTATTGAGCTTGGGTGATGGACCTAGTAGAGTCCAGTAATTGAATGACAACAGGCAAATGATATTTAGCAACAGGGATTCTGGACGTCCCACACTCGGGGGTCACCTGAGAAGCTGGTAAAGGAAACAGCATGTTAGGGTCAGTAGGTTGACTGGCTAGAAGGAGGAGCAGAGGGGAGCTGGTGAGCTTGGGTTTAGGTGAACTGGGGGAGGAAAGGAAATAGAGGCTCCCAACTTAGCTAGAAGATCCCTTCCCAATAAGGACAGGACACGTCGGCACTACCAAAAAGGAAGGAGTAAGAGGAACACCCCTAAAATGCAAATAAGTGGTGGGGTCTGGTGAGGAAGGTAAGGCTGTCCTCCTACTCCAACTATAGGAAAACAAGAGGGGGAAGTGGGTCCCCAAAACTCTGTTAGGACCAAATAAGTGGCCCCAGTGTCCAAGAGGAAGGAGATGGGCCGCCCACATGCCATGATGGCTACCTGGGGCTCTCTGCTAGTGATGGCCGTGGTCGGGTCAAGGGAGTTCAGACCTCTTCAGTCATCCATAGCCAAGCCTAGGAGATCACCTGGAGGGTTACCTGGGAATGATGTTCCTCTGCCCTGTGCAACGTGAGGGCAATTGTCAGCCCAGTGTCCCTCCTGATGCCACCTAGGACATGGCCCCTTTGCCTTGCAGGGGTTAGGGGCAAGTCCTTGCCCAGTGACCTTGTTGACCACATCTGTAGCAGGAGCCAGGTGGTCTCTGAGCCTTAGAAGACCAGGAGTCCGGGGCAGTGCCTGGGGCTGGTAACACACAGCCTTTGCCATCATATGGTATTTTTGTCTGCAGGCTTTCTCATCTCTCTCATAATACACTTTGAAGGCCAGTACCAAAACTTCTGCCTGTGGAGTTAGGGGCCCCCTCTATAATGGCCTAGGTTTAGCTTTTTCAGGGTCCAGATTAGTGTGTTGTAATAAGGCCTTTGTGAGGCGTTCTAAAAATTGAGATGGGTTTTCCTGTTTGTCCTAGATGACCTCTTGGAGTTTTTCAAAATTTACTGGTTTTAAGGCTGCCCTACGGACACTGGCTAGAAGGCAGGTTTTGAATCTATCCCTGGCTAAAATACCACCTGCAGAATTATAATTCCATCAAGAATCTTAGTCAGCTACTGCCTCAGATCCAGTTGGATATGTTGTGGCTGTTTGATGAATTTCATCTGCATGTGTTCTCACCTGTTCTCAAACTCGCCTGGGCTTGTCAGGAAGTAAATTATTAGTAAGGGTCATATGTACATCGTTGAAAGTCAAGCTGTAAGATTGAGTAATGTTCTGAAACTCTCTAATAAAGGCAGAGGAGTTAGAGGTGTAAGAACCCAGTCTGCTTTCTATTTGAGAAAGTTCAATCAGCAAGAAAGGAACATGTACTCTGACAAGGCCATCTACCCCAGCAACTTCCCTTAAAGGAAGGACCAGTGCTGGGTCAGATGTCCCTGGGGGAGAAAGCCTTAGAGCGAGTGATGGGAGGGGGGAAGGTAGTTGTCAATGCAGGGCAATTGGAGCCACCTGCAGCTGCCACGGGGAGAGGGGTAGGGGTCTAGAGAGGTTGAGCAAGGAGCCTCTGGGGTAGCCTGGTGAGAAGGAGAAACTGAGGCAGTGGTTTGAGTTTTCGGAGGCATGGAAACAGGTCTTCACCAGAAAGAAGGTGGTTCATTAGCTGGATTGAGGGTTGTAGCGTCATATGGTGGATGTTTCATGGCTAAGAGAAGTTGTGTTGGTGAATAAGAAGAACCCTGGGAGGGGTTGGAGATAGGTAAATGCTTGTGGATAGGAAACCTCTTTCCATTTACCAGAACTCTGGCAGTATATATAAAGATCCCATAAAATCATTGGATCTAATGGGTACTGAATCCAGTGGTGTACTAGTTTTGATGCCCTCAAGTTGAGTGTTTAAGGATTTGAGTTTTGAGTTTAAGGATTTGAGTTTTTCAGAAGACATAACCATTGGGGAGCCTGGAAGTATGTTCAAAGACAATGAAGCACCCATTGGGTGATGGGATGTTATTGAACTATTTGTATCAGTGTTCTGAGAAAAGTTCAGTAACAAGTTACAGATGTACAGCCAGGCTAGATGTTTAGGTCATCACATGAACATCTAGGGGCTATAAGCATGTCAACCTAGGCCTATGGATTTCTGAACGGCTGCAAGAGCCCAAGGGGTTAGGAACTGCTTTCAAGAAGGGAGGTCACCCAAGGGTCGAAGTCCTATCTTACACGTCAGCTAGAAGGCTGATCATAAGGACCATGGCTATGAAACACCAGCCCCTTATCCCATATAGGCTGACCAGGCCCTTTTTGGGTAATCGGGGTCCTTACCGATATGCCAATGTTTATGTGAGAATTTTAGCGGTCCTATAGCAGGAAACGTGAAACTGTATGGTTGGTGTGGGCTGGTCCAACTGAGTAGTAACCCATGTGGTAGAAGCTAGTCTCACATGGTGGACCGTGGTGGCAGCAGCTCACATGGTAGAAGTCCACATGTTCCACGGCAGCAGGTCATGTGATGGAGGTCTGTGGGTCCTGCAGCAGCAGGTGGCAGTGGTCCACAGCTGTGGTAGCAGAAATCCATGTGGCAGCACGTGGTGCCGCTGGGGCAGCGGAGGTAGCCGGAGCAGCAATCCACATGGTGTGTCAATGGCCGTGGACAGGGTCTCCACAGCACTCCTGGGTTGTGAATCCTGGGTCTCAGCATCAACGTTGTGTTAGAATCGTGGCTCGAGTCCAGACAGACCACACCAAGCCAGTACAGTTCCATGTGAGAGGTTATTGTGGGGGAAGGGGCAAAAGGTGACGATGAAGACAAAGTGGGAGAGGACAGAGGTCAGGAGGGTTTGCCTTTTATTTGGATTGTGGCATAACCGCTTGCAGGTAAAGGTGAGAGGTGAGCCAAGTGGGCTCTGGGAATGTATGGTGATTGCCATGGCAACAGATGCGCAGGACCCTGTCACCTATGGTGATGTCACCAGCTTTGCTGGATTCAGAGATCTGCAACCATAAAACCGGTTCCTGATACCAACACTTAGACACACATTTTGAATTAGCTTTTTATCTGAACAGACCTCTATGATCTTGAAATTTTATATTCACATAAGAAACATTTTAAATCAGGTTTGAATTGTATTCACAGCATATTGTAGAAATATAATTTTGAATTTTTGTCATCATATAAAAATCCATACCAACTTAGAACATGAGCCTTCCCATTGGGTGCTGGTGCACCTGCATGGTGTTGCAGACTGACTATGCATGGGAAGTGTTGCATGCCTGGGGATCCCACCCTCATTGTCCCCACAGCTGCTGGACTGGGGAAGAGCCTTACCAATGGGCACTGGTGTGTCCACATGGTGCCTCACCTCCCCTTAGCTAGCACCTAGCAGCTGACTTAGAACTGGGCCGGATCAGCCGGGCGGTGGTGGCGAACGCCTTTAATCCCAGCACTTGGGAGGCAGAGGCAGGTGGATTTCTGAGTTCGAGGCCAGCCTGGTCTACAGAGTGAGTTCCAGGACATCCAGGACTACACAAAGAAACCCTGTCTTGAAAAACAAAACAAAAAAAAAAAAAAAGGAACTGGCCAGGTCAGGAGAATTAGACTGCTTAATTAAAACATTTTTCTTAAGAGCAGAATGAAAAATAAACAGATTTTTTTAAGTGTAGGGCAGAATGAAGTTAAGTATAAAAGATGTTTGAATCATTTGTGACGTTGAGAATCTGGAAATCAGAAATAAAATCTAGTTCCATTAAAAGAGACAGCACTTCTACTGTAGGCCAGCTCCATGACGGGGGAGGAGTGGACACGGGTCCATGTGGACAGAGTCGGAGAGAAGGGGAAGAATGGAGTTTACTGGACCAAGACGGGGTGTGGGGGTGGGGATTGTGGAGACAAGCCAGAGGCTCCAGCTGAACTTGCTGACCTCTTTGGGTGTATGGGCAGTGGTTCATGTCTGGCTGCTTCCTGCTGAAAAGGGATGGCATGGGATGGGGCAGTTGGTGGGTCTATGCTCACCACGAGGTTTAGGTAAAGAAGTTGACCTGGGAAACCTCAAGAATCTGTTTCTGGAGGAGACGGGGTAAAAAAATATAAGCAAGTGAGAATGAGGGGTCCTTTTACTGGATGAGCCATTGAAAAGGTGGAGACTTTCACTAGTAGAAGGGAGGAAGTACCCGCGTTTGGCCATCCTGGCCGCTCGTTGGGGCTTTCTGGAGAACCTGAGAGTAGAAGATCCCAGCTGTTGGATAGACCACTTATTGGATAGGTGCCCTCTCGAGGCTGGAGAGCTTGTACTAGCACTGATGTCCCAGGAGCTTGGCAGCTAATGGGACGGTGAAGGATCACAGCATAGGGTCCTTTCCACCAGGGCTCTAGAGACTTAGGAGATAACTATTTGAGCAGTATTCTGTTCCCTAGGGAGAGTGGGGCAAGCTTGGGAGCAGTTGGGTCTGCTGGTATAGGGGCAGCAGTTGTCAGCAGTAGTTGTCAGCATGCGGACAGAGAAGGTATCATAGAAGGGAGAGGTATGGTAAGTACTCATCCAGTGGAGTCTCTGCCTGGGTATGTTGGCTAAGGAGGACTGGCCTCCCATGTGGGAATTTGAAAGGACCTGTAGGAAGAGTGCAGGGTGCTTGGAGGCAGGTGAGGGACGTTGGAAGGAAGGAAGGTCAAGGTAACTTGAGCTGAAGAGACTATTTGGTGAGCTGCTGTTTGATGAGTCCATTTGTTCTCTCAACCTTCCCAAGGATTGTGGGCAGTGTGGGATGTGGAGTTTGCAGAAGTGTCGAGAGCTTCCAACACAGGAGCACAATGATCAGACTGTCTATGACAGAGCTCCCATCCATAAAGAGAGTGAAGTGGGGGTTTGTGGGGTGTAGGTCTAGAAGACCAGGCCAGGGTGAGCATAGGGCCTCCACAGCCCCTTGAGTAGAAATGAGCGAGTATCAAAGGGGGGTGGGGCAGGAAGGAGGGTTACAGGGTAGGGCAGGACTGGAGGTCAAGGTAATTTGGGGGTTTTCTAGAAAGAGTAAATGAAAGACTTGGACCCATGAGAGATCAGGGAGAGAAAGAGGAATAGCTCAGAAAAACCTAGAGGTGATGGGTGGAGTATACCATGATAGGCAGGAACAGGGTGGTCTTCAGGGCCTCCTGAGTGAGTTCCACCACCACTGCAAGGTTTCTCTGCAGTGTGGGAGCATCATCTTTGGCCTATGGGCCCAGAATATCTGATAGGCTTTTCTGTGAAGCAGGAATACTGAAGGACGTGCCCACTCTTCCTTGGCAAAGCTTGGCAGTCGACTTCTTCCGTGTTCTGCTTATCCACAGCTTGAACAGCATGCTGTCTGCAGTTGAAACAAGGGCAGATTTTTTGCCTGGTGTCTAGATTTGCCACATTTGAAACAAACTCCATAAGGAGGTTCTTCAGTGTTCATCATCTTCTTTGAAGTAGAATGGGGGAGCTGCCAGGAGCAGACATATTACACACACACACACACAAAAAAAAAAAAAAAATCTTAAATTTGTATCAGTATACAAAGATCCATACCAAATGTAAAATATTTGGCTAGTTTGATGCTATTTAGTTTAAAAGTTGATTCAGTGTAATCTACCCAGTTATCTTATCATTTCTATGTCCACTTTTTATCTTTTCATCCATTCTTCCCTCTTTTCCCCCAATATTAGATAGAAGACAAAAAAGATTAGAAGAAAAAGACAGAAATCCCTAAATCTAACCTCCTTTATTTTGTATCCTCCTTGGCTGAGACCATTAACAACTTGCATCAAACCCCCTTAAAACAATAACAAACATTCATCACTGACCAAACAACCAAAAACTATCCACCCCAATTTCTTGAGAGTAGGGCGTCATTCTTTTAAAACTGCTTTTTGCTGTCTGGGAGTGATGTTCATTTTTAGAGGCCCATAGGAAACTGGGATATTGGTCAGTTCCTAAGCTATATCATTTCTTGTCCAGTCTCTTGTGTGATGGAAAAATTCAGGGTTTAACTGAAGTCCTGGCTAGAATAGTCTGATGCTAGATGATCTAGCAAGCCATATAGAAGTTTTTCTAGATGCAGATTTTTGAGGAAACAGCAATTGAGGCAATCAGTGAAATTTAATTACCTAGGCTACTTGTTTTGCTTTGTGTCTGGTCCTTTTGCTCTGCACACATAAAATCTTTCAAAGGTAATACACATTTCTACGTTAATACATATATGGAATATATGCTGTGTACAATTCAGCTAAACCTGATTCTTTACTCTTTGTTCAAGCAGGAAAAGGCATCTAACTTTATAAATCTGTCTGGACTGTATTGCCAAACTGCAATATAAATCTCTATCCATGCCATATGGGAGGATGGCATGATAAGTCCTGAGGACTCTGTAGCCAGCAAGATTTATTGGCTATGCTCAGCTGATGATCTGGTTGGAGACATTCTCCTGTCTCAGGCAGTCTCAGAGCTGTTCCATGTGGAGGAGTCCGTGTTGATGTTACCTGTTTTGTTGTTCTTGATTTCTTCCTTCGTGGGTGTGATCTAGATCTTTAGGTCTTTAGTTGTCTTCCGAATTTTGATGGAATCCATAGTTTCTCTTTTGTTGAAACAAAGACAAAACCTCTTCCCCAATGCAACATATTCCCTGCCTTCCGTTCTAAAGTTAAAACATAATATGTAGGCTGATCTAATGTAGCAGTTGTTTGTAAAATCCAGTGTGTTCAGCAGTTGTGCTATCTGTCTCAATGACGTTTTAAAATTTTAAATTTAATAGAGTATTATTTAATCTATCTCTTGGAGATCCCATATCCCCCTTCTGTTTTATGAGCATTTTTTTTAAAGATTTGTTTATTTTATGTGTACGAGTACACTGTAGATGTCTAAAGACACAGCAGAAGAGGACATCAGATCCCATTACAGATGTTTGTGAGTTACCATGTGGTTTCTGGGAATTGAACTCAGGATCTCTGGAAAAGCAATCAGTGCTCTTAACCACTGGGTCATCTCTGCAGCCCCATGAGCATATCTTTTAAAGTCCTGTTAGATCTTAAGATAGATCTGTAACATGTTCTATGACATAATATCTATAATATTGCTGCATTTTATTAGATACACATGCTGGAGCATTATCAACTTTAATCTGTAAAGGCATCTTCAAGATAGCCACCATCTTTAATAAATGTGTAATCTTAGAATCAGACATTTCAAAATTCAAGGTAAAAGCCCCTTGAAATTCTGAACCTGCATCAGCTGTATAATGTATTAACACATGTATATACTTTAAATTTTCAAACTGGACAAATGCAATACCTAAGCGACTTGTGACATTGCTCTAAGATGGCTTTAAATGTAAAGTGTATTCTTAACTCAGCAGACGTCTCTTTATCTAGGAATTTAATAGGCTGCCATTCTGCAATCTTATCAAAAGGTGGCGGCTTAGGCTTTCGATTGCATCCCTCTGAGGATCCTTTATTCTTCAGAGGATTTTCCAATCCCATTTTTATTACACCCCCTCCCCAGCATTTAAATTTTCCTTCTATGTCTCCTTCTGTTCTCTCTTAAAAAGGACATGTAAAACTGTAACTGTTACTTTTCAGTAACAGTTGTTTCAGAACAATTATGTGTATGTTGATAAGTGAAAGAAAATCATATGGGATTAGATACATTGCATCATTGTGTTTCTACTTCTAACACACAAAATATTTTTCTTTTAAATCTCTAGCTCTCTTCTTAAGGACTTTTCAAGTATCTTACCAAGTCTTTTGACTTTTCAGCTTTTCCAGCTGTTTCCACATGTCTATAACTGTCATCCACCAAGTCTCTCTGCCCCTGCTGCAATCCTGTGGTTACAGGCTCTTTCTGCTGCTCAGCTAGGCAGTTGAGCAGGCTAGTGGCTTCTGGCTCTGTCGTTCACAGGGAAGAGGTGGAAGGGGCTGGTGCTAGCTTCTCCACCCTGACAAGCCTCCTCAAAGCTGCTGACTTTCACCCTCAATCACCTGATGGCAGTTCCAGGCCCACATGCTAGGTCTGCCCCTGCCTCTCCGTCTGCTTCTTCCCACTCTAGGAAGATGGTCTGGGTTCCAGCTTGCTGCTACCTGTTCTAGCTCTAGAACATTGCAAAATTTTTGTACAGGCACATGCTGGTTTCCCATGGGCCGAGGTTGCTCAGTCCCTCTTCCTTTCCTGGGAAGTTTCTCTTAAAAGGAACCACTTTCTGCCAAGCTCTAAAATTGCTCTGGGGGTTATTTGTTCCCACCTTTCCACGTAGGGCTTTTCTAATACCGGAATCCTTTTTTTTTCTAAGCTTGGATTTTTAGCTAAGTTTAGATTACGTACCTATCACAAGGGGCATCTTTTGTAAGTGTTAAAGCTTTCTATGTCTTGTCTGCCCCAGCTTTGGAATGACATGGAGATTGATTTATTTATTTATTTATTTATTTATTTATTTATTTATTTATTTACAAGGCTTATAACCTTAGTTTAGGCTTGCTTTACAACCAGCTCTTAACGTATACTAACCCATTTATACTATTCCAATTCTGTTACATTCCTAGTTACCTCTCCTCAGTGTCATTTGTCCCACTTCCTCAGCTTCTGGGTAGTGAATCTCCCCCACCTATTTTCCAGAGTTCCTATCTCTTTATCAGAATTCTCACTTTCTACTTCCTGCCTTTTGCTAATAGGCTAATTGGCTTTTTATTGACAGGTGATGCTTTTTCACAGTCCACAAGAGTTTATACCTACATAGTGGGATCTATCTGTTTGGACAAAAAAGCTAAGGCCCATTGGGAGGCCCAACAAGTTGAGCTAAGACACTTGTGTCCACTCGAATCCTCTGCTCTCTACAGAGCCAGGGCAGAGACCATTAAGAGGGCATCTGAAGTAAAGAGAAGTGATGACAGTCTGTGGCCAGGTGGGTAAGGGACCTAAGGGTCTCTCTGGTTGTGTGGTACAGGGGCTTTGCCGTAAAAGTCCAGTGGTGGAGGTCCATAGTCCTCCATTAGGTCCATAAATGAATAAAAGGATTTGAACCCCCGTGGCTAGGGGCTGCATGTCCTGCAATGCAAGGCTGGGACATGGGACTTGGTCAGAGTAGAGTCTTAGAGCCTGGGCTGAGTTGGACACTCAAGTACTCAGTAGCAGGAGAGCACAACTGAGCTTCAGACCGAGAGACTTGGTAATCTAGGGAACCAATATAGTTTAGGAGTAATGCAGTGTTTCATTGGGACAGGGACAGGGAAAGGCTGCCAAGTAAAATGTCATCTATATAATAAAAAGTGTGTAGGATTAAAGAAAGTGTCCTTTACATCCAGACAATAAAGTGTTGAGAAAAGTTAGAGAGGAGGGTGTTGGAGTTTGTTGTTCAACTGCAAAAGCATAAATAATAACTCAGCCCAACTCCACAATGAGAGAGTCACACCAGGCAGCAAATCTTATGAAAGAGATTTATTGGAGAGTGCAAAATGTGTGCAAAATGGGACAGCTCTTCATTGGTGTTTCTTCTTTTTTTTTTTTTTTTTGGTTTTGTTTTTCGAGACAGGGTTTCTCTGTGTAGCCCTGGCTGTCCGGAACTCACTCTGTAGACCAGGCTGGCCTCGAACTCAGAAACCCGCCTGCCTCTGCCTCCCAAGTGCTGGGATTAAAGGCATGCGCCACCACCACCACCCAGCTTCATTGGTGTTTCATGAAGCCTGTAGACAGAGGCTTGCAGGTAAGAGCACTGGCTGATCTTCCAGAGGTTATGAGTTCAATTCCCAGCAACCACATGGTGGCTCACAACCATCTGTAATTGGATTCGGTGCCCTCTTCTGGTGTGTCAAGGCGCTCACATACATAAAATGAATGAATCTTTAAAAAAAAAAAAAAAAGAAAGAAAGCCTTTACTGCAATGCTGGTTTCTTGAAATTTGCAAGAAGGCTTGCATCTAGGACTATGGAAAATGCTTCTGGTGCCACAAGGCGCCACGAACGTATCTCTGTGGCCTTAGGATTTCCATATTTTCTCTGTCATGAGAAATACTTCATCACATCTAAAGGAATGAATCCCAAGTTAGCTTCAGGCCCCGCTCAAGACCTATGACATGAAACTTAATCAAAGGGAAGCCACCTTCTTTTGGGAAGAAGTCCTTGAAGCAACTTCCTGGATGATAACAGGAGACCCCTACAACCCCCATACATGGACTTGGGTCACTTACCTTGCCTACCACCAAGAAAGCCAGAAAGGAAACCCCCTCCCTTTTTTTTCCTGTTTATTACAGCTGCTGTCAGCCAACATTTGGGCCCTTTTAAGCCAGGGCCCACCAAGGTTGCTTCATCCTCTCCATCAGATGACAATGCTGATGATGAATGTCCTGAGGACTGTTGTGTCACAGACCTTATAGCTCTAGAAATGGCCGTGGAGGAGATTTGCAAAATGATTGCTTCCTGAGTCTTGGTGCACACACTGGCCCCACCCAATCTGCCCTGTGCACTCACTTGCCTCCTACATTGTACCACAGGACAGTCTTCCCTCTGCCCCTGCTTCTACTACCCAGCAGCTGTATGACCTTTGGGACTCTGCCATGGTCCAGAGATCCAGGCATTTCTGGTTAATGTCTGCCAACCTGGGTTAAGTCTCTCAATTGGTGTCCTATCAGGCTGAGACTCTCAAGCAGGATGGCATCCACAACTTTAGACTAAATCCCGCCTCCAAAGTCAAATCAGATCACCACGTTAAACATGCCCAGGATTGGTGAGATATCTGCTGTTCCTTTCTGGGCGACCCGTTCTTCCTACAGTGGAGACTCCTGAGAGATGAATGCCTCCAGCAAGTCAGGTGGATTCAAGGCCAAGATGATGGGACTATTGAAGAGCTTTTCAGCTAAAGATATCTCCATGGAGCCTGACAGGCAGCCCGGCCAGCAGGATATGATGATCATATGCACCTCTGTACACATCAAGCCTCGAACAGAATCACCCTGCCCTCCTCTGTCAAAAACCAGAAGAGACTCTAACTTTATTCTTAGAACTGAAACAAGCTTGGAAAAATAAATTTATAACCATGCATCCAAAGACCTCCTCTTTTTAAAAATCATGTGGGGAGAGTATGACTTCTGAGTGCAGGCTCCCCTGCCAAGGCCTCAAAGATGAACACTATGATGGATGGATTGTGGCCACTCTGGATATTGGGACAGCATCCCATCAGGCTGTTTCTATTGCCCAGGCCTTTGTAGCAGCGATAAAAACAAGTGACTTGCTCTAAATATGTCAAAAAAGAAGGTGGGGGGACACTTGAAGCTAAGTGCCTCTACCAGAAGTGCCACCACCCCCAAGACAGTCTGTATCGATAACATAGAGGCTTCCACTGGAGGAGAAATTGTCACTCCCATTATGACAAGGATTTAAACTTAAAATGGGGCAGCCCTTGTTAGTAAGAGGTAAAACGTCAATAGAGACTTTATGGATTTCCAGCATCTCAGAAGACTCCCACCCAAAGATAACCATGGGAAACATGTGACAAACCATTCAGATGCCTCATTGATACTTGAGCAGATAAAACAGTGTTAAGACAAGAGGTCCCACAAGACCTGGAACCAATTCCTAGGCCTCAGCTTTTAGGTATAAGAGGTTGTTCTCATGCCCTTATCACCAAAAAAGCCTACAAATGGGAGGACTCTGATAGGTCTACGGGCATGATCCACCCTCTTGCAGGAAACATTGCCGCTAATCTTGCAGAAAGAGGTATTCTGGAGGCTCTCACTAGTCACCCAAAGGAAAATTACAATAGGCTAAATGATTATACCAGTAATAATAATTATACTCACAAAAACTTTAAAAACCCTCCCCTAGGTTATCCCTCAATTCTAAGGGCTACTGTAAAATATAAAACTCTCTGACTCAGCTGGCTCTCCAACTAGCCTATCTTGGTTGAGTAGTGGACTCTATCAAGGGAAAAGTTGAAGTGCTCACACAGGAAAAGAACAACTGCAGCTTCACCATAGTTGCCCTTCCCACAATCTGTGGATACCCGTGTTCGCTATTAAACAGAGGTCAGTGAGACGGAGACTGCTACAGTAGAACCATGCAAGCTTGGGGGTCCTCCCAAAGAGGGTTAACCCTTGTCTCCACCTTTCCTACCGGTGTCCCTCTCTTAGCAATAAGCACTAAAGACTGCTTTTTCTCTATTCCCCCTCCACTCGCAGGCCTGCCAACACTTTGCATTCTCAATACCCTCTATTTGTTAATAGAGGCTTGCCGTATGAGTGGACAGTCCTCCCACAAGGGATGGCAAACAGTCCCACCATCTGCCAGGAGACTGTTGCCACAGCATTAAGGCCCTACTTAGACAAAGGTCTCCATATTTGTCTTTATATAGATGGTATCTTGGTGAAGGGAAGACTCTTCCGCCTCCCCTTCCCATCTTAAGGATCAATTAATACCTTCTCTCTCCTCCCTAGGATTTAAAATAGCTCCTCAAAAGATATAGCTTATTCCACCCATCACATTCTTGGAAACAGAAACTTCCCTTACTTTAGTACACACCCTCTAAAACCCACTCTTCCATTCCCTCAAACCTTAACTTTCACTTCCCTCCAAAGCTTTCGGAAACCTTAATTGGCTTCATCTGTTGTTTTCCCTCCCCACCAGTACCCTACAGCCTCTCTTTGATCTCATAAATGGTGGTACAAACTCTTTCTCCTGTGAGCCCTCTCTTCTGAGGCAGTTGAGGCTTTAGGCATCATCAGTACAGCCCTAAAAGCTGTGGCATTCACTAGGTGTGATCCAACAGTGTCCTACAGCTTCTCATTTTTAACTCCTCCGACTCTTCTGGGAGCAATGGCTTCATACCCCAGTGGATGATGAACCTAAAATTCTAACTGAGGTTGATGAACTCACTATTATGATTAGAAATGACAGGGATAGAGCCCTGCAAACCTTAGGAGGAGAACTCAATATCCTTGTCACCCTCTTTCTCCAGTATTCAATGGCTATTCAGAAATCGCTTCCACTTTGGTGATAGCCTAATAGAATTTCTGGGACAAACTGATAATCATTACCCTAACCAAAGATGGGTTTCTATCCTACCTCTGTTATGGTTGCTATCCCTCTGGCTTTTGGCAAAGTAACCCATCACACAGGCCCCCTGAGTATTTACTGATGGAGGAAAGAAGGGAGCCATGACAATAATATACTACTCCCTTGGGGATGAGTACCCCCATTATTTGATTCATAGAGTTGCCCCATCACTCCCTCCAATATAAGGAACTATATGCTATTTAGCTCTCAAAGGAGTCAGTGGGCCCTTAACCACATGACAGTTAAAAACATTTTGTCTTTTTAATCTATTGTAACCCTTTTTGCCTTGCAGGACCTTCTGCCAGGTCCCATCTTGCATGTTCCATAACATCACTGTCACCAGACCAATGTGTGTTAGCCTCTCCTCCCCCAGCTCTTCTCCAGTGCAATAACATCATCTGTCCCTGCGCTAATTCCTCCCTCCAAGGTTTTTGTACCCCATAATGATTACTCCACAGGTCTACCTGAAGAAATCACATGGCAGCTAGGGGGAGACCAGAGAAAGAG
The DNA here is from genome assembly GCF_004785775.1 of Grammomys surdaster. Lineage (NCBI taxonomy): Eukaryota > Metazoa > Chordata > Mammalia > Rodentia > Muridae > Grammomys > Grammomys surdaster. Next base: position 1,808,492 of record NW_021604614.1, read on the forward strand.
AGATCTTTATCCCCTGCCTATTGGATTTGGCCTGGCCATCTCAGCAGGAGCAACGGGCCACCAAGGTAGCCCTGGCACAGATACGACACCTAGCTGATGACTTCTAGAACAAACGTGACCAGACCATGGCTTCCACTTCAAACAGCAGCAGATAGCTTCTCCTTCAGGGGTTGGTTACCTTACAAAACAAGAGAACTCTCACGGACAGCTAAGCAGGGCGGGACTTGTGTTGTACTGGAGGAGGAATGCTGTTCCTATGTTAATGAATCTGGGCTAGTAGAAGGAAACATACTGGTACTTAAGGATCTCTGACAAGATCTCCAAGCCCGTTTTTGACCTGGGTACCTCTACACCATGGTACTGAAACACTTTTGATAGCTTGGCTGCTTCCCCTCCTCAGCCTTGTACTGGCCGTTGGAACCTTCCTCCTCCTGACCCCTGTTCCATCCAGTTTCAAAAACAGCAATTAAGCAACATTGCCAAAGTCACTACCAACCCAATTCTCATTGAATACCAAACCATTCCCAACCAAGAAGTTGATGACTATGATGATACTTCCTTTTATAAAACAAAAAGGGGAGATTCTATGAGTGGAGAGCTGGAGGACCAGGTTTGGGGGTGCCAGCCCAGAGCAAAAGCTGGGTCAAGGAGTGTCCAAATTGTGGAAGTCTCATCCTAAAATTGGCAGGAATAGGGTCACAGCCTTCCCACTTCTTATCCCCCAACTCACCCCCCCCACACACACACACACATGTGTGCGACAAGGCCTATGTGTCCCAGGGCACATAGCTTTGCACCCCCACTGTTGCTCCCCACCAGCAGCATCTGGAATTCCTCATTATGCAAATGAGGCATCCCTAGCGTCCTTGGCTCTGGCCTACGCTGTACTCTAAACCTGAAAGCCCCTATTCAGCCCCCAAAGGTTTAAGTAGCCTTTATTTCCCCCAATTAAACAAGCTGCCTCACCGAAACTGTCTCTGAGAGTCTGTTCTCTGTTGCACTCACAACCGCCAGAGGTCTTCTCTGTTCTCAGCTATTCCTGCCTTGCTTCCCCTCCCTGGATCCACCAGCAGGCCAGTCATGCTACAGTGGGCAGGGAAGTATAGCCTGAAGGGCTTTCTACCTGATGATATGCACAGTGATATGGAGATGTGATATGGGGATGATATGCACAATGTAGTTTCCAATTAATTCTCCACTGTTTTAGATATCTCCTGTATAACTTGAGCAGTAAATGCTGGACCATTTTCTAAGCCAGTGGCCAATGGGGCTGCAAATTGGGGGATAATCTCATTATAAATTTTTTAGTTACCACTTGTACCATCTCCTGCCTAGTTGGGAAAGCTTCAGCACACCCTGAAAAAGTATCTACAAAAACAACAACGTATTTTTAACCATACTTTCCAGGCCTAACCTCCATGATGTCAACCTCCCAAAACACTTCAGGTGCACGTCCCCTAATTCTAGGAGCCTGTCTGCTGCATGGAGTTCAAGCTTGGCATGCTAAAAACCTGGAAACAATATCATGGAGAATTGAGTGTAGGAAGGGGATGAGGTAATTTCTCGACAGGAGTGTTGCAATTTTGACACAACCAAGGTATGTAGACTCATGGAGCTGCCTTAGCAGAGTCTGGCTGGGGTAGATGACATGTTGCTATCTGCAGCTAGTCTCCAGTCTTTGTTGATGCTGACATTAGGAAGCTTCTGAAAGAATTGGTCATCTTCTTCCAAATAGTTTGGTGTGTTTCAAGCAAAGTTGGGCCTGGAAGGGCCACAAGTTCTCTTATTGGTTTGCCTTAGCCATCTCTTTGGCTCCAAGTCTATCCTCCCTTTTCCCTCAGCTTCCTTAAAGTAACCTTTTTAATGCCCTGGGCAGTATATCACAGAAACCCTTTTGGGTTCCATAGGACAGAGAAAAGTTTTAGGATCTCTAACTTGTTCTTTATCAACTTCCCTTCTGCAGTTAGGAGGCCTCTTTTCCTGTATATGGTTCCGTGGACATGGAGGGTAGCAAAGGCCTATTGGCTATTTAGATATCCAGTTTTGTTTTTTCCTAGGTTCAGTGCCAGGGTCAAGGCTATGAGCTTGGCTTTTTGGGCTAATGTCGAAGGAGAGAGTGCCAGAGCCCAGAGAACCTCTTCCAGAGTTACACAGCTACCCCAGCCAGCGGCTGTCCTCCGTAAAGCTATTACCATCTGTGAACATCTCCAAGTCAGGGGGTTCCTCTGGCACACCTGTTAGGTCTGACCACAGCCCATGAATGTGTGCGATTTTCTCTTAACAGTTATGGGAAAGACCTTCAGTGGTGTCTAGGAGTTGAGGATTGTTGGCCAGGCAAAAGTTATCTTGGGCTAGTTCAGTAAGAGAGCCATAGGGGAGGGAGGACCATCCCCAACCCTCAATAGTGTGAGGAGCCATGATGACGAGATGTTGTCCCAAAGTTAATTTATCTGAACCTTTTGTTAGCAATGCAGTAGCAGTGAGAATTCTCAGACATGACTGCGAGCTCCCAGCCACCATGTCCAATTTCTTGGACAAATAGGTTATGGGCCTATTCCATGGCCCCAGTCTCTGGGTTAGCACACCTTTTACCACTCGATCTTTCTTATCCACAAATAAATAGAGTTAGAGATGTCTGCCAGGGCCAAAGCCATTGGTGGTAGCAGGACCTGTTTAAGGCCTATGAAAGCCTTTCCCTCTTTTTCTGTCCAGGGGAGCCAGTTCTGTGAATTCAAGAATCCAAAGTTGGCATTAGCCCACCATTCCTAGAAATTCTCATATCTGTTTCTCTGTGATAGGAGTGGGGATCCCAAGGTTGGCCTGTGTGGTGGTTTGAATATGCTTGTCATATTCCTAGGGGAGTGGCACTGTTAGGAGGTGTGACCTTGTTGGAGGAAGTGTGTCACTATGGGCATGGGCTTTAAAACCCTCATCCTAGCCGCCTGGAAACCAGTCTTCTGTCTGCCTTTGGATGAACTCTCAGTTCTTCTAGCCCCACATCTGCCTGGGCTCTGCCATGTTCCCACCTTGATGATAATGGACTGAACTGCTGAACCTGTAAGCCAGCCCCAATTAAATGTTGTCTTTTATTAGAGTTGCCTTGGTCATGGTGTCTGTTCACAGCAGTAAAACCCTAACTAAGACAGCCTGTTTTCAGGACATTGACAGGGACCTCTTACCTTCATGGATTTCAAATCCCAAGTAGGTGGCCTTCCAGGTCCAAAGCTGAGCCTTCTTTGCAGACATACAGTACTGCAAGGACCACAAGGTCAGCACCAAAACATGGGGGAAACTCTGATGGAACTTTCCAGAGTCATAGTGTAGGGCCTCATTAAAGAGGATTGGAGGATTCTTAACCCTTGTATTGCAGTTGCCAATTAATCCTGCTCACATCCATCTAGCAGCAGCAGAGTTCTTACTGCTTGCACCAGTATTCTGGGTTCCCCACACACACACATAAGCCTTAAGTTTTAATATGCCTTAAACAGCTCAATGGCTGGGCCACTCCCAAACTTCCATGCAGCTAACACATTCCCCTCTGATATTCCTGAGTTATTACTTACTAAAATCTGTATTCCATGTTTGTTGCCCTAGTTCCAGTTGCGGGGTTGGAGGGTGGGGGTAGGGCCATTCTTCGCTGGCTCTTACATGTTGGCTGTCTGTCCTGCCTTCTCGGGCATAGCTTCTACTCCTCTCCCAGCATGGCAGCTCTCTCCCTTCTCTCCTACTTTGGTTCCTTGCCCAGAAATCCTAAAAGGCCCACCTCTGTCTCCCTGCCCAGCCATTGGCCACCAGTAACATTATTTACCAATCAAAACTACCTGGAAGCAAAGACCCTTAGCTTCTTACTTATGGACATGAAGAGTCTCTTGCAATTTTGGGGACCCAATTAATATAAGTAGCATTAGAGCAAATACACAACACCCTTGAGGCAGACAAGTCCAATTCAATTTATTAAAACCAGAAGTTAAATTCACCCATGTAGCGCTTTTGCCCTGCCTGTCACATGTGTGCACCCACCCAGAAGCTATCTGGATTTGTGAATGAAAGACATATGCACGTGCCAGTTAATTTTTAAATGTCTTGGCTAGCTCAAAGGCGGGGCAGTTCTAATCCTCCCAGCGGCCAGCACATATTCCCTCCAGTAATCCTGGCTTAACGCCCTGGAATTCTCTCTTTCATCTTTGTTGCCCTGGCTCCTCCTGGGCAGCCCTTTGAGGGGCTGTTTCTTCTCATCTACATCTCTAATGACGTTTGTTCTGCGGCTCTGAATCTGATCTGTCTCTCTCCGAATCTTAGCAGTTCTCCATCTTTCCTTCCTTCTAGTTCCTAGCCTGCCCAGATCCAAAGGTCCCGCCTCAGTCTGGCCTGCCCAGCCATTGGCTGTTGGCTCTTTATTGATCAATCAAAAAACAATTGGGGGCAAGGACCTCCAGCGTTTGAACACACAGCACCAACACGCAGAATTCAAAGCATTAGAACCAGTCCCCTACACATCACTTCAGAGGCAAAGAGTGGGTGACTCCATACATCCAAGGGGATGTTGAAGAAGGTCTAAAACAGTATAAATCTGTCTCTCTGTGGGGAGCATATTGAGAAGAGTATAGATTTGGCACCATACCATGTATATCCTCAGTCCTTTTATTTACTCCCAGAGATCCTGTATTGGGCAGTAGTCATTGGTGCCAGTTTGTGTTCCAGGGGGAACTGGCAAGGGACTAGGATCCCAGCTTCCATCAGACAGGCAATGTGTTTAGCGATGCCAGCTTTTGCCTGTACTGACATGGGATACTGCTTGACCCCAACCTGGTCTACCCAATGTTTCAGTCTTACAGTGACAGGTGCCAAATGCCCTGCCAGCTCCGGGAGCTTAGATTCTGCCCATACATGAGGCAACTTCTGCTACCAGTCAGCAAGAATGTAATTTGATTCTGGTATCAATCTACTAGGGAGAGGAGGTATTCTTCTCCCAAAGGCCAAGTAATACAGACATTAGAAGAGGGGACTGGTTGAGAGTTCAACTGCAATCTCATCTTCTTGAAAGACAGTTTGAGCCTTTAAGTTAAGTAAAAGATCTCTGCACAGTAGGAGATACGAGCAGTCAGAGGTGACTGAAGGAATGAGTACTTTTTCCAAGAGCCACAGTTCTGATGGTGGTTCAGGGGTATGATTTCAGTTCAGTGGACTGTAGTCCTCTGGCTGGCTGGTCAGCTGTCTGTCAGGCTGTTGCATGACCAAGAGTTGGACCCCAGGGTTGGCTAGGAAGTTAAAAGGTTTTTCTTCCACTTTGAGGGTCAACTCGGGATTTGGAGAGGAAGGCCAAGCCCTGATTGCCCCCAGTTCTTCCCCTAGACTTAATACTTTGGGGCTAGCTTTCTTGTTTGGGCATTCATTCTTCCAATGGCCTATCTCCTTGCAATAGGCACATTGTCTCTTTGATAATGGCCAGTTTTGCCATAGCCTGAGGGGACAGCCTGAAAGGGGCTCTTGAGGCCTTCTCTACCAAGACTTCTCTTCCTGGTATGTGGTTACCATAACTCTGGCTGTCTCCCCTGCTTGCCTATCTTCCAAGTCATTGTGATTGTGTAAACTTTGATGGCTACCTCAACCAGTTTGGAGAGATTTTCAACCCTCAAATCCTTCCATTCTCTGCAATTTCCTCCTGTTTTTTCAGTTTCCTCTGTTTTCTAGAGCCTCTGGGTCAATCAGTAGGTGAATAGGTTCAGTAAGCATCCACAAGGCAGTCAGAAAAGGCACTGGGTGACTTGTTAGGCCCCTGAACTACTTGATTGATCTTAGACAAATTTGTGAGCTGCCTAGTAGCTACCCAGAAGCCTCCCAGTAGAGTCTGGTGTTGACTTTCAGAGACTCCTTATGTCCAGCCATATTTGGGTCCCAGTCAGGCCAAACTGACTGGAAGGCAGTTTCAGTCATACTCAGGCTGGTCAGTGCTACCCAGCATCACCTGAGATCAATTTTCTGGCTTCCCTGAGGATTCTTTCCCACTCCTCATAGGTGAAGAGAAACTGTAAGAGCTACTGACAGTTGTCCCAGATGGGATGATGAGTATGGAAAACAGTTTCTGGGAGGGATGTTAGGGCTTGAGGTTTCTTCGAAAAAGGATTCTGATTTTTCCAGTTGTAAAGGTCACTAATAGTAAAGGGATGTAAGTCCACAGGGGGTTGTTATACCCTCCTTGCAGGATGGGAGCCTGACAGGGCAAATTAGAAGAGACTTCGGCCAATGGTGGGAGGTGGGGGTGAGGCATGGCTTCCTTGGGTGGCTGGTATATGGATCTGGGATGTGTGTGAGGGGGTGAAAGGAAGGGGTTTTGGAGGGCCTAGGTGGAAATTTGGAGAGGGGTTGAGATTGGGGTATAGCAAGAGAGGAGCTTGAGAGGGGCCAGTTGGAGGTTTGGAGAAAGAGTGACCCAGCTTCAGGATCGGGTGCAGAAGGGGAAGAAACAAGTTGAGAAGTTATAGAGGAAGTGGGGGAGCAGAGAGGATGAGAAGAGGGATCTGGAGGTGGAGCAAAGGGAGGAGTGGAAGGAGACGTGGAGAGCAATGGGGAAGCTGTCCATGAGGCTGGAGCCAGAGGCTGAGAAGAAAGGGAATAAGGAGGAGGTGAGGTCTCTTCTTCTGGAGTAGGAAGGACTGTCATTTTAGGTTTCGGTGTGAGGAGGTGGGGGAGTGGGTGTTCCTCCTTTGTCCTGAAGTTGGGCTGTCCTAGTTACGATTTGCTGCAACAGAACACCGTGACCAAAATGCAAGTTGGGGAGGAAAGAGTCCATTTGGCTCACACTTCCACATTGTTGTTCATCACCAAAGGAAGTCAGGACAGGAACTCAAGCAGGACAGGAACCTATAGGCAGGAGCTGATGCAGAGAACATGGAGGAGTGCTGCTTCCTGGCTTGTTCAGCCTACTTTCTTATAGAGCCTGGGACAGTCTACCCAGGTATGACACCACCCACAATAGGCTGAGCCCCTTCCCCATTGGTTGCTAATTGAGAAAATGCCTTACAGCATTTTCATGGAGACATTTCCTCAACTGAGGCTTCTTCTTCTATGATTAGTCTAGCTTGTGTCCAGTTGGTACACAAAGCCAGCCAGATCTTGGGTTTTGAACCATTTCAGGGGCTTCTCCACCAGGAAAATCCAGACAACTGTGGGTCTAGCCTGGAGCTAAGAGGGGATTAAAGCATGCCTTAAATCCTAGATGTTCTCATCCTGAGAGTGGCAGGAGTTGAGCTGCTCCCCTGCCTTACTCTAGTGCCCACAGACCCTACCAGATAGGCTTCCCCAGGTGCTGGCATGCCCTGGTGCATGTAGCAACTGACAAGCTTATGCGTCTCCAGGGTTACGAGGGTTGGTTGCCATTTATCTTACCACTGGGCTTAAAGCATCCTGGACTTCCTTTCTATATGACCTCATAAGGGGCCTTCCTTCCCCTGGCCTCTGCTGCTCCCCAGCATGCAAATGAAGCACCCTTAATGTTCCTACTTCAGCCAATAACCAACCATCTCATGGGCCCTACTGGCCATTCTCCCTAGGGTATAAATATCCCATCTCCCTTCCTAATAAAGGAGCTGAGCTGTCCTCCAACAATCTCCCAGGTTCTCCCCATCATCCTCACTGCTGCTCAGGCTTCCTCCTGGGACTGGGCTAGTGTGCAGCAGTCGATCAGACAGGACAGAGTGGGACTTAGGCCCAGCAGGCAGTGAGTATGGGGCCTGGTCCAGATGCCCAGGGACTCTGAAGACAACGTTTGGGACTAGGAATAAGTCAGACAGGTTAAATGAGCCCTTGGAGAACAAGTTCTCCAAGCCCTTTGAGAACTTGAATGGTTGGCTTTGAAGGCCAGCCATTCAAGCTGGCAGAATGGAGGATGTTTTCCAGGATAAACTCTGTCTCCCAAGATATTGCCTGCCTTCTGAAAAATTTGAAACACTGTAAGATAGGTATAAGAGAGATGAAACTGAGTGGGAGCTTTGCCTCATGTTTTCAAAGCAGAGAATGAGAAACAGGCTGTAAAAAGAATCGTAAATAGAAACAAAATTTGGCACAAAGGAACAGAGCGATGAGATGACAGTAGGGCAGACAGAACATCAGATGGGCAAATCGTCTCAAGACTGAGAATAAACCGCTGAACAAAATTCATAACTAGCTGTTCCCCCAAAGGGAACCAGGAGCTGGGGTGTCCCCCTGACCCTAAGAGCGGTGCTGTATCCAGCTTCTCTACTTTGGGTCTCCAGTTAGCACCGCAGACTTAGTTACGGGACTCTCATACAGGGTGTGGGGCTCAGCTTCCTGGCTAACACACCAACTCTTGGGTTGGAGAGAAGCTAAGAAAACTTTCAAGACAGAGACTTAAAATGAAAGCTTTATTCTCTGCATGGACGTGGAGGCAGACAGTAGATAGTTCAGGATCTGAACCACATCTCTGAGGAGATTGCACAATGTATTTTTAAAGGATGAAACTACAAAGCAGGGGAGAGGGTTTGGGCTGTAACATTGTTCAATCATATTTTGACACAGGAATTGAACAAGGAAGTAAACACTGGTGACTAGACCTTATCTGGGTTTCAAGATCCTTGACTCAGCCTTTACAGTCAGATCCCCTCATGGACTTTTGGCCCAGCATTTAGAATAAGGGAACAAAGGAGTGGGCAAGTTGTCTATAGTCAGTTAAGTCCTGACAAGGTAGTACATTTACAACTTGTGTGCCTTAGTTTAGATAACAGCAGCTTAGACAAAAATGAACCACCTCGAGAAGCAGTACAGGAGCTAGTTCCTGGGCCTGGGCGTAGGGAGAAGAACTCAGTTGTGAGCCTGTCAGCAAAACAGAGGTCGTTCCTGAGATGCTGGGTCTCAGGCAGCTGTCTCCTACCACGACGAAGCTAGAGCGAGCTGTCGCAGAGGCCTGAGAGGATAGACTGAGTAGCAATAAACCAAGTGGCCTCTATCAATTAAAATATTCCAGGCTTACCTGCTACCTGAGATCCTCCATGGTGGTCTCAACGGCTTGATAGCGGGCAGAGGTTGTCAGTCTTCTGTCACGCAGGGCAGCATCAGCCTTGGGCTGCCAGACCCAGATGATCTGAGAGATTTTTCTATGGAGGAGGAACTTTGCAGAACGTTCAGAGGCAGAGTTGGGCAGACAACCCAAAAGTGTCCAAGGTTTGGACAGGGCCCTGCCAGTGGGTGAGGCATGAGGCAGTTCTTTGTTTATTGGTCAACATTACCACACTCAAAAGCAAGGCCATTGATACCCAACTTCTTAGAGAAAATGTCTCAGCTGCAGCTACCAGAAGCTGGTATTTCTGTCTATCAGGGAAGACTTTTTCTTTTTCTTTTTTCTTTTTTTATATTTATTTTATTTTATTTATTTTATTCTGTTTTTAGGGAAAACTTTTTCATTGAGCACTTTAAACATCTTGTTCATTCAGCACATCTCTTTGAGGAGCTTGAGGCTATTTTCTAATCTATTAAGTACACATGATTTCTTGTCTGTTTGTTTCAAGACAGAATTTCTCTGTGTAGCCCTGGCTATTCTGGAACTCACTCTGTAGACCAGGCTGGCCTTGAACTCAAAGATTCACCTCCCTTTTCCTCCAGAGTGTTTGGACTAAAGGTGTATGCCACCACTGCCTAGCTAAGTGTGTCTGATTTTAAGCAAATTTTGTTTTTGGTTGCTTGCTTTAAACTTAACTTTGATACCATACACAGAAGAGTAAAGCTAGCCGGGCAGTGGTGGCGCACGCCTTTAATCCCAGCACTTGGAAGGCAGGGGCAGGTGGATTTCTGAGTTCGAGGCCAGCCTGGTCTACAAAGTGAGTTCCAGGACAGCCAGGGCTACACAGAGAAACCCTGTCTCAAAATAACCAAAGGAAGGAAGGGAGGAGGGAGGGAGGGAGGGAGGGAGGGAGGGAGGGAAAGAAAGAGAGAAAGAAAAAGAAAGAAAAGAGAAAAAGAAAAGAGAAAAGAAAAACAAGAAGAAGAAGAGTAAAGCTTGTCCCGTAACGGAGTTACGTTTGTGCTTAGCATGACTATGAGCATAGTTCTAAGCACATTAAAGAATTTTCCACTTACAAGATGATTGACTGCTAACTCGTTTTGGGTTGCAGTGTGAGCATGGGTCCATTGAATTGTGGGTCCCGAGGCTTGCCTCCCCCCAGGGGCTAGGGCTGTGGCTCAGAGAGGCAGGCAGAGGTGTAGGAATTTGACTGTGTTCACTCGACACCAGTGCTGGGTGGACGTTGGGCTGTGTGAAGCCATGGGACTGTGCTCCAGGGTGGGGAGCACAGTCTGAGGTCCCACTCGGAGAGCCAGAGCTCTTGGTTTGGGGGTCCCCGGGCCAAAAGGCGCCAGGAGCTAGTTGATTCTTGGGCCCCTGGGCTCTCAGGTGCCGCTGAGAGGCAGCAGAAGGGTTTAGACCGAAGTGGGGCATTCAGGCTAGATCAGCTGCAGCCAAAGCCAGGAAGGGGAGAAGTTCTGGTCACAGCAACTCGATTGGCTGGGGTCACAGCTGGCTTGGCTTGCTTGCTTGAGTTGGTGACCTCAGTGGCTAGAAACATAGAGGTCATCTGTGGGAGATTAGGCAGAGGGGCTGGGAAGGAATGTTTAATTGGCTTTGCCCCTCTGGCCTTTAGGTATCTCGTTAATATGGAGATCTGTCTTGAGGCTCTGTGGCCTGTAGTCACACCCTCTACCTGTGGAGGGGCTAGTGGGCATTGTCCTACTTGCCTGAAAAGCACTGATTGATGGAGGTCTTCAGCCTTGTGTCAGGAGCCTGGAGTCTGGAAGTGTGGCGAAATGTATGCTGTCCCTTGCAGGGAAACCTGCGGTGATTTCCAGTCACTGCTCTCCAGTCAGTGCTCAACCAGAAACCATGCTGTCCTTTCACGGTCCTACAAACTTGCATGTCTTAATTATCTGTAGCAGTTTACGAGACATAGCTTTTATATGAATAGAATTATACAGTTCTATACATATTAGGTTTGAGCCTTAAAATTTGAATTGAAGATGTTTTAGCATCAAAATAAACTTTTAAACCATAAATACAGTCTACAGAGAGTCTAGGAACTTTTATTTTTCTGATCCTCTCATAGGGACATAATCTTACAGTTTTTTATGATTCGTTTATCTGAGCAGCTAAAGCTTAGCAGAGTGAGCAGTGACAAAGAGGCCAGACATCCATATTTACCTCAGTTTCTGCCTGGATAAACCTTACAGCCTTACGAGTTTATAAACCTTATCATTAAACATACATTGTTGGTAACTTTTATTTTTTATAAACAAGAATTGGCTCCAAGTTACCTAAACAGTATGCTGTAGCAGATATGTCAGCCCTTTTTGTTACAAGTTTTAAGCTTTTTGTTAAGAGATTTTTTAACCACACCCAGTAAATTTACTAATTCTCAGATACACAAGAGTTTAAACAATGGTCTTAAGATATTTTTTTTTTTTGAGAGCAGAGAATAAAGATAGCATAGGGGTGTGTGACTTTGAAGAGTAGAGAATAGAGGAAGCTTAGAGATGAGAAACTCTGGGGCTTGTGATGTGCTTGTACAGTAGCAGAATTTTTTATAATCTCAGATCTCTTGGAAATTGAGTGTGCCCTTTCCTGGCCATTGAGCTATACTGAGGTCAAGCTGTTTGCTATAAGACAGTGAGGCTTTAAGGACATTTCTGAATCTGAGTGGGGAAAAGACTAGAGAAGGCAGGTGAAGAGTCTTAATTGTAAGTGGGACGAGCCCATGGTTAAATACAGTGAGTGAGCCAAGAGACAGCAAGCAGTAAAGAAGGCCTTCCAAAGCAGAGCAAAGAAGAGACGAGAGAGGCTTAGAGGAAAGGGTGGCAGATAGGAACTCCTGTTTCAGTAGAGGAGGAAGGGTGACTGCCTTAGCAGAGAGAGACCCTGCATCACAGTGGAGGAGCATACAGCAGACTCCAGCATGCCAGTGAGATAGGAAGAGCCTTTCCATCTGCTGGGGGCCCAGCAAGGCATAGCAGGTTCCAAGAGCACAGAGGTGAAGAGGACGTTACTGAGCAGGTGAGGAGAGACCGTGGTAAGAGTGGGTGGAGGAGAAAGCATCTAAAGAGTCGGACTCTAGCGTGTGAAGTCAAATAGAGGAGGTGGCAGAAGCCGACAGAAACAAATGATAGAAACTTCAGAGTCAGATTAGCAGCTTGGTTCAGTTAGGAGAGAACAGGCTGCTTGGAAAGAGGGTCCGTCTGTGTTCCTCCAGGTCTCAGCACCAAATACATGTGATACATGCCTAGGAACACAGTAAAGAAACCGTCTACATGGCTGCTCCATTGTTGAGGGGAGGTTTTTATTGTGCATAAATGGGAAAGAAACTGTCCAAAGACATCTGGAGGACTATTTTACACATGAGCATTTACTGGCCACTCCCAACCTAGTGCAGCAGCTAAGTGCAGTAACTAGTACAGGCATCTAGTGCAGCAGCTCAGCGCAGTAACTAGTACAGGCATCTAGTGCAGCAGCTCAGCGCAGTAACTAGTACAGGCATCTAGTGCAGCAGCTCAGCTCAGTGCAGTAACTAGTACAGGCATCTAGTGCAGCAGCTCAGTGCAGTAACTAGTACAGGCATCTAGTGCAGCAGCTCAGTGCAGTAGCTAGTACAGGTGTCTGGCGTCTTAAGTTTCATCCTGGCTCTCCTGCATGAGAACATAGCACTCTACTCTAGAACGTTCTCTTCTAGTGTGTCAGCCCTTCCTGGTGATTGAAAGGAGGAATGGGGGAAGCCAGACTGAGATCAGGAGTCTGGGCCATTCACAGACAAGATAAGGAAGGCCTGAGCATACACCAGAGAGTGATGTCAAGTATCTTTCTCAGTGACGCTCCACTTTATACTTTGAGACAGTGTTTCTCACTGAAGCTGGAGCTCACTGATGGCTAGATTGGCTGGCCTTCGAGCCCCAGAGACCTGCTTGTCTCTGGACTCCAACACTGAGAGTGCAGGTGTGTCACATGCCTAAGTGTTTATGTAGGTACTTGGGAGTCACACACAGGTCCTCATGCCTAGTGGCAGGTGATTTCCCCGCCTGCCGCCCCAGCCCTGCATCTCTCCACGAGGGCTGGAGAGCAGGAGCTGTCGCTTTCATCTGTGGAGTGTGGTCTTTGAGACAATAGTGTGCCAGGTAGTCCAGGTTACCCTTAAACCTGTGATCCTCCCTCAGCCTTGAAAGTGTTCAGATTACAGCATTCACCACCATATCCAGCATCATTACGTTTTCAAAAGCCTGACCTTTAATGGTTCCGGAAGCTTCTCATCAATGAGGTGCATGTCAGTCTAAGGACTGAGTGACTGTCACAGAACCATAGGGAAGTGCTGGAAGGGCAGCCACCATGGAGCTGAATTCTGCCTCCTAGCCCTGATTCTCAGCCCTTTGTCCTCAGGTTCCATGTGCTGTAAGCATCCCAGGTCTGCAGCCTGCACTGGAGGTGGCAGCACTGCCTGGCTTCTCCATCCTGTCTCTGTTCCATGTTCACTTCCATGTTCACACTCTTCTTCAATTACTGCTCATTGTGTGGGTGATAACTGTTGACACTGATGGTATCACCCCATCAGTTTCTGTTTCACACTGGCCTATCCCTTTTCCAGAGGGAGGCCGTGGGAACAGCTTGCTTAGTATTCACAGGTTCAGCTGGAGTCTGCCCTCGGACCAGGCTGTGACGATTCCATTGTCTTTTGGGTCTCTGGCTGCAAGTTCTCACCTCTGTGATGTGCACACTGTTTTTTCGTGGTGAAACAGGAGCGATTCTCTTCTGACTCCTTCTCTGTCAGGCTAAGTAAGATGTTACTTCTTATCAGTTCCAGTTGGTAAATTCAACTCATTGAGCCACACAAAAGGCCTGGTGTGACAGGGATCTTGCCACCTGAGTGCTCAGAGCACACTGAAGCTAAGGCATCTGACGCAGGGCCGAGAAAACCTGTCTCCGTGCCTTCTTCCCAAAGAGGAAGAGTCTGGCTTGCTGCCACCGTGCACTCAGGAGCTGCCTTTGACATCTAGCCACCAGCCAGCTGCTCATGACACTCACCTTCTGGGTTTTTGGGGAAAAGTCCATGTCTAATATTTTGAACCAACATTCCAAAAAAGGACAGTAAGTCTTCCCAGGCCCCGAGACTGCCCTGCAGAGGCAACCAGCACTGATATTCTTTGTGACTTCTATTGAAGCTTTGGGTAAATTTTGTAAATGTTAAATGTGTATTTATTTTCTCTACAAATACATCATATACTAGAATATTTGTAAATGTATTTTGGGTATTTATAAGTCACCACGTGAGAACCACCTCACATTTCCATGCCATGAGTATTTACCATAATATTCTTTTGTGCGTTTCTAAAGATTCAATTATTGTAGAAAAGGGAAAACACAAAAAGATGTGATTATTTAACTTATATATGTACATGTGTCTGTGTGGGCGTGTGCACACATGTAAGCAGAGACACGGGAGTGCCGCTTGTCCCCCATCTTTCTCTGTCCACTGCTTTGAAGCAGAGTCTTTCTCTGAAGCCAGGGCTCTTGTTTGTCAGTGAGCCTGGAAGCTAGCCAGCCCTAGGGGTCCCTCCTGTCTCTACCCTGCTCAGAGCTAGGGTCCTAGGTGTGCACAGGGCACCTAGCTTGTTGCATGAATATGTATAAGAGTGGTTTGCAGGGTGTTTTTCAGACTCAGGTTCTCCAGGATATGTTGAGCTGCATTGCTTGAGCGTGTGGTGTCTCCCCAGGTTGGAAGGTAGTTGGAGGTTGAAGTTGGTGATAGTGTTTATGTTGTCTCTTGTAGCAACTCATCCCAGGTGTCAGGGTTAATGACATGGCTTGAGATACAGAGGGTTCCTCCTTGTCTTCTGGTGCCAGGTCCTATGGCTTCACTAGGGCCTGTGGGAGAAAGCACAGATGCAGGGCCTCAGCTCTAATTAAAACGTGGGCTAGGGTCCAGCCATTGGTCGGGCCCTTGAGGGAGTTTGTGTAAATCGTTGGTTTGGGGTCAGCTTCTTTATTATGTTTTACCACAGGTGTTACGGAAATTGGGAGGAACCATTTCTAAAAATTTAAAGTATAAACTGCTTTAGCAAGTTACCCTTGAGCAGTCAGTCCCTTAGTTTTCCTTTTTTTTTTTTTTTTTTTTTTTTTTTTTGCTTATGTGTCTGATTTTTGAGTAATAAATGAAGGCATTAATTATGGCTTGTGCTAAGACTTATAGGAACGCCATGAGAGACATGAATTTCCCAAAGTTGGCAAAAGGAATAAAAGTTTTACATACATAAGCAGGACCACTGTTTCCATCTGTTTGAGGACCCCTCTTACAGAGAAAGCAGTGTCTGCAAACAGCTTGCGCAGACTCATGTGTCTGAGCCATAGAAGAGATGAAGTATGGAGAGGTATCAGTGCAAACATGAACAAACTTAGAGCAACCAAAATAACTTACGTGGGTTACATCCATTTGCCAGAGATGATTAGGACGAGGAGCACAGGAATGGCCTCCTTGGGAGGGTGGCCCAGGACTGACAGTCTGGGCAGTTGTTGGGCTTCATGTCTGTGATCATTGAAACTGTTTGCATGGAGCTTTGGCTTCTGGATGAAAGGAGTGAGCAGCAGCAGTAGCTGCTGCTAAAACAGACAGGACTCTCCCGGGTGTCATGTATTTGCTCCACAGGGTAAAAATGACTACTCTCTGTAGTGAGAATTTGACTTCTTTAAAAACATAGAAATATAGGAATATGTTTTGTTTTAATCGTAGGTGGGGGACATGGGGCTGCTTCAGATTGTTCACAGCAGCTGACTATGATTTACCTCGTGCTCTAGCATTGGCATGATTTTGCAGTTGTGTGATGTTTGGAATTCTGAGGGTATTTTAGAGAGTATATAAATGCTAGGACCCTAGAAGAGGCTTGTTAGTAGGTTGGTTGTTGTTGGTTATTGTTGGTTGTGGTTTGTTAACTAGTCATGCACAAAAAAAATAAGGAAGAAGAGAAAGAGGAGGAGGAAGAAATAATAATTATATATCCTAAGAGTGAAGATCAGACTTGCCCTAAGGAACTGTACACCCTTAATCAGCAGGAAGTAGTCTAATGATAACTCACTGCCCCTGACTTAATTAAGAGATCTCTGTCATTTCCCCTCTATCCTTTTCTTACCTAGTGTTAGGAAGTTGAAAGGGTGGAAGGAAAGGGATAGAGAAGGGTGGAAGAAAGAACCCACAAAGTAGGGTAAATCCAGAAATAAGTACTGTGAAATATGGGTGCTGAGTGAGAAGAGGCCTGTGTGGGAAGTGATGGAATTCCTTACAGAACTTTTATATGCAGAAAGTGAAAACTCTGTCTTTCTAACAATATAAATATTTTCTTTTCTGAGATCTGTACTCCGGTACTCATGGTTGCACAGCAAGTGTTCCGGATCCTGAGCATGTCTCCTGCAGATGGCCATCCCATCGGCCATCCCGTCCCTTTTGTTACTGTCAGAGTCTGCTCTGTAGCTGTCTCCTGCAGTGCTCTCCCCTGCAATCCTTGCCACTTCTTGTTTTGCTTTTTTGTTAGTTTAGATTCTGTTGCTGTGATAAAAATCATGACCAAGAAGGAAGGGTTTATGTGGGTAAGAGTCCATCCCCATCACAGCAGTGTGGTAGCCAGCAGGCATGGGGACTCCAACAGCTGAGAACTCACCTCTCAGACTGCAAGCAAGGAGTAGAGAGAATGAACTGGAAATGGCGCCTGGCTTTGAAACCTCAAAGCTCATGTCCATTAACATACTTGTCCTGTAAGGCCACACCTCCTCAGCCTCAGCCTCCCAAATAAGGCCACCAGCTACTCAAACCTCTGAGCCTAGGTGCAGATGTTCTCATTTAAACATCAGCTTTGTTTTCTTTGAAATTCGGTCTCACTATGTAGCCCAGACTAGCCCAGAATTCAAAGATCTGCCTGTCTCTGTCTCCCAAGTACTAGCTTTAAAGGGTTGTGCCACCATGCCCCACATCTGCCTTATTTTTTTGAGACAAGCTATGTCACTGAACCTGGAGTTACCAATTTGGCTAGGCTGGCTGCTCAGCCAGTCTCAGGCAATCCCCCCATCTACAGCTCCCCAGCTCTGGGTTATAAATGTACACACCACTAACCTGCATTGGAGCAGTTGTTTTGTTGTTTTATTTTTGTGGGTAGTGCTGGGGGTTGTTTTATGTCTTGGTGCTGAGGATCAAACAGGTCCTTATGCTGATGGGGTAAATGCTATCCACTGATCTATCTCTCAGGCCTCTTGCTTTAGCTACCTGAGAGTTGTCAGTCAGCTGTAGTATGTCAGCAGCTTTGCAGGATGCACTGGGCATCTGCATCCTGAGCTGGGATCTCTCCTGCTCCAGGTTAACATCCTTGTTTTATTCAGAGCTTGTCTGTGACTCTCTCTGGCCTTGGGGGTCATAGGCTGATACTGGTCCAAGAGGGCAGTAGGGGCAGAGACGACCAACGGGTTCAGAAGCCCTGTGAGGACGTGTGCTGAATGATCACACTGGGACCAACTACGGGGAATCAGATCAACTTTTCTTGGGGTGATTCAAGGCTTACATAATTTGAGGGATGAGGAATAGAAACATCCAGGATGGGCAGAGTCATTCGCTGAAGGCTTAGGTTACCAAAATGCTTCATTAGCATGGGGAAGCATTTTAGCAATCTCAGGCTCTAGCTGAAGAGAAACAAAGTTAATCCTGTAATCTAAGGCTACATGACATTCCTCAGTTAGAGGCATGTGGGGAGGTTGAATTCTCCAGACAAGGTCAGGAAAGGAGAAGCCCTGCCAGTAAAGGGAATCCTCCATTACATGCTGAACTCCAGAAGGCTGTTCAGTCAATGATGGACTTGGACCTTAATTAGCAGGGTTTTCCCAAACTTGTCCTCCCTGATCAGTGGTGATGGACAAAACCACAGGTCTGTCTCCTGGTCCTGCGGTGGAGCCATTGCCCTTCTGACATTGACCATGGTGCTGGCTTTGAGTTCAGACATTCTTTTCAACATCAATTTAAAGAAATTATTTCACCAAGGGCTTTTATCGAAAGTATTACCAACTGCCTTCTAGCATAAAGACCCATTCTCCCCTCCCCCTGTTTGACTCACTATGGTTTATACAGTTACTCTGATGTGGCAGGAATAAATGTGTGGCTCCTCTGTACAGGAAGCAGCTTCCCTGAGCACAGTACTGCTTTCCCTAAGCAACTGCTTGATGGGTTATTTGCTAGTAAAAGGCTTTCAGACTCAGCGAAGACAGGCAGTGTGCAGCAGCTCTTCCATATGCAGTGCTTCAGACAACTGTGTCTGTATGCCAACTCAGTTCCCTACACACTGTGTAGAAGGAGGGGAGCCTGGGCCTCTGTACAGATGTACCCCTCTCTCTCTCTCTCTCTCTCTCTCTCTCTCTCTCTCTCTCTCTCTCACACACACACACACACACACACACACACTGTGCATTGACTGTCTGCATAGGAAGATTGGTGATCATGGAGAAGTTGTCCTGTACCTCTAGTGTGAATGTTAACATTGTAAGAGGCTTAGACCATGCAAGGGGTCGCAGTAGTCACTGAAAAGCAGATGCTGTGGGTGGCCTTAGGGGCACCATTCCATCTTGACATAGTTTAAAGGCATATAAGCTGGAGAGATGGCTCAATGGTTAAGAGCACTGATTGCTCTTCCAGAGGTCCTGAGTTCAATTCCCAGCAACCACATGGTAGCTCACAGCCATCTGTACTGGGATCCAATGCCCTCTTCTGGTGTCTCTGAAGACAGTTACATAGACATAAAATAAATACATCTTTTAAAAAAAAAAGACATATGCTTCTTGAAAAACAGTTGGAAATGAAAAATGCCTCGAAGAACTAACTACCTGCATCAGCACTTTACTCAGCCTTAGCAAACAGCCTGAGAACCCGTGCAAAAGCCAGGTGGTCACTGAACACCAGGCCCGCTGATGAGACGACCTGGGTCAGAAGCCAAGGCAGGGCTAGGCATTATCAAGCAGTCCTTTAATCCCAGCACTTGGGAGGCAGAGGCAGGTGAATCTCTGTCCATTGAAGGCCAGCCTGGTCTAGTAAGAACCTGTCTCAGAAAAGAAAACACAGCCCAAATTGGGCAGCCCCTTAGGAATGACCCTTAAGGTTGGCCTCAGGCTCCATACACCAAGAAAAGAAATTGAGGGCCGAAGATGGCTCCATGCTGAAGAGCACTAGTTGCTTTTCTAGAAGACCCTGGCTCCATTCCCGGCACCCACATGACAGCTGACAACTGCCTGTAACTCCTGTTTGAAGAGATCTGACTTTGCAGGTACTGCATGCATATGTTGCACAGACACAGGCAGGCACAATACCTGTACACAGAAAATAAAAATACATGTTCAAAGAGAAAAAAACCCAACCACTTGGAACCCCATCTGCAAAATGTTGGGACCTGACATTCTGAAGTTGGGGCCTATATATTTTGTTGTTGTTTCTGTGTTCATGGTTCTGGTTTCCTGAAGCCATCAAGGAGGCTGTACCTAACAGCATGCGACTTACTGTGTCACCCATCAGGGAGCTATGCCTGTTCCCTGGACCACAGACCCACCTGGGTCCTGACTTCTCTCTGCTTGTGTGTGATACCATGTTCTGGCCTTCCTGGTAGCTGCCTTTCTTCTGAGACTGTAGGTCCTGTCCTGTGCCTCACACTGTGTTCTATTCCTAGGGTCTCAGCTACTGCAAGACTGGACTCCTCCATCGTACTGTGGCTGGCCATGGATGGAGCTCCTTAGTGCAGGCTGTTCCAGCCACCCCTGGAAGACAGCAGCACCCTGCCAGCCCCGCCACACT
Organism: Grammomys surdaster; assembly: GCF_004785775.1. Lineage (NCBI taxonomy): Eukaryota > Metazoa > Chordata > Mammalia > Rodentia > Muridae > Grammomys > Grammomys surdaster. The sequence goes on from NW_021604614.1 coordinate 1,828,339, forward strand.
GTTTCTCCAGGTTCATACACAGTAGCAAAGGGTAGTCCCCACAGCAGAAAAGTGCTCTGAAAAGTAGGTTTTGTGCGTGTGTGTATGAATGTGTGTGTATGAGAGTGTGTGTGTGTGTGTGTGTGTGTGTGTGTGTGTGTGTGTGAGAGAGAGAGAGAGAGAGAGAGAGAGAGAGAGAGAGAGAGAGAGAGAAACTGAGACTGTGTCAGTTCTTGGCTTACCTCCCAGCTTCCAACCCCCCCACCTCCTTTCCAACTGCTGATGTCAGGAGGTCAGTCAGTGCAGATAGAAAGGCTTTGTATATTCTGTTGGGTTTTTTTTTAAGAGAATTATGTTACAATTGTTTTTGTTGTAAATAAAACGCATTGTTGTCCTAGCAGTATTCATTGTGTGAATTGGGCTCAACTCCTGAAGTCCATGGTCGGGCAGAGGGAGCCATTTGCAGACAGCAGCAGGAGTGAGAATTGGGTCTGTTTACTAGAGCCACAGACTGTACATGCACCTGGACAAGGAGGACACTTGACATCTCTGTGGGAGCTGTGGCCAGGCAAATTAATTGGAAACTGAAAGCCAATTAGTCTTAGTGTCCTGTACTTCCTCTTGGGGCTGAAGCAGAAGTACCCCTCCTCCCTCTCAGATGCCTCCCAGCTGTTCTGTTCCCAGCAGAATACACATGGTGCTCACCCTGCCCCCAGGCCTCCTTGCCAACCTCAATATCCCTTCACATGGCTGTCGCTGGCCATTCTTCAGAAATGCTGTCTGCTGCTGTTCTGCCTTTCTCCCCCAACTACAACCAGTTACCCTTTTCTCCCTGCCTCCCCATCTTCCCACGAAGCTCAGCTTCCCACGAGGCTCAGCCAGAGCAATCTGCAAGTGAAAGTCCATGCCTCCACAGCCAGGTTTCTGCCACCTAGCTGGCTTTCCCTGGCCTCAGGAAGAGCTTCCCTTTAGCCCTCTCTCATCTCCTGCCACTGAAGATTCTCTCACAGGCATTCCTCATGTCCTGAAGACACCCCAGGGGTGAGGATAAGGACTCACGGAGGCCACATACCCACTAGAGGCTAGTGTGCTCCTGACTCAAAGCCCCTGGCTGTGCCCCATCTACCGGCAGCTTACTTTCGTCTGAGCAGTGAGGACTAGGCCAGCCTCCTCCTGGAGAAGATGGGACATGATGGGAGTTGGGGCAGGATAGCTTGCCAGTAGTTCTTTCCTGGATGTTCCTGGTGCTGCCATCAGCCCCAGGATAGAGCTGCAGGAGCCGAGAACCTCCATGGCACTCCCAAACCTCTATCTTCAGATCTGGACCGTGTCCTTCATGGCTTCATGTGGCAGCAGATGCCCCTCAGTCTCTCAGACTCAGGGGGCCCAAACCTCATACCCACATCCTCCTGAATCTTACGGTAATGACCCGTGCGCCTCTACCTAGTTGTGCTTCTCAGGAAGCGTGGGGCTTTGAAACAGAGCCTCACTGTATGATCAGGCTGGCCTACAACTCAGTGTGTGTATCAGTTGGTCTAGTAATAGCGATCCTTCTGCCTCAGCTCTTAAGTTCTGGGGTTCCATGCTGCCCCACCACAGGCTCTATTTGGATGGGATTGTTGGTCTTTGATAGGTCTCAGGTATCCAAATATCCAGAAATGAGCGCAGGCTCTGAACTATAGGATTTCTGTTGATGAGATAAAAAACCCCATTCCTTGGGGGTGGAGGGGGCTTGTGAGACCAGGTCCCATCTGCCAAAAGGAGCCATTTCTCTTACCTGTAGTTACCTGTAGTTACGCTACCTGTAGTTACCCATCAAAGCCCATGCCTGCCCTTCTCACCTCCCCTGCCCAAGACTCCCTCCAGCCATGGGCCTCCCTCCCACTAGCTACTGACCCTTCTTACAACCTGGGTGTTTCTCAGGACACTATCTCTGGCTAGCCTCCCCTCCCCGCCCCTTGCTGTCTCACTGTTTCCACTATTTTCCCCCACTTCTCTAGACCTGGCCATGTCCACTCTATTGTTCACGCTCAGTCTGCTTTCTCTGTGCTCTGGACACTTATCAGATGCCTCTGGTTATTCTCTCTTGTGTCTACGATAAAAAACTTTCACTCTGACCAGCCACTGGAGCAGTCATGTCAAGTTTACTGCCCCCCCCCCTTGCATGCAAACAGTCTTGATTGGCAGTTCGCCTGGATTTAGAATCACCTAGGAGCCTGAATGTACACACAGAATAAATGTTTTTTTTAAATGGGGAGGGGCAGGTATGGTGGCACACGCCTTTAATCCTGGTGCTTAGGAGGCAGAGGCGGGCAGGTGTCTGTGAGGCCAGCCTGGTCTACACAGTGAGCTCCAGGCCAGCCAGGATTATATAGTGAGACCCCCTGTTTCAAAAAGGATGGCTCAGTAGTTAAAGGTGAGTACTGCTCTTTGAGAAGCCCCAAGTTCACTCCCCATCACCCATGTCAGCTCACAACTACCTGTAACTCCAGCTCCCAGGGGACCAACACAGTCTTCCTAACACACATAATTAAATATTTTAAATATAATAAGACACTCAATACAACCCAGCATCACCACTTCTAGGGTTGTCCTAAAACAGTGACACAGGGCTACAAGGATGCTCACCCTGTACCATTGTTGCTATTCGAATGTGTCCTTTGGGTGAAAAAGCTCCTATGTTGATGTCTCAGTTCCCTGCTGGGGCACTCCTGAGAGCAGATTAGATCAAGAGGGCACCAAGTCATCCTTGTCAGCCCACAGATGACTTCATAGCTGAATAGCTTATACAGAGTGGGGCCTGGTTGGGAGGATGTTCCCCATTGGGACTAGCTTGGCCCTGTCTCTTCCTCTTGTTCTTTCTGGCCACCATGAGGTGAGCAGCTTTGCTGCAGCCTGCCATCCAGCTGTCACCTGCTTACCTCTCCAGGCCCAACTGACCATGCACTAAAATCTCTGAAACATGAACAAGGGTAAGCTATCTTTGTTTATGTCAGGTGTCTTATCACAGTGGCTAGCTGTGGACTGGGGACTCAAGAAAGCAGAACACTTCAAATTCTTCTGAGGAACAGGGAAAAGAAATCACAGCATGGCTACCCTAGGGAGCACTTTGTCTGCTAAAGAATAAGGGAGAGGTCTCAGTCAGGTCACTGATACAGCTGGTTACGTGGTATGTGGCACCTGCTAGTGGTGCCCTTGTGATTTTCTCCCTGCTGAATGCAGCAGGATGGCCCACAAGCAGTTGTCCTCACACAGACGTTTCAGTAAGCACTGCAAGGTCCCATGGCTCCCTGCCCTGACGTCAGCTGCTCCTCTGATATCTGAACAGGAGAGCATGGACGGCTATCCAGCACAGTCAAGGTGATTTTGTTATAATTCATGAACCAAAGCTGAACTCTTTAGTTTCCCATTTTGTTTGTTGTTTGCTGTCTGAGACAGAATCTTGCTATGTAATATTCCAGAATGGCCTTGAACTCCTAGAATCTAGGCCGGAAGCTCTACCCCCACCCCAGCCCCTCCCTGGGGGATTCTAGGCAGGGGCTCCACCACTGAGCCACATCCCCAGCCCCTCCCTGGGGGATTCTAGGCAGGGGCTCTACCACTGAGCCACGCCCCCAGCCCCTCACTGGGGGATTCTGGGCAGGGGCTCTACCACTGAGCCATGCCCCCAGCCCCTCACTGGGGGATTCTAGGCAGGGGCTCTACCACTGAGCCACGCCCACAGCCTCTCACTGGGGGATTCTAGGCAGTGGCTCTACCACTGAGCCACGCCCACAGCCCCTCACTGGGGGATTCTGGGCAGATGCTCTCCACTGAGCCACGCCCCCAGCCCCTCATTGGGGGATTCTAGGCAACTTTTCTGCTACTAAGTTATATATCAGCCTTTTATTTAATTTTTTTTAACTCTCTGTTGCTTAGGGTCTCCTAAGTTGCCTAGGCAGGCCTGGATCTCATTCTGTAGCCAAGATAGGCCTTGAACTTAAAATCTTCCTGCCTCAGCCTTCCCAGCATTAGGGATGGCAAGCGTGCTCCACCATTTCCAGCTGTATTCCCTTCTCGGGTAAGACGGGTTCCAGGGCATTGATCTCCCGTCTCTAACAGTCGCCTGTCCCTTCCCCATGCTTCATATGGTCTTCGTATGTGTGTTCTTGTGAAGTGTGCTCATGTGGATGTCACAGAGCCAGACTCCCTGTTGGGTAATGTGGGAACAGGTAATGGATGGCTCTTGCCACCTCTGGGAAGCCAGAGGCCTGGGTTCTGCTGTGCTCCTCCTCCAGCTCAGCCTGCTACCCTTGTGTGACCAACAGCAGGATGATCCACACTCACCTAGGATGGAAAAGGCTGCCTTAGAAAGGACCAGAAGCTTCCAGAACCATCTTGCTAGTCAGACACAGCAGGGTGACCCCCTCCCAGGGCCTGCTCTAGCCACAGTGAAGTGAATACCCAGGGTTACTTGAGAATTAGCCTCTGAGTCTGAGGAAAGGAAGTCTCAGGTGGCACAGGTGGGCCCGGAGTACAAGTGCTTAGTGTCGAGCATCTGCTGACGCTCGCCAGTGTTCTACACTGAAACCCCAGCCCTCAGATCCCATCGCTCTACTGGGCGCTGGTTTGGTTTGGTTTGGTTGTTTTTGTCCACTGCTGGGCACTGAAACCCAGGACCTTGTGCACCTCGGGAAAGACCTGCAGCTAAGCCACACCCCCAGCCCTTCTCTGTGTCTTTATGCTAACAGAGGGTCACACTTGCCCGGTCTTTATGTTAACAGAGGGTCACACTTGCCCCCTCCCACTCCAGGCTTGCTTGTCTCTTTCAAAAACAGAATTTGAGGGACTGTGAGCTAGCACAGGGTATCAGCACATGTGGTCAAGCCTGGTCATCTTGAGTTCCAGTCATAGGGTCAGTGTGGTGGAAACTCCTGCAAGTTGTTCTCTGCCCTGCAATATGGGATGTACATCACACACACACACACACACACACCATGGAAATAAGGATTTGAGCTCTGGGGACCTAGCCCACAAGGATCACACTAGCGCATGCGGAGCACATCAGACGACAGGGGGCGACATAGCCCACATCATGCCCACGTCAGCCCCAGTACCACAGGGACATTGTTGACAGCGGGAGGCCACAGTCAGGAATGTAATAGCCACACTCCTGGAGTGGAACAGATCCTCAGCACACAGGTCCAAGCTCAGGGAGGGACCTAGGTAGCAATAGAGACTGGAATCACACAAGGGTACAATGTGTATCCTGACTCCGGTGGACCCCTCCCTCCACAGACTTAAAACACACACAGGGGCTCATTCCTCCAGCATTCTGGAGAAATTTTTTTGAGACAGGGTCTTAGTATATAGCCCTGAATGTCCTGAAAGTCACTCTGTAGACCACTCTAGCCTCGAACTCACAGATTTGCCTGTGCCTGCCTTCTGAGTGCTGACATTAAAGGCATGTGCCACCACCATTTGGCTAGTGACTCTTTTAAAAGACAGAATCTCACTCTGGCTGGCCTCAGTCTCAGAGAGATCCACCTCCCTCTCTTTCCAGAGTGCTGGTTTTAAAGGTTTATGCCACCACACGCAGCTCTGTGTTTCGTGTTTGTTTGTTTGTTTGTTTTTCGAGACAGGGTTTCTCTGTGTAGCCCTGGCTCTCCTGGAATTCACTCTGTAGACCAGGCTGGCCTCGAACTCAGAAATCCGCTCTATCGTGTTTCTTGAGACAGAATCTCTCACTGAAACTAAAGTTCGGGGCTTTGGGTAGACTGGCTGGCCAGCAAATTCCTGGGATTTGCCTCTCTCTGCCTCCCCCATGCTGAGGTTACAGCCACAAGCCACCATCCCTGACTTTTTAACACGAGTTCTGGAATCAGACTTGGGTCCTCATTATTGTGTGGCAAGGACTTAGCAAACTGAGCCTCTTTCTAGGAAAAGCCCCCCATTGTTCATGAGACCCTGTAGTTAAAACCCTGGCTTGAAAAGCCCCAGTAAACCAGCCGTGGCCACCTTCCCATACAGTTACAGAGAACGTCAGGAGAAAGCAGAAAGTGTTAACCAAGTTTTGTATCTGAAAGAGAGACAGGTGAAGGGGTCTAAGGACCCCAAGACTGTTTGGAGGGTACTGACATGAACCTTAAGTTTAATCTGAGGAAGAATCAGTGTGGGTTACAGGCATGCGTAGTTAAGCAGACCTGGTCAGAGCATAGTCTGGCTGATGATTGTCTCAGCTCTGTGAGGTGGTCCTCAGAACTCATTGTTCAAGGGGACACACTGGTTCAGGTGACTGCTTCTGCTTAGAAGCTGATATCCTAAGTGATCTGTCTTCAGAGCTCTGTTGTCCTGGGAATCCAAGGTGAGTGCAGACTTGGGACAGTGATGGAGCTCAGATCTTTTGGAGGGTCTAGAGTGGGGCTTCATAGAAGCGAACAGTAAGATGGCTCCGCACCTGCTCACTCAGCCTGGGTCTCAGCAAAGCTCTTTTCACTGTGAACCCCTTATGGGGAGAGCAGAAATGGGAGGGATTCAAGTCCAAGACCTGCCTTGACAGGAGAACAAGTTCAAGGCCAGCCTGAGTAACTTATCAAGACCCTATCTGGAGGGTGGTGGTGCACGCCTTTAATCTCAGCACTCAGGCAGAGGCAGGCAGATCTCTGTGAGTTTGAGACCAGCCTGATCTACAGAGGGTGAGTCCTAAGACAGCCAGGGCTACACAGAGAAACCCTGTGTCAAAAAAACAGAAATAGGGCTGGAGAGATGGCTCAGTGGTTAAGAGCACTGACTGCACTTCCAGAGGTCCTGAGTTCAAATCCCAGCAACCACATGGTGGCTCACAACCATCTGTAATGAGATCTGATGCCCTCTTCTGGTGTGTCTAAAAACAGCTACAGTGTATTCATATATAATAAATAAATAAATCTTTTAAAAAAACAGAAATAGATAAATAAATAAATAAATACTCTGTTTCAAAGAAAAGAGAGAAGAGACAGTAAGATGCACAGCTCAGTGGTACCTCAGACTCCAGTGATCCCCAGTGAAGAGCTGGGAGCGGGGGCAGGGGTGGAGGCATGGTTCGGTGACAGAGTTACTGCCTAACATGTAGGAGGCCCCAAGTTCAATCCTCAATACCACCAAAGTAGTAAGTGATAACTATGATAATTTTTGTATGAGACAGGGCCTCGCTACATAGCCTTGGCTGGCTTCCTATGTAGACCAGGTTGCCTACAGAGATCCACCTGGCTCTGCCTCTCAAATGCTGGTGTTAAAGGCCAGCATACATATGATACTTTTGAAAACAATTTTTATGTGTATGAGTGTTTTGCCTACATGTATGTGTTTGCCGCATGTTCCTGAGCACCATGTGTGTGCCTGGTGCCCATAGCAGCTTGACCAGAGTATTGGATCCACAGAAACTGGAATTACAGATGTCATGAGCTATCATGTGGGTCCTGGGAATGGAACCCAGGTCCTTTGGAAGAGAAGCCAGTGCTGCTATCTGCCAAGTATCTCTCCAGCCCCTTCAGTGATAACTTTTAAAGGAACCCCTACCACATGGACAAGATGGAGTGGCAGTACACAGCAGGTAGCCTGGACTGAGATCAGTCTGCACCGGCATACCCTGTAGAGGAAACGTAAGTAACAAACCCTTGATAAGAAAAAAAGACTAATCTAGGCAAGGGACAGGGTCCTACCCAGGCCATGGGAGTTGAGGATTTTGCCAGGTCTCTTCGCTCCCATGAACTTCCGGTTAGCTTTTCCTGCCAGCTTGACACAGCCTAGAGTCACCTGAGAAGGAAGAATCAGTTGAAGAATTACCTAGACCTGATTGGCCTGTGGACATGTTTATGAGGGAGGGGTTATGGTTAATAATTGATGTGGGAGGGCTCAGCCCACTGTGGGTGGCACCATTCCCTAGTCAAGTAGTTCTGGGCTGTATGAGAAAGCTAACTGTGAGCCTGCCTGAGTGAGCCAGATAACGGCATTCATCCACCGTTCCTGCTGACTGTAAGTGCGTTCCCTGGTCAGAGGTAATGTTGCTGCTTAGAATAGCAAGCCAGCCTTGAGGTTCCTGCCTAGTTCCTGCCCCAGCTTCCCTAGATGATGGATTGTGACATACAAGGGTAAGCCAAATAAGTCCTTTCCTCCCTTGATTGCTTTTGGCCAAAGTGTTTAATCTCAGTAACAGGAAGGAAACTAGAACAGGAGCCCAGGCAGATCTGCAAGCTGCAATTCTGAGTGCAGCCCCCATCCAGGATGTGTTCAATCCAGGATGTGTGAAACCCAGTTCAATAACTCCCGACTATGACACATGGGGACCTCCTTCCCCACTGGCCGTGAACATCAAACCTGATGATGACATTCACAGGTCCAGTTGCACCTTGCCAGACACAGCCAGGGAGGGAGTGGAGGAGGCACAGTAAGTGCAGAGTTGACTGGAAATGCAGGGAGAGTTTGGACCCCTCCTACAGCCCCAGCCAACCCAAGTCCTCACTCACAGGTGGCAAGACTCCCACAGCCTGGTTTAAAGAAGGGCCCCGACCCGCTAACTGTGTCTCCTTGGCTGTGCACTACCAACCTTACATCCACACATACCCCACCCAGCCTGCCGGTCAGTGGAGCCTACCCGGCCCAGCTAAGCGGATAGAGAGAAAGGCTGGCACCTGGAGAGGCCTGACCCCATCCGGGCAGAGAAAATCAATGCCACAGTGTTCCACAGTGTTCCACAGTGTACAAAGGGCCTCACTCAAGCCCCATGGAATAGATGTAAAAATCACCGAAGTACGTTTCCAACCTCAGGATTCCTCAGCCACCCTTGAGTGCGTCACCAGAGCCCTTTTGATTTCATCAGAAAGCCCTTCCTCACTCTGCCTTTAATGCTCAGGTCTCTTCCCTTCTAGGTATCCCTTTCCATTCCTCTCTCCAGGCCCAGGGGCTGTTCCTCCTCCTCCACAAGAACTAACTAACAAGGCTCTCTGTCGGTTAGAAAGCAGGACTGCCCCTGACAGGAACCCTCTTCTCTCGCTTTTTGCTTCTTCCATATCTTTTTTGCTGTGGAAGGAATCTCTGGCCTTAGACTTGCTGGGAGAGCCTCTACCACCGAGCCACGCCCCCAGCCCCTCCCTGGGGATTCTAGGCAGGGGTTCTACCACTGAGCCACGCCCCCAGCCCCTCACTGGGGGATTCTAGGCAGGGGCTCTACCACTGAGCCACGCCCCCAGCCCCTCACTGGGGGACCCTAGGCAGGTGCTTTCTTGCAGAGGTCACACCCCCATTCAAAGAAAGAATTTTAAAAATATTTATTAATTAAAAATTGTACTAGTTAAAATTAATGAAATTAATTAAAATGTATTAAGAAGTGTTATTAATGTGGGATGTGGGTGTGTTGTGGCGTACATGTGGATCTCAGAAGACAACTTTGAAGAGTCGGCTCGCTCTCACTGCTCTTTTATGTGGGTCCCAAGGACCAAAGTCAAGTCAGCAGCTTGCACAGGAGGTGCCTGTACTAGCTGAGCCACAGCCCCAAAGAGGGATGTCTAGAAGGGATTATTCAGATGCGAGAGAGGTAGACTCAGAAGGTACCCCCTGGATGGTCATGTCAGCAAGCTGCCTCTGGATACTGAAGTCCTGAGAGTGTTCGTGGAAGATGCTGCTGAAGTCTAACGTCTGTATCTAATGGAGCAGGAGCTGAGACAACTCAGCCAACCAATCGGTAAGTGTGGGGGTGAGTGTGGGCTCACGTACAAATAAGGAGGGCTGGTGGTACAGTTCTGAGATACAGTGCTTGTCTGATAGGCACCAGGCCCTGCGTTCCATACCCAGTACTACAGGAAAACAAAAAAAGGAGGTACAGTAAAATGCTAACCCCAGGATGAGACTGCGAAGACAGTCACAATAAGACTAGCGGTATTGCCGGGCGGTGGTGGCGCACACCTTTAATCCCAGCACTTGGGAGGCAGGGGCAGGTGGATTTCTGAGTTCGAGGCCAGCCTGGTCTACAGAGTGAGTTCCAGGACAGCCAGGACTATACAGAGAAACCCTGTCTCGAAAAACAACAAACAAACAAACAAACAAACAAAAAACACTTAAAACAGTGACACTCTGGGCATGACAAGATGTCGAATACTTATCTGAAGCAGCCGTAAAGGGGAAGCTGGAGAATCATGAAGCTAAGGCTGACCTGGGCTACATAATGGTATCCAAGTGTCAGGGGCAGGGAGTGTGGCTCAGTGGTTGTCTGCTTAGATTCCCCTAGTGAGGGGCTGGGAACTTGACCCAGCAGTAGATCGCTTGCCCAGTATGGGCAAAGTCCGGGTTTCCATCCCCAGCACAAAACCAAAATAACACAATTCCTGTTGAGTTTAGAGGTGCATGCCTGTAATCCCAGCACTTGGAAGGCTGAGGCAGGAAGACTGGGGGTTCAAGATCACCTCCAATAACACAGACTATGTATCAAAAAATCTGTGAGGTGAGACTCTCCTGTAAGTACTAGAACTGGGAGGCTGAGGTCAAAGGATCACCTTGAGTGAATGGCCAGCCTTGGCTAAAGAGTTAGTTCCAGGGTAGTCAGGGTTAGAGAGAGACTCTGCCTCAGACTAAACCTCTGTCTTGTGACTTTCACAAACCTTGCCCCTGGCCCTGCTCTGTCGCCTGACTCCTCTGTGCCACACTCTTCTTCCTCTTGTCCTTTTCTTTTTCATGTGGGCTCCACCCTGGGTTGCCCTCCCTTACTCAGAGAGAGTTCATCTAAACCAGTGGTTCTCAACCTTCCCAGTGCTGTGACACTTAGAACAGTCCCTCATGGTGTGACCCCGACCATAAAATTATTTTCATTACTATTTCATAACTGTAATTTGGCTAGTGTTATGAATCATAATGTAAATATCTGTTTTTCCGATGGTCTTAGGCGACCCCTATGAAAGGATTGTTCGACCCCCAAAGGGGTCGTTGTACACGTTGAGAACCGATGATCTAAGCAAACCCCCAGTTCCTATGATCTCCATCTTTATCCACAGTCCTCCGGAACCTCTTCTCAGCCCCGCCCCTGTGAGGCTTGTAAACTATGTGGCTAAGCTGTCGCGTGCTTTTCTTGTTTGTTGAAGGGAACTGTGGGAGTGAGGATGCTCGCCCTCCCTCCCTCTTTCCCTCCCTCCCTCTCTCTCTCAAAACACTCTGTCCTTAGGCAGCCCAGTCCCCTGGCTCTGTAACAGAGAGAGAGAAAACAGCCAGGAGCGAAGGGTGTTAGAAACATTGTGTCCTTGAAAACAGCTGGAAGCTAAAGTATTTCCAACAGGGTCACTACTGTTTATTCCACCCCATGAGCGGGAGGTGGGAATGGGAACCGGAAGCCTGGTGTGGTGGCACACCTTCAATCCCAGCACTTGGGAGCCAGAGGCAGCCGGATCTGTGAGTTCCATGCCAGCCAGAGCTACTTAGTGAGACCCTGTCTAAAAAAAGGTGGATTCCCAGGACTGTCTCGGAACAGCTCAAGTATGGTTTTGATTGGCTCCGCTTGGCTCTCTGCTCATCCTTGAACCAAACAGGAAGTTGGGTAGTAATCTCTGATTGGCCGTCTGGTTTTGTGCCCGCCTCTGATTCTGGGGGAATGAGAGTTCAGTAATGAGGGTCTGAAACTAGAGATCCAGGAAGCTGCTGAGTGACCGAACCTCTTCCACGGGGGGAGTCTTGGGGGTTCCTTTATGAGGGGGTGGGGGGCATGACCTTGGAGAGGGATGACGAGGAGGATGTGAACAGTAGCCAGAGAGAGAATTCTAGTAGCAAACAACCTATCAAAAAAAAAAAAAAAAAAAAGGCCAGGAAGTGGTGGTGCACGCCTTTAATCCCAGCACTTGGGAGGCAGAGGCAGGCAGATTTCTGAGTTCGAGGCCAGCCTGGTCTACAGAGTGAGTTCCAGGACAGCCAGGGCTATACAGAGAAACCCTGTCTCGAGGAAAAACAAAAAACAAAAAACACCATGGGCCCTGTGGTTCCAAGCTGTTCATCTTGCTATCTTTTGTTCATCCCCAATGGATTCATGTGTTAAAAGCTTTATCTCCAATGGGAGGAAGATCAAGGAAGTGGAACCTTTGACCTTTGACCTTTAAAGATGAAGCACGGCAGGAGATTCAGTTCTGTAGACTTGGCTGGTCTGGAACTCTATATAGACCAGGCAGCCTGGCTTTGAACTCACAGAGATCTGCCTACCTCTGCCTCTCAAATGCTGAGGTTAAAGGGGTGCACCACCACATCCATCTAGAATGGATGGCTTTTAATAGAATGGATGGCCACTAGGGGTTAGGGAGCAGAAGCAGGTAGATTGCTATGAATTCCAGGCCAACCTGGTCCACCTAGCAAGTTTCAGGCCAGTCAGAGTTGCTTAATGAGACACTATCCCCCCAAAAAAAAAAAACCAAACAAATGCCACAACACAACAGCAAAGACTCAAAGGCTAGGCAAGATGGCACACATCGGTAGTCCTGGCACTTGGAAAACGGAGGCAGGAGGGTCAGAGGCCACAGTCATCTTTGGGTACATATCTAGCTGGAAGCTGACCTGGGTACATGAGACCTTATCCGGAAGATGGATGGATGGATGGATGGATGGATGGATGGATGGATGGATGGGACTGGCCCTTCACTGGTCTCCAGCTTTCTTCTTATAAATGTGTGAGACCTTCCACAGCCAACATATTTCCTCTTCCCAAAAGCTCTTCCCAAAGTGGACACTAAACAGACAATGTTGCCTAATCTAAGACCGCGCTCCTCCAAAGTTGGCCGCCAGATCCATAATAAGTAAAACTAAAACCACCCAGAGGGCTCAGCAGGGAAAGGCGCTTGACACCAAGTCTGGTGACCAGAGTTTGATCCCAGGGCCCTATAAGGAGGAAGGAGAGAATCATCTTCTAGAAGCCGACCTTTGACCTCCACACATACCCCCCCAATAAATAAAGTAAATAAATAAAATATGTCTGTGATTAGTGTTTATGTCTTTGAGGCTTGTGTAGGAAGGAGAAAGTTCTGGTTTGCGTCCCAGCGAACTCCGAGGACTGTTTCAGTACATCTGTTAGAGCAACAGAAAAAGGATCACTATGCATCCCATCAGCACTGGAGTTCTGACATCAGAGGAGGTGACTTGACTATAGTCACCGTGCCCCCTGAGAGCCAGCAGCCTTCTCTGTACAGGGCTCAGGAGCACAGCCCTCTAGCCCTAGCACTGGGAAGGTGAAGCAGGAGCCTCGAGAGTCTGAGGCCAGCATGGGCTACAGGGTGAGTTTGAGATTAGCCTGGAGTACATAGCTAGCCCACCTCAGAAGAAAGAAACCAGGCCTGAAAGGATGTTGCTGGAGTGGGGTTGGGGTGAGGTGGAGTGGGGCTAAGAGCATTGACTGTCCTTCGAAAGGACCTGGTTCGATTCCCAACACCCATTTGGCAGCTCACAACTCTGTGGGCACCAGGCACACATGTGGTAGGCACACACACATAGACACACACACAGACATAGACAGACAGACACACACACACACAAACAGACTCACACACACAGCCCAAACACCCATACACAAAGAATAAAAAAATTTTTTAAAAGAAAATAAAAGCCCAAACAAAAGGAAAAGTCAAAACCCGGCATAGTGGAACACACCTTTAATCCCAGCACTCGGGAAGCAGAGACAGGGGAATCTCTGTAAGTTTGAGGTCAGCCTGGTCTCCATAGTGAGTTCCAGCCTATGTAGAAAGACCCTGTCTCAACAAACAAACAAACAAAATGTCAAAACTAGGAAATCACACAGTTTGCAGGAGATTAAACAGAGATTCCAGGCCCCAGCTGGTGAGCGATCAGGTATGAAAGAAGTTTTCCATCCAGAGGCTCAGGCCACCAGGGCAAGTGATTCAACTAAGAGCCTCCCTCTGTTTACTGTTCTCTCCTCTCTCTCTCTCTCTCTCTCTCTCTCTCTCTCTCTCTCTCTCTCTC
>NW_021604614.1:1842280-1847424 GCF_004785775.1 Grammomys surdaster
TCTCTCTCTCTCTCTCTCTCTCTCTCTCTCTCTCTCTCTCTCTCTCTTTCTCTCTCTCATTTATGCGTGAGGAAGCTTCACACAGCTCTTGTAGAACCAGAGGAAAGGAGTCAGTCCCCTCCACTCCCCCACCCTGGGGGCTCCAGGGATCAAACTCTGGTCCTCTGGCTTGGTGACCTGTGGAGCCATCTCCTTGGCTCAAGTCCTTTCTTTCTTTCCGTCTCGTCCCCCATTCCCTTCTTTTTCTCTTTTGAGCGTGTGGTGTACATGTGTGCACACATCTGTTATTACAGGGTGCACATGGCGTGCATGCCTGGAGACCAGAGGTCTCCTCAGTCACTCTCCATTTTATTTTTAATTCCACTGTATTCATTTGTGTGTGTGTGTGTGTGTGTGTGTGTGTGTGTGTGTGTGTGTCAGAGAGACAGAGAGAGACAGAGACAGAGACATGGAGAGAGAATGCACACAATCGAGAGAGACAGAGGCAGGGAGAGAATGTGCATGAGAGAGACAGGGGTGGCACCTGAGCGGTGGTCAAAGGGCAACTTGGAGTTGTTTTACTTGGGTTTGTTTGCTTGTTTGTGTTTTCCTCTCTATGTGGGTCCCAGGCTCTCTCCACTTTGTAGGCTGTATCTCCTAAAGAACTTGGAGCTCAGCCGGTAATCCTTCTGTCTCGGCCCCACCCCACCCCCACCCCCAGCAGCTCTGAGCAAACAGACACACCAACGTTCAAATGGGAGCCCTGTCTTGTCCCCTCCAACAGCCGGTGAGGGGCGTGCAGCAGGAGGGACACGGTTGGAGGCCTGGCTCTGGCCGCTGGCTGCCAAATGGGCTTCATGGACGAGATGGCTCAGCAGCTACTGGACAGCCTCAGGGCTGTGCGGAGGATAGCGCATGGCGGCGGTGACACTGAACCAGACCCCTCTCCCACCCCACCCCGGCCGGGAGGGTTCCCGCGTTGCCTGCGATTCCAGCGCAGTCAGCAGAAAGCCGCGTGGCGCCAGCGCGGGGCGGCGGGACCGCGGGCTGGAGTGTGGCCGGGGCTGCGCGGGTTCGGATCCGCCTGCATTTGTGTTGGCAGCGGCCTGGGGCGCGCAGCCTGAGCGATGAAAGGGGCCTCTGTCTGCGCTCGCCGTGCCCCCCTCACTTTACTCTTAACAGAGCTTGGAAGCTTTCCTTCTCCTTCCCAAAATACACGTGCGTGCGTGGAGTGTGTGTTTGAAAACACACACACACACACACACACACACACACACACACACACACACACACACACACACAGTGAAGGTTATGTCCTGGCCCAAGCACAGGAAATGTGAACCCCGGAGCAGAAGAGGAGTTTTTCTTCCTGGGCTGAGTGGCTGCTGCCTCTCAGCTCTGGGGCAAGGTCTGGAGACCTTTTCCCAACTCCCCACTGTCATTATCCCGGGAGACAGACACGGGCTCTTCGTCAACCTAAATGGAGGATGAAGTGGGTGCTGCCTCATCCGCACTCCTGTCCCCCAATGTGTCCAGAGGGGCCCTGCCAAGCATATGGATGGAGATAAGCCAATCCCTGGCTCACTGACCAGCCCGCCTATCATCTAGAGAATTGCAGGTTCAGTGAGAAAGCTCATCTCATAAACGAAGGAGGACGGACTGGCAAGATGGCTTTGTGGATAGAAGAGGCTGCTGCCAAGTGTGACAACCCGAGTTCGATCCCCAGGCTATACTACATGCGGTGGAAGCACAAACTGACCTCTGACCGCCACACACCCCCATACACATACAAATAAATATAATTTAAAATATAAAAAGAAGGCAGAGAACAATGAAGGAAGACACCTGACACTGACCTCCGGTAGCCCTGGACCACGAACTTCTGATTCTTCCGCCTCTACTTCCTGCATGCTGAGATATTAGGTGCACACAACCCAAACCCGGCTTTATATAGTGCTGGTACTGGGCTGGAGAGATGGCTCAGCCGTTAAAGGCTAGGCTCACAACCAAAAACGTAGTGCTGGTATCAGAACCCAGGGCTTCCTGTCAACTGAGCTACATTCCCAGCCTTTTTAATTTTGTTTTTTAAAGACGAGGTCTCAGGTAGCCCAGGCTAGCCTTAAACCCCTGATCCTTCTGCCTCCACCTTCTGAGTGCCTGCATTACGGGCGTGTGCCACACCACTTGGCTTCCCAGCCTACACCCGTACTGTTTTAAGGTTACTCAGGGACATCCGCGTACAGTGTAATCTCCTACGGTGGAACAGAGGACTCAGGTGGTCTCTCTTTCTACTCTATGGGGACCCAGGGATCAAACTTGGGGTGTTACACTCAGCACCAGATACCTTTACCCTCTAAGTCATCTTACCAGTCCTTCCGCCTTCCTTTATGAAAGTAGCTTTCTCTGAACCTACAACTCAGTAATTAGCTAAGCGGGCTGGCCAGTGAGTTCCAGCCATTCCCTTCCCTCCACCCCGAAGCACTGGGCTTACAGAGAGAGAATCATTCCCAAACTCAAGACTTCATCATTCTCTGATACAAAGACAGTTTAAGGCCAGCCTGGTCTACATGAGGCCCTCTTTCAAGAACGCCAAAACAGTGGGTTCTTTGTCTTTCAAGCCAGAGAAGAGGTTGGAACCCAGTACCTCTTGCTTCCCTCCTGGGGGAAGTTTTCCAAGTGAGAACCAATGCACGCCAGGGAGAGGGCCCACAGTGTTCTTGGCTGTGCGGCCGGGAGTGGAATTTCCATCTTGTCCTGCACAGGGAGTGGGGAATGGATCGTAGCTCAAAAAACCACAGGCTCTCACTGTGCTTCCCACGTGTCTGTAGATTTTCTTGAATAAATGTTTATTCATCTTTTTATATGCCTTTCGGACCCATTCCAAAGGGGGCTGCGGTAAGCGAAGTGCCCCCGCTTCGGTCTGTAACCCAGAAGACCAGGAAGACGTGTTCCTCTGCTGCCAGGAGGAGGGAGGTTCTGCTGACATCACAGATCTTGGTCCGGAGTTCCCAAAATGGAGCCAGAAATAGACCAAAGAGCTGAGGGAGTGGGCAAGCCTGTGACCCCAGCACTCCAGAGGCCAAGGGAAGAAGAGAGCACATTCAAGGCTAACCTAGGCTACACAGAGAATTCTAGACTAACCTGAGCTACAGAGGAGATGCTTGGAAACAAGAGGAAGTAAAGGAAGAAGGGAGGGAAGGGGGGAGGGCAAGGAGAGGTGGCTCCACAAGGAAAGGTTCACCAAGCTGACATCCTGAGTTCCATACCTAGGGCCCACCTGGGGAACATAGAGAACTGACTTCCGCAGGGTGTCCTCTGACCTCCGCTGGTACCTTCTGCCCACATCTACACCCTAACAATAGATATAATAAAAAAATGTTAGAAGAAGAGAAAGCCAGTCGTGGTGGCACACATGTTTAATCGCAGCACTCAGCGTGGGGGCAGAGGCAGGCAGATCTCTGTGAGTTCGAGACCAGCCTGGTCTACAGAGTTTCATGCAAGACCGAATGACAAAGTGAGACCCAGTCGTAAAATAAAAAAACGGGGCAGAGGGAGGGAGGGAGAGAGAGGGAGAGAGAGAGAGAGAGAGAGGGAGAGAGAGAGACTGAGAAAGCTGAGAAAGGAAAGGATTTAGGGAGGTGATGGTTCAGCAAAGCACTTCCCTTGGGGGCATGAGGACCTGAGTTCTGATCCCAGGAATTCACCTATAAAGGCAGGCAAGTGAGATGGTGCAGGGGTGATGGTCCACACTTCTGATCCCAGCCGTGGTGGCGAGGCGCAGATCTCTGCAATCTGCTGAGCCAGCTAGCCAGGCCTATGTAGCAAAGGTCCGGGCCAATAAGAGACACTATCAAACAAGGTGGGCAGCATCTGATGGCAGCTGCCTCCAGTGGTGACTAACGTCACGTCATGCACAGGCGTGGACACACACACACCTGCACAAGCTTGCAGGCATACACACAGAGAAAGAAAAAGGAGGAAGGGGAGAAGGATAGGGAGTAAGAAAGAGAGAGAGACACAGACAGACAGACAGACACTCAAGGCACGTTACAGTGGAAAATGCAGACTACCCATGAAGCATCCAGACCCAATGATGGGGCAGCCTGAGAAGTCAGGTTTCTAACACATTCCAGGGCAGCTCCTGATGCAGGCCGGGAGCACGTTCACAAATGGCCTCTGAGGTGCATCCTGCAGTGATGGAGGGCAAAAATCAGAGACCTCCATGAGTTGTCAAACACGGCTATAGTGTGCTTGGAATAACAGAATGAAACAACCTCGGCATTATTGATAAATCCTGTGGGGGTCGATAGTGATTACTAACTCAGCAGAATGTAGCCTTGCCTAAGAGGCCAGTCTCTAGGCACACCTGAGGGGTCCTTTAGATGAACTCTGGGATGCCTATGAGGGATTACCACACTTAGATTAATTGACCTGACAAGATCTGCCCTAAGGGAGAGCTACATTATTCCCTGGCTTTGGTCCTGGGTTGAATATAAAGGAGAAATCTAGTGGAGTATTCCTTTTTTAAAATTATTTTAGGGCTGGAGAGATGGCTCAGTGGTTAAGAGCACTGACTGCTCTTCCAGAGGTCCTGAGTGCAATTCCCAGCAACCACATGGTGGCTCACAACCATCTGTAATGAGATCTGATGCCCTCTTCTGGTGTGTCTGAAGACAGCTACAGTGTATTCATATAAATAAATAAACCTTTAAAAAATTATTTTATTTTATATGTTTGTTTTACCTGAACATGTGCCTGTGCACCGTGTGTACCCTTGGAGGTTAGAAGGTTGGATCCTCTGGAACTGGAGTTGTAGATCATTGTGACCCACTGTGTGGGTTCCGGGAACTGAACACAGGTCCTCTGCAAGAGCAGTGAATATATTTATCCACTGATGTGTCCAGACACATTCCGTCTTTTAAAGTATTTATTTTGTGTATGTGAGTACACTGTTGCTGTCTTCAGGCACACCAGAAGAGGATATCAGATCCCATTACAGATGGTTGTGAGCCACCATGTGGTTGCTGGGAATTGAACTCAGGACCTTTGGAAGAACAGTCTTAACTGCTGAGCCATCTCTCCAGCCCCCTGCTGACCTTTCTTACCTCCACACTCCACACCCTCCCCTACACCTGTCTACTTCACTTCGGTGATTTTTTTTCTAA
>NW_021604614.1:1847524-1851034 GCF_004785775.1 Grammomys surdaster
CCCCCCACTCCCCCACCCCCATAGCCCTAGCTTTCCTGGAACTCACTATGTAGACAAGGCTGGCTTCAAGCTCTCAGAAATCTGTCTGCCTCTGCCCCTTGAGTGCTGAGATTAAAGGCACGTCCTACCATGCCCAGCTTAGAGGTCTTCATTCTGGAAAGGAAAACATTTATCAACCTATCTAGCTCTGCATCCTGCCCGCTTCCGCTTGTGTGTGTGTGTGTGTGTGTGTGTGTGTGTGTGTGTGTCTTCATGTGGGTGTGTGCACATGTGGGCATGTGTGCGGAGGCCACAGGTTGACATTGGTGTCTTACTTTGGTCCCCACCTTGGCCTCTCATTGAAGCTGGAGCTCACCATGTCAGCCAGCCTGGCTTGCCAGCCAGGTCCAGGGATTCCCCTGCATCCGCTCCTCCCAGCATCAACATTACAGATGTGCACCGGACTTTTACAGGGGCGCTGGGTATTGAACTCGGGTCCTCGTGCTTGCGTAGTGAGCACTGGCTGGGTGAGCACTTTCTGGTTCCTGGAGTCTCTGTTCTTGATTGTTCTCGTTATATTGTATGATGTTCCTTAGAAGTGTCCTGTGGTCAGGGACCTTTCTTACTCTCAGCCACCCAGGGCATGTATAGAACACAAGAGGATTATCCCGGTCTGGAGCTGGTCACATGCAGGCTGTCAGCTGGATTGGAAATTATCAGACATGTGAGAAAATTAACTCCCCCGAGATCTCCCAGGGCTCGGTGTGGCCAGAACCGCTGTTCAGGTGTAATTAGATGAATTAAGTCCCCGAAGGCTCTGGCAGAACTTCAGCGCCAGGGGCACTGTGAGGTTTTGCCTGGCAGAGGCTGATGCCCAGGGAAGGTAGAGGGAGGGAGGGCAGGGCACGCGGCCACCTCTGGCTTAAGCTCAGTTGGATGCCTACATCTCAAACGTCACAGCAGGGAGACGCCGCAGCCAGGTTAGCCCAGGCTGAGCTGGGATGAGAGACTGTGATTCTTCATTTTGAGTATGCATGTGGCTATGAAAGAGACCGCGGCTGATACCCTCTGTGTGAGCAGGGAAACAATGGAGCCAGGTGTGGTGGTACAGCCCTGTAATCCAGCACTTGGGTAGCAGACATCAGGAGATCATGAGTTCAAAGTCAGTCTTGGCTGCATAATGAGACCCTGTCTCGAGAAGAAAATGAACAGGACAAACCAAAAACTAAAATGTAGCTTGGGACTCGGCAGAGCGCTAGCCGACCATGCACAGAGCCCTGGGGTCCCATCTCAGCACTGCAAAAACTGGGTGTGGTGTAATCCCTGCACTTAGGAGGCGGAGGCAGGAGGACCAGAAAAAGTTCATTTCCATCCTTGGCTACGTAGTGAGTTGGAGGGCAGCCTGGGCTATGTGAGATTCTGTCTCAAAAAAAAAAAAAAGTATAAATAATAATAAAAAAGAGAACTGCTTTTGGAGGTATTATTCCACAGGTCTTTTCCTGGGACTCCCTCCAGATGTGACCCAAGGCCTCATTTACAACAAGGCCACCTCTCCTGACCCCCAGAGAGAGACTGGAACAACTGTCAGCCAGGGCAGGGTGTGATCATGCCCCAAATAGGTCACTTTTCCAGCAGGTCACCTTTTTTTTTTCCACAGTAGCTGACCCACAGACAGCTGGAAAACTGGCTGGCTCAAGGGGAAGGGACTGAGGGACGAGGGAGGCAGGAAAAGTAGCCCGACCTCCCCAGCCTTCCAGCCCCCATCACATCCGTGGAGTGGCAGGGTGCTGGGTTTGAGGGCAGGGACAGTTCCTTGCAGTGCCACAATCGAGATTACCAGTGTGGCTTGGGATGAAGAGAGAAGCCCACCCACATACCCCACACCACCCTAAATCCCTCTGCACCCCACACCTCCTGGTGTGTAAATTGCTCATGCCAAAAGCTTGAGGACCAGAGTTCAAATCCCAGAATGTACAAAGAAGCCGTCAGTGTTGGTGGGGCCTGTAATCCCAGCATCCAGGAGACTAAGGCAGGATGAATCTAAAGCCAGCCTGGGGTACATAGTGAGTTTCCGGCCACTCTAGGCTACACAGTGAGACCTTATCTTAAAATAAGTGGGGCTTGGGATGTGGCCCAGTTGATAGAGTGCTTGCCCAGCCTGCCGGAAGTTCTAGGGTTAATCCCTCACATCTGACAAACTGGGTGTGCTGACACACACCTGAAACCCCAGCACTCAGGAAGCAGGAGCAGAAGATCAGAAGTTCAAGGTCACCTTTGGCTACATAGTGAGTTTGAGAACAGCCTGGGCCATATAAGACCCAGTTTCAAAAACAAGCAAAAAGTAAGAAGCCTAGCTTGGCGTGCAGCCCTGACGTGGGACCCCAGCACCACCGCTCCCCCCAAATGAAATCAAAAGCAGTCTTGGTCACACCCCCCACAGAGTCCATGTCGCAAGGGCTTCCGAGGGGCTACTGACAGGGCCCCCATGGCGAACCATCCCCAGACCGCCTTGATGCAGAGGGGTTTTGGGTTCTGCAAAGGTCCTCCATTCCTTCTGCCTCAGTTTCCCCTACCGTCAGATCACAAAAGGCCTCACATGCACCAGGCTTTTGACTTGGGGTTCTTTGGCATACATCTCCCCATCCCCCCTTACTGTTACACCTCCTTCCAGGGGCAGGGTAGGATAATAGGAGTTCAGAAGGACTCAGGCAGGAGGCCAGACTGGCAGACTGAGCAGGCTACCTGGCTCCAGCCTCCCCTCCATCAGACTTTGTGTTGTCATTTGTCCCTCTCTGAGCAGGCCGGAGACAGCCCAAATTACCAGTCTCTTAGCCAGTTTCCCTAACCCCGCCTTCTTCAAGTGAGGCTTCCAGCCCTGTTGAGGGGCACCCCTGTCTCGGGAGATGGACGGAGTCAGCAAGCTGGTACCATGGGAGGAACGGAAACCTGGCCCTGACTGTCAAAGCGGGCGTGACCGGGAAGGGGGGGTGTGAGTCTGGGGGGGTGGAAGGCGGTCGAGGCCAACTCCGGCCCATGTGCTCGGGCCTAAGCAGCCTGCCACAGGCTATTTTTACTCATGCTAGGAAACAGTGTGATTTATGTGCGGCCTGGTCCCCTTCAAGGCCAGATTATAAATACACCGAGCCCCACACTCTTGTTCATTTGGAGAGGAAGCCCAGGCCCTGTGCTGTATGGCCTGCTGCCCACCTCAGACGCTCAGTCCCTCAGGTATAGTATAAGTGAGTTTATCAGCCAAGGCCAGGAAACCCAGTAGTTGAGGGGGGGAGGGGCGGGGTACAGCTCTGATCCCACGTGAGAGCAGAGAGGAAGAGACAGGCCTTGGTATAGGATAGAGGGCTAGTTAGGGCAATAGAAGGGGGCCAGGAGGGCAGTGGTGGCGCACGCCTTTAATCCCAGCACTTGGGAGGCAGAGGCAGGCAGATTTCTGAGTTTGAGGCTAGCCTGGTGTATAGAGTGAGTTCCAGGACAGCCAGGGCTACACAGAGAAACCCTGTCTCGAAAAACAAAAAA
>NW_021604614.1:1851134-1859399 GCF_004785775.1 Grammomys surdaster
TTGGGAGGCAGAGGCAGGCAGATTTCTGAGTTTGAGGCTAGCCTGGTGTATAGAGTGAGTTCCAGGACAGCCAGGGCTACACAGAGAAACCCTGTCTCGAAAAACCAAAAAAGAAGAAGAAGAAGAAGAAGAAGAAGAAGAAGAAGAAGAAGAAGAAGAAGAAGAAGAAGGGGCCAGGAGCCAAGCAGGAGGTTAGAGTAGCTGACTGAGCCAGCTTTACCTCTTATCCAAAATGTCCCCATAGGACATGCCCCTCTCCTAAACCGTTTTAAGGAGTGTTCGGTCCCTGAATGGACCTTACCCCAGCCCTGTTGCATCCTTCAGTCCATCCTCAGACACCGACATACACCCTTTTACAAGTTCCACTTGCCAGGCATGGGAGCTCAGGAAAGACCTCTCTGTTTCTCTTTGTTTCCTTGATCCCTGGGTCTGGCGAGATGTTTCAGTGGACTAACATGCTTGCACTTGATGGTTAATGTACGAGGCCCCAGCCCAAAGTGAGTAGCACCACCCCTGGGCAGAGCCAGGCAGTGGTGACGCACGCCCTTGATCCCAGCACTCGGGAGGCAGAGGCAGATAGATCTCTGAGTTTGAGGCCATCCTGATCTACAGAGTGAGTTCCAGGACAGCCAGGGCTACACAGAGAAACCCTGGGTGAGGAGAAGGGAGAGAGAGAGAGAGAGAGAGAGAGAGAGAGAGAGAGAGAGAGAGAGAAGCTGAGCAAACAACCCGTGGAGAACAATCAATCCTGGAAGCATCGACCCTCCATTATTTCTTCTGCCACGTTCCTCCTTGGGCTTCCTTTGACGATGACAGCTGTCAGCCAGATAAATCTTTCCCTCCCCAAGTTACTTTTGGGCATAGTCTTTATCCCAGTAATAGAACACAAGCTGAGGTACACATCCTCAGCACCAGTCAAGCCAAACATATGAAGTCTCAAAGAATGGAGAACTTAAAAGACTCCCTCGAGCCTTCCTTTGCCATCTATGCACGAAGACCTCTCCACTGAGGGCATGGGCTGCTTCTGTAAACAGAGCTCAGGACTAAGTAAGCGCCTGGCAAACGCTGGCCGAGAGAATAAGCGAAGGAAGACTGGGGAGCATTGGAGGGATGAGGGGGGATGCTAAGCAATGCAGCAGAAGGCGTCTCTTTCTGGGTGTGCAAGGTGGCCACAGTCAGGATGGAGAGACGGTGGGTGGGAGATGCTGACAGTGAGCGATGGGAGTGGCGGTGGGCAGCGAGAGGCCGGCAGGTAGGCAGTGGTTGAAGGATCATGGATGGAGGACAGTCTACGGATGGATGAAGAATGGATGGTCTACGGGAGAACGAGGGATGGTGATGGACTGTGGTAGATGATCCATGAAAGGTTGTCTACTGAAGGATGATAGAATGATGGATTATAGAAGAATGGTGGATGGATGACGGTCTGTGGAGGATGATGGAATGGGTGACGGTCTGTGGAGATGATGGAATGGGTGACGGTCTGTGGAGGATGATGGAATGGGTGACGGTCTGTGGAGGATGATGGAATGGGTGACGGTCTGTGGAGGATGATGGAATGGGTGATGGTCTGTGGAGGATGATGGAATGGGTGACAGTCTGTGGAGGATGATGGAATGGGTGACGGTCTGTGGAGGATGATGGAATGGGTGACGGTCTGTGGAGATGATGGAATGGGTGATGGTCTGTGGAGATGTGACCTGACCCGCGGGTCTCAGTTATTCGTGGGGGCGAGGAGAACCAAAACCTGGAAGAGAAACGGGCGAGAGAAAAGAAGGACCCAAGCAAACGGTTGCTTGTCAAGAGCCGTGTATTTTAAAAAAGGCAAGCTTTTTATAACAAGCTCGGGTTAGGGGAGGGGGAAGGCAGGTGGGGTCATGGAAAGGTACAGCTTCTTCTTGGCCTGTGCCCTAGAACATTTTGTGGTTAGGGGCTTTTCTCAGAAGTAGCTATCTCTTTGTGCATCAGCTCTCAGCAGGATGAGGCATAGTCAAGGTATTCAACTGAACAGGATGTAGGTGGATACCAAGGCTTCGGTTTCCAGGCGAGGGGGAAGGCCGGCAGGGGTCCCTGTTAGGGGTCCTGGTCTCTGACATCTCCCCCTTCCCTGTAAACTAAAGAGGGCGTCTTTTAGAGGAAGAAACTCAAGGATGGGCGAATTTGGGAGGGCATCCCGGCTGTAGGCAGCTCGCGGTCCCAGAAGGGCAGCAAGGCCATTGAGAGGCACCGTTGGTAGACAGTCTTGGCTGTCTGTCAAGACCAAGTTCGTGGTCATGAAGGAGAAGGGGAGACCACTCTCTCACGTGCAATGGCAGCTAAGGCCCGTGAGGTGCAAGAGCTGGTCCCCTTGCGATCCTCATACCCACTCCTGGTGCAATGGAAGCAAGTCCTCAGGGTGCAGGGGCTATGAGGTCGCGTCCTGTTTAGTGCCAGGCTTGCAGTTAGGCCAAGGCTGGGATGTAGCTAGGCCAAGGCCGGGATGCAGCTGTCGAGGCAGCTATTGGGAGGTTCTTTCAAGCAATAGCAGGGGCAAGCCAATTAAACGGGGTGGGGTAGAGACGCCTGTCTTCAATCATCTAGGGATACGGAAGGTCAGCCAAGAGAGCCAGGAGCTCCCCTGTAGGGCCCGAAAGTTAAGAAGCCTGCCAAGGGAGGAGCGCGCGGGCCCCACATCTTCATCTTCAGGTTGTGTCACCACCACATGGGCAACAGCCTCGGTGTCGTCCTCTGCTTTTAGCTGATGGTAGTAGACTTCAACTGGTCTTTTAACTGTGGAATCTATCTGATTTTTAACAAAACTTGTGAGGCGATTAAAAGCCCAAGGGCCAAAGGAGAGAAGCAAAAGAATACCAACAAGGGGCCCCAATATAGTGGGCAGCAGGGTAGTAAGCCAAGGGGAGGTAGAAAACCAATTTTTGTACCAAGATTCTTGTTGTTCTCTTGCTTTCTTTCTCTCTTCAAGGCTCTTTTTAACTTTCTCTAAACTGTTTTTCACCAAACCTGTCTTATCTGAGTAAAAGCAACACTCTTCTCTAAGGGCCACACACAATCCCCCCTCCTTCAAAAAGAGTAGGTCAAGTCCTCGTCGGTTTTGGAGGACCACCTCGGAAAGGGAGGCCACTGACTCAGTGAGGTCTCGGATGCCCTCTCTCAGGTGACCAACGTCCTGATCAATTAAAGACTGAAGGTGGGCAAAATTTTGGTCATTCCTTACAAGGGACGCAATACCCATTCCTGCCCCGACTGCACCCAGACCCAGGATGACTGAGAGGGTGAGCGCAGTCAGAGGCTCTCTCTTGTCTCTGTGTGGGACCCCGGATTCAAAGAAGCGTAGGAAGGACTCGGGCTCATAAACAAAAAATTGAGGGAGGACGGTAACAACAACACAATAATCATGGGAAAGGAATCTGGAGGTGGAGATGTAAGCGGTCAGTCCATTTGAGCAGGCAAAGAGGGTATTATTAGGCGCAACCACATACAGATAGGTTGTATTGATAGTGAGAGTCTGATTGCAAACAGGGAAAAGATCTCTAGGGGGAAGCATCTTGGGCCCAAGCAGGCAGGTGCCCACGCCAGAGATAGAGGCTAGGGTCAATCCACCCTCAGGGTTTGGGAGGGGAAGGAGGGTTAAGGAGTTGTTGGTAAACTGGGGGTCTGCGAAGGTCGCAATGCCTTCATAAAATGGCGGGGTAGGGTCAAAACACATCCAACACTCAGGAAAAGCAGAAGAATTAGCCACGCGCATGGCTTCAAGGGAAGCATTGGCCAGAGAGACAATAAGGTCTGCAGAGCGAGGGGGTCCCCCGGGAATGGTGGGCTGAAAAAGAGTGACCAGAGGGACAGCTGAGGCATGGGGAAGGAGGAGGGGGCTAGTAGGGCGTCGAGCGGGAGGAGGAGCGGGCTGCCGCAGGGCAGGATTTGGGCCTAGAGCGGCCTGATGTTTGTTGGGGATTTCTTTAAGGAGCTTAATGGTAAAGAGGAGTCCTGGATTCCAGCTCTTAAAGTAGGCGCGGAGACCCCAGGTATACCCCGAGCCTGTCCAATCTTGGGACTGGCCCGATGAGGTGAAGAAAATGGATATGGGGTTGCACCAGCCACGGCAAAGCATGTAGGGGTTACCGGGCATGGCAGAGCGGTTGACAGTGATATAGTCCCAGGAGGATGAAGGCTTCCAGTATGTGTCTCCCGTGGTTTCACATCCCCACGAAGCGCAAAAAAAGTCTGCAACCCCTCCACACCGATAGCCTGTGCCATGAGGGCGATGACGGGGACCAGGGCAAACATAAATTCCCCTTCTAAGAAAGTCGTGGAGGGTAGAGTGCCCTGGGGCCGAACGACAGGGTTCGAATTTTGTTGTGTCTCGCTCAGGAAGATTGGGGGCCCCCTCCAGGGGCCAGACCTGGTCTTCCAGCCCCCAATATGGATCAGCCCCCACAGCCAGAGCACAAAGGTCGATGTGGAGGACGGGCCAATGGGGAGAGGTACCAAGGGAGGAGCTGGAGTTGACCATGTCTCCGGCTTGATTGATGATCACCCAAGTGAAGTTGTACACCATATAAGGATTGTGAGGCAGGTTGATGGCTGTAGCAACCAAGGTCCAAGTCGCCAGGAGCAAGGTGGATAGCAGCATCCTTGGGGCTCCTGCAAGAGAGCACATTTAGGCGTTCTCAGGGGGGTTCCCTGGAAGGGGGTCACAATTTTTAGGAGAAGAGTCCATTATTTTTATCAGTCTGTCTGGTAGCCAGCGTGCACTCTGTTCTTTGGAGTCATAGATGCACGCATGTCCCTTCCCCCAGATCAGGACTGGGTCGGGGCCATTCCACCTATGTGTAAGTGGATCCTTCCACAAGGCCCTGGCATAGGACTCCGCTGTGGAAGGGTGCCAGAACCTGTCTGCAGCAGATCTGCCCCTCTCATCGAGGGTTAGGAAATTGAGGACAAACAAGGCATGGTTTAGTAACGCCTTACAATTTCCCTTTTGGGGGTAGAGAATGCCCCCTGAATGTTGCAACTTTAAGAGCATGTTTTTTAGAGACTGATGTGCCCTTTCAACAATTCCCTGTCCCTGAGGGTTATAGGGAATGCCTGTGATATGTTTAATGTTGAGCTGAGCACAAAACTGTTTAAAGGCAGTGCTCGTGTATCCAGGGCCGTTGTCAGTCTTAAGAGACTTGGGCAAGGTTACATAGGCAAGGCAGGAGATCAAATGATTAACAACATGTTTGGTGGCCTCTCCAGCCTGTAGTGAAGCACAGAGAAAGCCACTGAAGGTGTCAATGGAGACATGAATGTATTTAAGTTTACCAAAGGGGGCAAAATGGGTAACATCCATTTGCCACAAATCCCCTGGAGTAAGACCTCGGGGGTTCACCCCCAAATGGGGCTCAGGCAGGAGGGTAAGACAGCCTGGACACTGGCGGACAACCTGGCGTGCTTGCTCTCTGGTGATGGAGAACAGCCGCCGGAGGGTCTGGGCATTCAGGTGGTGGAGTCGATGAGCCTCCTGTGCCCTCTGGACGGCATCAGGGAGTGTGGCCAGCGTCACCAGAGGTGTTTGAGAGTCCCTGGTGGCCCTATCGACAAGGTCATTACCCCCACTAAGGGGTCCAGGGAGGCCAGAGTGGGCACGTATGTGTCCCACAAAGAACGGGTGTGATCTGGCCAGGATTAGCCTCTGTAGCTCAGAAAAAAGTGGGGAGGCATTGGTGGATGGCCTAATAAAAGGAACAGTTTCCAATAGGGGCACTGACTGAGCCACATATGCACTATCAGTAAACAGGTTAAAGGCACGGTCTGGGAGAGCCTTAAAGACCTGAATAACTGCAACCAACTCCACCAACTGTGCCGAGGAAAATTCTGTTTGGACTCTAGAAACCCGTCCATCGAGATGAAAGGCTGCAATCCCGGAGGAGGATCCATCTGTAAAGACTAGAGATGCCTGGGGAATGGGAGAGTTTTTGGTAATTCTAGGGAAGACCACTGCCTGGTGCTCAAGAAACTGTATAAGCTTATCAGAAGGATAGTGGTTGTCCATCTTTCCCTGAAACGAGACACAATTGACAGCCCAGTCATCTGAAGTCTGTAAGAGCCATTTGACCTGCGCAGCGTTGTAAGGGAGGCTGACAATGTCAGGGTCTCTACCAAAAAGTTTGAGGGAAGTCTCTCTCCCCAGCTTTATTATTTGTGCCACCAGGGACGGATAGGTGGGCAAAACCTTAGCGGGGGTGGCAGGCAGGTGGAGCCAATATAAAGGCTTGGATTGCCATAAGAGTCCTGTGGGGGCGAACACAGTGGGGAGGATCAACAGCCACAAAGGGGAGGCAGGAGAATAATAAGTAACAGTCTGTTGTTGAATAGCCTTCTCCACACGCGCAAGGGCGGAGGCGGCCTCAAGGGTCAGTGTGCGGGGGGAAGAAGGATCTGAATCTCCCTGAAGAATGTCAAAAAGAGGTTTAAGTTCTCCAGTGGTCAGCTTCAGGTAGGGGCGTAGCCAATTTATATCTCCCAGGAGGCGCTGAAAGTCATTAAGTGTGCGCAGGGAGTCCTTTCTGAGCTCAATCTTTTGGGAAAGAATCTTAGAAGGGTGAAGCTCAAAACCTAAGAATAAATGGGGAGGCTGAAGCTGGACCTTTTCGGGGGCTATCTGTAGCCCAAGGTCCTGGAGAGCAGTGATCAGCTGCTGGCCTGTCCCATGTAGGGCAGTCTCATCAGGACCGGCCAGAAGGATATCATCCATGTAATGAATGATGTACAACTCGGGATGTTGAAGGCGGAAGGGGTCAATGGCTTGCGCCACGAATTTTTGGCATAGGGTAGGACTATTAGCCATGCCCTGGGGTAGGACCCTCCACTGGAACCGGGGAGATGGTCCAATGCAGTTAACAATGGGAAGACTAAAAGCAAAGCGCTTGCTATCCTCTGGGTGTAGAGGGATGCAGAAGAAGCAATCTTTCAAATCAATGACCATTTTGTAATATCTTTTAGGTATGGCCACAGGGGAGGGGAGGCCAGGCTGGAGGGCTCCCATCGGAACCATGGTCTTATTAACTTCTCTGAGGTCTTGGAGCAGTCTCCACCTACCCCCCTTTTTCTGGATCACAAATATAGGGGTATTCCAAGGGGAGGTAGAAGGCTCAATGTGGCCAGCATCTAGCTGTTCCTGCACCAACTGCATGGCCGCAGTGAGCTTGTGTTGAGGAAGGGACCATTGGTCAATCCAGACAGGGAGATCTGATTTCCAGGTGATCCTGTCTGCCTGGAGTGCAGGGGGAGCAATGGCCCTCAAGAAAAATTTGAGTCATAACCTAGTCCTGAACGCGAGGTCTTTGGCAAGACCTCAAGGGGAGCGGGAATTCCCTGGTTGTTTTTACCCAGGCCCTGGCCAGGAATAAATCCCTGATCTAGCATCTGATGGGTGACAGCCGCAGAGGGGCTGAACATGAGAACTCCCATTTGACTCAAAATGTCTCGGCCCCACAAATTGATAGGGAGGCCTGGAACAATGAAAGGTCTGACGTGTCCAGAGTTGCCCTCAGGGTCCTCCCAGGTTAGTAATTGGGAACTCTGGAGGGTATTGGTGGACTGGCCAATGCCTTGGAGGTGGGTCAGAGAGGGCTGGCAGGGCCAGGAAGGGGGCCAAGAGGCCTGGGAGATAACTGTGGAGTCAGCCCCAGAGTCCAGAATGCCCACAAAGGCTTTGCCATTAAGCTTAAGTTTTAATTGTGGGCGTTCTTGTGAAATTCTTTGAACCCAATAGACATCTGAGGACCCCGGGGTGGAGGCGCCCCGGGATGAGCCCAGCGAAGGCGAGGTCGTGTCCAATGGGAGGGGAAGGGCCTGTGCAAGGCGCTGTCCCTAGCGAATATGGAGGGGGCCTCAGGAGCTTGCAGCCAAAACCTTAATCTCTCCCACATAGTCATTATCAACAATCGAGGGGAAGACAGTGATGCCCTGGAGCGTGGCAGAAGCTCTGCCCAAGATGAGATAGTAAGTTTTAGGCGGAGGGGGACCAAAGACCCCTGAGGGAATTATCTGGACTCCTTTATCCGCCTCTAATATTGTATCGGTGGAGGCACAGAGGTCCATTCCCGCGCTCCCTGGGGTAGCCCGGCGGAGGGCTGTGACTGGCTTGGGAGCTGCTGTTGAAGGGTCTGGCGTAGCCGGGCGGTGGTGGCGCACGCCTTTAATCCCAGCACTTGGGAGGCAGAGGCAGGCGGATTTCTGAGTTCGAGGCCGGCCTGGTCTACAGAGTGAGTTCCAGGACAG
>NW_021604614.1:1859499-1859877 GCF_004785775.1 Grammomys surdaster
GGAGGGCTGTGACTGGCTTGGGAGCTGCTGTTGAAGGGTCTGGCGTGGCCCCGCCTGGATGTTCCCCGAGGCCGGCAGGAAGGTGACTGGTTGAGGGGCCCGGGGCTGGCCCCTCACTCCGTTTCCCGGAAGGGGAGAAAGGGGGTTGCCCAGAACATCAGTCCTAGAGCGGCAGGTATTAGCCCAGTGTCTACCCCGCCTGCAGCGAGGGCAGAGGGCAGAAGGCAAAGGGCGCTCTCTCCTCGCTTGGGGGAGGGCTCTATCTGAGGGGCACTGGCGAGCAAAGTGGCCAGTTTGGCCACACCGAAAGCAGGATGTGTGATTCTGGGCAGCGCCAGTAGCAGCACCCACAGCCAGATTTATAGACTGGGAGACTTT
>NW_021604614.1:1864877-1870987 GCF_004785775.1 Grammomys surdaster
GGTCTGTGGAGGATGATGGAATGGGTGACGGTCTGTGGAGGATGATGGAATGGGTGACGGTCTGTGGAGGATGGTTTGTTGGGTGATGAGAGATCTATGGAAGAATGATGGACAGATGTACAATGCTTTTACTGTGTGTTGTAATGCTAAGTATGGGCCTCCAAGACCTGGTTGCCCCAGAGACTATAGAGTCTGCACAGGGACCCAAGTGATGCTATATGACCTTGCCCCCAAGTTATTTTTGATTGCTGAATAAAGATGCTGTCAGCCAATAGCTGAGCTGAAGAGACATAGGTGCAGTTTAGGATTGCTGGGCTTGTGGTCAGAGGAGAACTGTGGCCAGATTGTATTCTCATGCTAATTATGTTACCCCAAAACCTGTTTGCAGTATGTGTCCTGCATGTAGGACTGAAGGAAACCTGTCCCCAGTTGATTTTTGACTGATCAATAAAGTTACTGGAGGCTAACGGCTGTGCAGGGAAACAGAGGCAGGACTTTTAGGGCTCCCTGGAAGGGGCTGAGGAAAAAGAAGAAGAGGAGCGGAGAGGAGGAAGAGGAGGAGGAGGAGGACAAGCTTGAGGGCAAGGAGGAGGAAAGAGGAAGAAGGGACTCCACCATGATAAGGGCATAGGAGACTGAACCACACCAGAAAGATGCAGGAGGTGAGAGACATCTGGGTGCAGGGGGAAAGCGGCCCCAGGAGGGCTGCCCAGTAGGGTCCAGGGCAGCAAGGAAAAAATATAGACTTAGTATTAACTCAGGAATATCGGAGGTGAGTGTGTGTTAGCCACATGGAGTTAGGGAGTGGCCCAGCCATCGAGCTGTTTAAGGTATTTAAAATATAAGGCTGTGTCTGTGTGTCTTTCGCGAATCTAGAACGATAGTGAGAAGCGCATACACACCCTCCAGGAAGTATAGAGCGGAATCCCTTATCACCGCAACCGAGAACCATGAGAGGGAAAGAAGGTGAGACAAAAAATGGTCACCATGATTTAAGAGTCAAAAAAGCAAACCAAAAAAAAAATAAAGCCGGGCGGTGGTGGCGCACGCCTTTAATCCCAGCACTTGGGAGGCACAGGCAGGCGGGTTTCTGAGTTCGAGGCCAGCCTGGTCTACAGAGTGAGTTCCAGGACAGCCAGGGCTATAAGAGAAACCCTGTCTCGAAACCCCCCCCCCAAAAAAAAGGAGTCAAAAAAGCATGGCCCTGAGGGCTGGCCAATTAGAGGTATGAGCAGCCCAGATAAAACATAGTAAGTAATAACTCAGGGTTATCAATAAAAAATAGACCTTAGTAGCATAGAGGGCAGATATCTGCCCAGATCTGTGCTTATTGTAAATAATAAAAGTTATGTATCTTTTATCTGAAAACTAAATGGTCAAAGGAGAGGAAAAAAAAAAGAAACCAGATCGGGACTAAAAATTTCTACAACAGGTGGGTGGATGATGGACTCTGGAGGGACGGACAGATGAGCTATGGATGGGTGGTGGGTGTGTCTTCTCCATGAGAGAACCGTGTTGAAGAGAGACAGACAGAGACAGAGGGAGACAGAGACAGAGAGACCGAGGGACAGAGACAGACAGACGGGGAGGGAGGACAAGTATGAGGGTGCTTTGTCTGCCCATGGTCCTGTTACACTTACAGGCCATAGCAGGCCCAGCTGGGACCAGCAGGACAGAGAGGGCTGGGCAGAAGTGAGATGAGGGGGCGGAGCCTGGCCCCACACCCCACACCCCCGAGTTCTGGAGGGAGCTGACAGACTTCTGCACTCTCTTCGTGACTATCACAGTCATCATTACTTTATTTAACACAGACCCCCACGTGGCTGGCCTTAAACCTCCAACTAGACAAGAATGACTATGAATTCTCAATCCCCCTGCCTCCATCTCCAAGTGCCAGGCTTGTAGGTGCGTTCCATCATGTCCAGTTTATGGAGCGATGGGGTCAAACCTAGGGCTTTGTAGGTTAGGCAAGAACCCTACCGTGTAAGCTACACCCTGGCTCTCGCTTTTTTCCTTTTTCTCTTTTCTTTTAGTCAGTTTTTTTTTTTTTTTTTTTTTTTTTCTGTGTAGACCAGGCTGGCTCGTGCTCCTTTCTCAGCCTCTGAAATACTGGGTGACAGGTGCCTGCCTCCATTCAGGTCCTTCTCATTATCATCACAAGAAAATCAACTCCCCCTTGGGCGTTCCTTACCAGCAGGCGTAAGGTCTCCCACATCCAACCCCACAGGAACCAGCTGAGTGCCTGCCTTCTGCAACCAACCGGCCACTCTGAAAGAGGAAATGCCCCCATTTTGAAGCCATGGAAACCGAAGCCAGAGGACAGCAAGCAACTGATCCACGTCAGAGCTGGGGACCAGGTGTCAAGGCTCTCCAGGAAGCGCCCCATGGGAGGAGCCCATATCCAAAGCTGGATGGCAGTCATTTCCTTCCTGAAATCGACGCCAAGCAGGCGCAGCAACACAGGGCTTGCCATGCACCCCAGATCCCTTTTCCGGAAAGCTTGTCCGTTAGTTTTGCCCCCTGCCCAGGCCCAGACTTCCTCTCTGAGAGCAGCACTTGGAAGGGGGCAGGGTTGGATACCCAGGGCAGAGCACCCAAATTTTCAAGAAGAGCTTGTCTTCCCAGAAGTCAAAGAACCTCAGAGAGTAAGGGTCCAGCCCGTGGGGTGCCAGGGGTAGGAAAACCCCAACACCCCTTTCTCCACCCCAGGCCTCAACTTCTCTGTATTTGTTTATTTACCTTGGAAAAGGCCCCAAGGCCAAGGCAGGAAATGGGCCAATTCCAGCAGGCTGAGCTGGGGAACAAGGAGCCACATTGTGTTCCCTGCCCGAGTTCCCCACCCTGGGCCAGCCACAGGAGCCTGGGGACGGGAGGCAGCATGGGGGCCCGGGCAGGAAGGAGGCGTGGACCCGAGCTGCCAGCGCTCAGAGCCAGCCCTGTGAAAGGGCTTCTGTGTGGGGAGGGACGGAGGCGCACGATGGATACCGCTTGAGATGGACTGAGGCTGAGGGAGGGGCAAGAAAGGATTCAGGGACCAGAAAGATTCCCAGTCACAGACTAAGGTACCCTAGCACTGACCTGTGAGCCGAGGGTAGAGGTTAGCCTCGGAGTCGGCTAACCAGACGCTTACCACGCTTAGCCTGGGTTCAGTCCTGCCTAGCATCTCGTCTGTGTCTCACCAATCTCTGGAGGTCCTTTCCGTCCACTTCAGAGGCTGGAGGCTGGACAGCGCTGTGGCCACTGTGAAGAGGCTTAGAGAATACAGTCTACCCCAACTGTAGATACTCTTTCCTGACAAGCCAGTGTCTGTGACCGATCCAGCCGTTTATCCATCCATTCATTCATCTATTCGTTCGTATACCTCATTCCTTCTCTTACGCATTCATTCATGCGTTTTCATGTGTATTTGTTCATACATTCATTCATATATTCCTGCGTGCAATTCAGGTCATCCTGTGTTTTAGATCGAAGTCCCCTTCTTTGGCTCCGGTCCCCGCCTGCCATGCACCTCTGTGTCTTGTTGACAGCAAGCTCACTCGCTCTTTCTGGACTCTGCATCTCTGGTTTCGCTTTTTTTTTTTTTTTTTTTTTTTTTTTTTTTTTGAGACAGAGTCTCATGTAGCTCAGGTTATCCTCCTGCTTGCTACGTAGTCAAAGATGACATTGAAATTCTGATCCCCTGCCTCCATCCCTTGAATGCTGGCATTACTAAAGGACTGGCAATACCAAAGATGGAACCCAGGGCTTCATTATGTCTGGCAAGCATGCCACCAACCGAGTTATTTCCCCAGACATAAATATGGCTCTGATAATGTCATCTTGATTTTTTTCTTTTTTTTTTATAATTTCTTTTATTATTTATGTATGTATGTATTTATTTATTTTTTATGTA
Source organism: Grammomys surdaster (assembly GCF_004785775.1). Lineage (NCBI taxonomy): Eukaryota > Metazoa > Chordata > Mammalia > Rodentia > Muridae > Grammomys > Grammomys surdaster. The sequence continues at coordinate 1,868,770 of NW_021604614.1, forward strand.
CATTTGTTGTTTGGCCTACATGTATGTCTGTGTGATGGTATTGGATCCCCCTGGAACTGGAATTACAAACAGTTGTGAGCTGCTCTGTGGGTGCTGGGAATTGAACCTGGGTCTTCTATGAGGGCAGCCAATGCTCTTAACCACTGAGCCATCTCTCCAGCCCCGTCGTCTTGATTTTTAATTTTATTTTTAATTATTTTTTTCAAGACAGGGTTTCTCTGTGTAGCCCTGGCTGTCCTAGAACTCGCTCTGTAGACCAGGGTGGTCTCAGATTCAGAGATCGAAGGTCTGCCTCTGCCTCCTGACTGCTGGGATTAAAAACATACCCAACCACTGCCCAGCTCTGCTGACGTCACCTTTACCTCTGAAGATCAATGAAAGTGCAGGCTGTTGGGTCAGAGGACCTGGGTTTGGTTCCCAGCACCCTCATGGGGATTCACAACTATCTGTAACTCTAGTTCCAGGGGATCTGGCACTCCCCTCTAAGGAGAGAGCATCCTCCTTGCAGCTCTTTCGTCCCAGCATTCAGGGACTGAAGATGGAGGATCCTAACGAGGTCAAGGTCAGCCAGAGCTACATCCACAGGCCCCAGCTAACAGAAGCAAAGACATGATCACCACTAACAGTCTTGCCACTGATGTATACACATATATACATGCATATACATACACATATATTGATATAAACACAGCTATAATGCCAGCGCTTGGATTTTAAAAAGATATATTTCATCATTTTAATTATACATGTGCATGTGAGCTGAGGTGCTCTCAGAGTTCAGAGGTGCCGGATTCCTCTGGTGCTGGAGGTTCTCACAGATGCGAGCCTCCTGGCGTGGGTGCTGCGAACTGAACTCTGGGTCTCTGCAAAAAGACCTCTGAGCCCTTCCTGGGTTCCAGGCAAGTGCTGAGCCTGTGCTGCTGAGAGTATCGCCAGCCTGCAAACACTATTTTGAGACGAGATCTCATTGTGTAGCCCTGGTTAGTCGTTAGCCTGCAACTCACTATGTAGACCAGGCTGGCCTCCAACACACATCAGTGAATCTGCTTCTGCTTCTGCTTCCCAGGTGCTAGGATTTAAAGTATCCACCACCACGTCAGCCTGAGCCCTCTTATGTATTATTTTGAGAAAGTGATGCTAAGGACATTGGTGTCCCCCCTTGGGACCAACTTATTATCATTAGTAAAAGGATTTAAAAGCAGACTCAAATGGAAGCTCAAGGACAATTTTAGTAGCATTTTAAAGAAAAACCCTGGGCTGGAGAGTTGGTTCAATGGTTAAGAGCACTTGTTGCCGTTGTAGGGGCCCCAATATCCACCCGGTGGTTCATGACCACGAACATGATAATTCCGCTTCCATGGCTAACACGCTCTTTTGGGCCTGGAAGGCACTGGGCACACAGATGACACGCATAAATACCTGCAGGCAGAGCACACATACGCATAAATAAATCTGAAAGGAGGAGAGGCTCCGAGGCAGGTGGGCTGCAGGTCTCAGCAGCAGCCTCGAGGAAGGAAGTAGAGGAGAAAGGGAGGGAGAAGAGGCCATATTGTCTGAGTTAAACCAGCAAGGAGCAGCCACAAGGCAGGGAGGGGAGCTTTGGGGGAGAAAGTTCCAGAGTACCAGGAAAGCACACTTAGGCTCTGGGACCAGCACCCCTAAAGACCAGGCAGACCAGAAACAGAGGGGCTTGTAGGCACTGTGTGAGGGGCAGGAATTCTGGAAAGATAATGTATTTTATCTCATTAAAGGACTAATAATTCCTACCACCTCTTCTGTGCAACTTGGGGTGAACGTGCCTTCCTGAGATCAGGTCCTTGGCCAGATTTTCCAGTCCAGATGGCTTCACTCTTAAGGAGAGACGGTGACAGGTCACCACTCAGGAGTAGACTTTCATTTTCTTTCAGGACCTCCCCATAATGCGCCTCCGAGTCAGCTGTACTACCAGAGTCTCCCTGAACTGTCCCCCCTTGACCTGGAACTCCCTCTGAATCCCAGACAGGCTTTGAAGTCTCGGTTCTCCTTTGCCTCTGCCTCCTGAGTGCTGGGGACCGCAAGCCGGCAGCACCCTGATTCTTGAGGATCCCACATTCACTATTTGAGTGTGTACAATGCTCTAAACCAACTTCCTCCCGGTTCCTTACCTGCTTGTCTCTGAATTCTTTCTTTGACAATGGTGAGACTCTGGGAACGCGGCACTGAGCCCTCACACTGCAGA
>NW_021604614.1:1870997-1891101 GCF_004785775.1 Grammomys surdaster
CTCACACTGCAGAGCCCTCACACTGCAGAGCCCTCACACTGCAGAGCAGAGCCGACACACTGCTCACAAGACATTACCCCCGTCACAAGCTCACTGAGCAAGTGTGCTGCTAGCACCGGGTCCTTCTCCTCTCCCACAATTAATGTCTTTGTGGGGGCCCACAGGAATAGCCACCACTGGTTTTGTATGTTCATTTTGAGTGTGTAACCTTGCCCTAGAATTCCCTATGTAGACCAGGCTGGCCCCAAACTCACAGAGATTCTCCAGTCTCTACCTTCTGAGTGCTGGGACTAAAGGTCTGCACCACCACACCTAGCTCTTTCTTTTGTTGACATTTATTTCTTTGGGGAGACATAGACACGCCTCAGCCTGTGAGTGGAGGTCAGGGGACAACTCTCCAGGGTATGTTCTCTCCTTCCACCATGTGGGTGACCAGAATTGAACTCAGGACTTCAGGCTTGGTGGCAATACACAGACAAACACACACACACACACAGATACACATGCAGATACATGCAGATACATACACAGGCACACAAAGACACAGACATATACAGACAGACACACAGAGATACACACACAAGGACACAGACATATACACATAGACACAGACAGACAGACACACAAACACACAGATACACATAGGCACACACAGATACATGCAGATGCATACACAGACACACACAGGCACACAGATACACACACACAAAGACATAGACATATACACACAAACACAGGCAGGCAGACACACACACACAGAGATACGCACAGACACACACTACACTCACTACCCCTTTTCTTTCTTCTTTGAGACAGGATCTTGCCATGCGTCTGTAGTTACCCCTGAAATCATGCCAGGCCTCCTGCCTCAGTTTCAAGAGTGCTGGGGTCACAGGGGTGTCCTGCTGTATCCCAGTGATACAGTCATCTGATACTGTCCACCTCCTATAGTTGTCCCCCCGTACCCCCCCCCCATGGACCAGTACCGGGTGAATTTGGTCACTAAATTTCCAACTTAGATTCAATCCCTAGAAGCCATAACTGCTCAGACTAGATCGAAAAGATGGGGCTCGGGACAGTGGGGTTCGTCCATGCGCGGGGTGACTTCCCGCAGCTGGCCCGGCAAGGTGGAGAGATCTTTATAAAGCCAAGAAGCCCAGCCAGACCCTGGCAAACGTTACTGGGACAACATGAGGCCTGGCAAAGGCTGGGTGCCCCTCCTACCCGGTTGACCCCCTACCCTGGGCTATTTGCCACCTCAGAGAAGGGTTGGTGCCCTGCAGGGAGAGGCTTGCTAATGGACTACAGGCCTAGAGGACTACCCTCAGCCCTCGGGGAGAGCGGGCAATCCCAGGGACCTCAGGCAGCTTAAAGCTTCCCTGCCAGGCTTTTTGAGGCCCCTCCGGGCTGGGAAGGGCTGTGGAAGTTGGCAGGGCCTCTTTCCTCCTCGCTAACTCAGCAGCTGAGGCTTTTTCTTTTTTTTTCTTTTCTTTCTTTCTTTCTTTTTTTTTTTTCTTCTTCGCCCGCCTGGACCGCTGCTGAACTGGATAAATAAGCAGGAGCGTCCAACGTCAACGAAACAGGAGCTCGCTCCGGGCTCAGCGGCACAAAAGCCGCTTTGAGCAGCGGCGGGCGCCTCCCGCCCGGCCGTCGGGGCTCCCCCAGCCCAGCCAGGCTGCACTTGGCCTTCGTGCTCGCCCCCGCCTTTTCCCAGCAGCGCCCCCAGCCCCGCTCGGGATCCCGCCTGCCCCCAGCAGGGTCTGGTTCTTGTCCCGGTGCGAGAAGGCGCTCGCCCCTTTAAAAGCTTCCCTTGGCTCTCTGTTGCCCTAGAGAGATCCCCGAGTCCTGGCTGGGGGCCTCGGCTTTACCCGACCAATGTGTCCTCAAAGACGATGCTTTTCTCTCTCTCCCTCCCCCTCCTCTTTCACTCTTCCTCCCCCTTTTCTCTTCCTCTTCCCCTCTCCTCATCTTGGTCTTTCTTCTTTTTTGGAGTTTCAGACAGGATCTCATGAAGCCCCGGCTGATCTCAAATTCCCTATGCAGCACAGGATGACTTAAGTTCGTGATCCTCCTGCCTCAGCCTCCCAAGTGCTGGAATTGGTTGTACACCAACACTGTGCATCTTGAACACCCTTCTCTTTCCTCTCCGTGATTTCCCCTGAAGGTTGAGATCCAGCCAGGCAGGATGTATCACTTCTCTGCTTCCTCATCACCATCTGGACCATCTCTCTGTGACTGCGCCTTACCTCTTCACAAGTGAAGTGAAGGCTGTGAACTGCAGGGGGTGCAAAGGAGTCCTAGCCTGGCGCCGAGTAAGTGCTCAGTTAAAAGTCTCCTGTTGAAAAGCGAGCTATTGGTCACATGCTTTTAATCCCAGCACCCAGGAGGCAGCGGCAGGAGGATTTCTGAGTTCGGGGCCAGCCTGGTCTATAGAGCTAGTTGCAGGGCAACCAGGGCTACTCAGACACTGTGTGTGGGGGGGGTGCGGGGAGACAGAGAGAGAGAGAGAGAGAGAGAGAGGGAGAGAGAGGAAAATCAAGCCACTTAGCGGCAGAAGTCTTTAATTCTAGAGTTTGAGGCCAGACAGAGTCAGGGTACACAAGGAAACCCTATCTCCGAACAAACAAATAAATAAAATAAGTCTTTTTTAAAAAATCATATTATTGAGTCAGCAAGTATGGCTCAGTAGATAAAGGCACTCACCACCGACCTGACTTGAATTTGATCTCCCGGTCCCTTATGGTGGAAGGAGAGAACTGATTCACATGTTAGGTGACTCACATGGGTCGCCCTCCGACCTCCACCCTCTCCCCCTGGCATGTGCACCCAAAACACAGACAGACAGACTAATTAAATGTCGAGGGCTGTAGAGGTAGAAAAATTTCATCACCCAAACCCCTAATGTGGAAGGAAAGAACTGACCCCTGCAAGATGGCCTCTGGCCTCCACGCATGCGCGGTGTGCCTGTTTGCACACACACAAAAGCACGTTCCATACTTGTATGGAAGTGTTCTATGAAACCACCATTATGTAATTACATATATCATTGATCTACGCTAATAAGACATCAACAAACAGAGCCAAGTATGGTGTCATACACCTTTAATCCCAGCACTAAGACACAGAGGCGGGCAGATCTCTATGAGTTCAAGACCAGCCTGGTCTACCTAAGTGAGTTCCAGGTCAGCCAGTGTCAACCAGTGAGACACTGTGTGATAGTTTGAATAGGTTTGGCCCCCATTGCCTGCGTTTGAAAGCCTGGCCCAAGGAGAGCGGCACTATTAGGAGGCGTGGCCTTGTTGGAGGAAGTGTGTTGCTTTGTAGGCAGGCTTTGAGGTCTCAGTGCTCAAGCTCCACCCAGTATGGAATTCCAGAGCCTCCTCCTTGAGTCCTTCCCCTTCTGCTGCCTGAGGATTCAGCTGTAGAACTCGGGGCTCCTCCAGCACCATGCCTGCCTGGATGCTGCCATGCTTCCTGCCATGATGATAATGGACTGAACCTCTGAACCTGTAAGCCAGCCCCAGTTAAATGCTGTCCTTTATAAGAGTTGCCTTGGTCATAGTGTCTCTTCACAGCAATGAAACTCTAACTAAGACACCCTGTCTCAAAAAACAACCAACTAAAACCCAAAACTTTAAAAGAAAAATAGATTTGCCACTTATGGTATAACACCAATAATGTCCCTCAATAAGGTTCACACTTAGGTGGTGAGGTCAACATGGGGGAACAAAAGGAAGGAAGGAAGGAGGGAAGGAAGGAAGGAAAGAAGGAAGAAAGGAAGGACAGAAGGAAAGAAGGAAAGAAGGAAAGAAGGAAAGAAGGAAATAAAAGAAAAGAAAAAGGAAAAAAATAAGCTGATGGCAGCCCTTAATCTCCTGATCCTCTGGCTTCCAGTCCAAAAGATTTTGATGACAGGCCTCTACCACCATACGTGTCTTTGGATTTAGCCTTTTATTAACTGTGTAACCTAGGCTGACCTTGAACTCATGACAAATCTCCTGCTTCCCCAAATGCTGGGATTACAAGTATGTGCCACCATGCCTGGCTTCTATTTTATTTTGAGATGAGGGTCTTACTGTGTAACCCTGGCTTTTGGGAATTCACTATGTAGACCAGGCTGGTTTCAACTTACACTGATCTGCCTTCTTCTGCCTTTGAGTGCTGGGATCAAAGGTGTGTGCCAGCACACTCAGCATGCCCAGATTTTAAGGAAATGTTTCTTTCAGGGCATAGTGATGCACACCTCTAATCCCAGAACTCAGGGGGGCAGAGCCAGGTGGATCTCTGAGAGTTTGAGGCCAGCCTGATCTACACAGCAAGTTCCAAGGACAGCCAGGGCTACAAAAGGAAATCCTCATCTTGATAAACAAGAAGAAAAAGGAGGAGGAGGAGGAAGAGGAAGAAGAGGAGGAAGAGGAGGAAGAAAAAAGAGAAAGAAAGAAAAGAAATGTTTCTTGGGGCTGGAGATGGCTCAGCAGCTAAAAGCATGTGCTCTTCTCTCAGAGGATGTGAGTTTCCTTCCCAACACCCATGTCAAACACCTCTCAACCACCTGTAACTCCAACAACTCCTGGGTGTCTGACATCTTCTTCTGTCCTCTGAAGTCCCCAGATCTCATGTGCACAGACCTCTCCCTACACAGGTACACACACATAAAATTAATTTTTTTTTGTTTTTTGTTTGTTTGTTTGTTTGTTTGTTTTTTCGAGACAGGGTTTCTCTGTGTAGCCCTGGCTGTCCTGGAACTCACTCTGTAGACCAGGCTGGCCTCGAACTCAGAAATCCGCCTGCCTCTGCCTCCCAAGTGCTGGGATCAAAGGCGTGTGCCACCACTGCCCAGCAGAAATTAATTTTTTTAATAATTAAAAAGATGCTTTTTTAGGGCTCAATAAAGGTGCTTGCTGCCAAGCATGATGACCTGAGTTCTATCCCCAGAGGACACACAGTGGAGGAGAGACCCAACCCCTAGGTTGTCCTTTGACCTTCACAGGTCAAAGGCCTACACACTGTGGCAAGAATATGTCCCCCTCCCCCAAATAAGTACATATGACAGATTTTAAAAATACTTCTAGCATTTCTTTTAGACAGTTTTGCTGTGTAGACTGGGCTTACCTCTGCTGGGAGCAAAGGTGTATGCTATCACCTTTTTTTCGTTTGTGTGGTGTGCGTGTGTGGTGTGTGTGTGTGTTGTTGCGGGAGGGGAGTGTTGTTGTGTGTGTGTATGTTGCCGGGCACCTAGAGGTCAGTGGACAACCTTGGGTTTGAGTCAGGGCTCTGTTGTAGTCTATTGTCTGTAAACCAGGGTTGCTGGCCTACTGACCTACATTTGCTCTCGGGATTGCAGCCGGCTACCACGTCTGGCTTCAAATGGGTCTGGAGACTTGAACTCCTCACACTCTTTACACTTACTGGGCACTGTTTTACCCACTGAGCTGTCTCCCCAGCCCTCTTGAAGCATTTTTAATGTCCCTTCTCTTTCACACGTTCTTTTAACACAATAGGCGCCTACTCCAGGCCAGGCGCCAAAGCCTTGTAGGGCATGGCACGGTGCCTTCCTCCTGAAGCCCCCAGGTTTTGTAGGGGAATCAGGGTCTGGAGCACTTAGCTGCACTCTGCAGTGGGGTGTCGGGTCGGAGGCATCCTGATGGAGGCTAATCAGAACTGAGGTGGAGCCTGGGGGAGGGGCTTATCCTTGAAGGGAGGGAGGTTACAATGCAAGAGAGGCCTAGGGGAAGGTTGGTGTGGAGAGGGTGGGAACTCAGGACAGAAGGCTGTTCCTTCCCACAGCGGGCCCCTAGCCAAGGCCCCTAGGAAGGCTGGCATCTTCCAGGGAGGTGGAGCTTCGAAGGGCTCCCAGTGGGGGTGGGCATTGATGGTGACCTCCTTCCGTCTCTGCCCTTCACATCGGCTCCCTTTCAGTGTGTGCCTGGGGTATTGTTCCTCTTTTGTAAAGAGGGGGATCGGGTAACAAAGCCGGGTGGGTGGGCAGGCAGCCCAAGGGGCCTCTTCTCTTCTCTCCCCCAGCAGCATCTGCACTGAGGGGTAGGCACACATACACCTCTGGCTTCCCAGGATCTAGCTGTTGCCATAGTGACAGGCAGGCCTTGCATCCCACTGGCCCTTGGAGCGCCCTCCCCACTATGGCTACCAGAGTTAGGGGCCCCCAACTCTTTTGCATCCTGGAGTGGGAGGCAGGGACATACAAAATAGGACTCCCAGGCTAGTCTCTGCTTCCTAGCTGGCTTTGAAGAAAGGGACAACTTTCCTCAAAGAGAGCCCCAGTCATCTGGACAGATGATCAGGAAGCAAGGCTAAGCCTTGAGATCAGAAGTAAGTGATCCCTGACCCGGGTGTCTGGTATGGCTGTTAGTGTTCTGCAAAAAGGAAGAGAAAGATAGACAGAAGGGTCAGAGAATGGCTAAGGACACTGGGGGACCCAAAGCAGAGCCTGTCCCTAGGAGGTGATGGTTATGTCTACTGTCAGTCTACTGTGATCCATGGAATAAGAGAAAGGTCTTGGAGTGTTAAAAAAAAAAAAACCCTTAAAGAATGGAGAAGTGACAGTAGTTTGGAGGGGGGGCTGGGGGCAGGAAAAAGGATATAAAGGGAGGGAGGCGTAACTCTCAGAGATCTTGTCTCCTTGACGGAAGTGGGATCAACAGGTGTGTATCACAGCACCTGGCTTTGTGTGTGCTGGAGATCCGAACTCACATCCTCATGCTTGCCCAGACAGTACCGTCCTGCCTAAGCCGTCTATCTCCCCAGCCCCAAGGTCAGGATCTTGCAGCAGGACCTCTGGGGACTCCCAGGGGCTGAGTCTGGCATGCAGGGATGGCTGCATCCTCACAAAGCCTCTTCTCTCCAGTCTTTTCAGGGGAGGAGGGGCTGGGTGCATGCCAGTGACACATATGTTTTTCTTTGTCTCTGCAGAGCTGCAGCTTGGCTCTCAGGGAGCTGAGAGACTGGGAAATGACCGCCCCATTTTCTCACTGCGGGCCGTCAGTGCTGTCCCAGCTCCTTCCTGAATCCCAGCTCTAAATATAGCGGGAGGGTATTGGTCAAGCCGGGAACACTTGGGCATCTGCCTTTCCACGTGTGTGTGTGTGTGTGTGTGTGTGTGTGTGTGTGTGTGTGTGTGTAACAGGCAACTTCAAGCAGGGAAGCAATATGCCAGCCAGCCTCGACACCTAGGAGGTATGTGAGTCTGAGAATATAGCTTTCCCTTCAGACTTGTACCATAGACACAGGCTTTTCTGTAGGGCCACAGTAAGGTCTGAAAGTGTCACTGTGAAATGCCGGCTCAGGCACTTGGGTGGTGGAAGCCGGACAGTGAGAAGTCCATTGTCATCCTTTGATACATAAGAGTGTGAGGCCAGCTTGGACAACGTGAAACAGTCTGGGAAACAAACAAAGGGGGAGTTTGAGACATGGATCAGGAATTGAGAGCTCTTCCAGAGGACCTAGGTTCAATTCCTGGCATCCACATGGAGGTTCACAGCTCCAGTTCCAAAGCCTTCTTCGGGCCTCCGAGGGTACCAAGCACACACGTGGTGCACATACAGACAGACAGGCAGAACACCCATACATATGAATAAGAAAAATTTAAAACGAAAAACAAAGCAAAACAACAAAACAGACAAATGGAGGAGGCGAGGAGATGGCTCAGTATAAAGGTAGTCATCGCCAGTCATGAGCTGAGTTCAGTGGGCAGGTCCCCTGTGATCGAAGAAGAGTTGACTTCTTCCATTCCTTGCTTGCCTGCAGGTTCATGCGCGTGCATACTTGTGCTTGCATGTCACACACAAACACGCACACATACAAACGGCAGGTGCTGTGCGCTCTCTCTCTCTCTGTCCCTCCCTCCCTCCCTCCCTTCCTCCCTCCCTCCCTCCCCCCCCCTCACACACACACACACACACAGAGGGGGGCAGGATGTGTGTGTGATAGATATAATGAAAACAAAATAAAATCACTAAAACGGTCTGGGCACGTGGCTTAGTTGGTAGCGTGCTTGCCTAGCCTGGGTTCCGTCCCTAGAACGAACAGCATAACAAACTCATGTGGTCACAGCCCTTATGAGGAGGATCAGGAATTCAAGGTGAGCTTGAGGTCAGCCTGGGTTATATGAGACCCTGTCTCAAAAACAGTAAGATCCACAAAAATACCCTGAAGAGAAGACAGGCGAGGGGGAGCAAGCAACTTCCTCCGCCTGGAGCTTGGAGAGTTTGGGACGATCCCCTCCCACCTGGGAAGAAAGGGGCGCACTTGACATTGGGAGGTGTGTTCCCGCGAACTGTCGAGTCTGCAAAGGAAGGGAAAGAAACGAGCAGAAGGGAAGAAGAAGCTGCCCCACAACGTCGCCCACACGCCTCCAGCGTGGCAGAGAGGCGCGGCACCTTTAAAGCGCGACGGGGGCGTGCCCGGAGGGACTGTCCCGCCCCTGGGCGTGTCGTCCCGCTGACCACGCCCCCGGGACTCGGAGCTGCTGCGGCGGCTGGCGGCGGAGACCGCGCCGGCTCTGGCTGGAGTGGCGGCGGCAGCGGCGGCGGCGGCGGCGGCGACGGCGGTGGTAGCGGCTGTTCCTCCGAAGACGCCGCGCACTCCGGGACACACGTGGGCGGCCGAGAGATGGCGCGGGATCCGCGACGTGGCGCGCAGATCCCGGGACGCGGGATGGAGCGGCGCGAGTGAGCCGGGGCGGCCGCGCCGCGGGGCGATGGCCGTGCCACCGCTGCTCCGCGGGGCGCTGCTGCTGTGGCCGCTGCTGGCGACGGGCGGCGCGGCGCTGGAGATCGGCCGCTTCGATCCGGAACGTGGCCGTGGCCCCGCACCGTGCCAAGCGATGGAGATCCCCATGTGCCGGGGCATCGGCTACAACCTGACTCGCATGCCCAACCTACTGGGCCACACGTCGCAGGGCGAGGCGGCCGCGCAGCTGGCCGAGTTCTCGCCCCTAGTGCAGTACGGCTGCCACAGCCACCTGCGCTTCTTCCTCTGCTCGCTCTACGCCCCGATGTGCACCGACCAGGTCTCCACTCCCATCCCCGCCTGCCGGCCCATGTGCGAGCAGGCTCGCCTGCGCTGCGCCCCCATCATGGAGCAATTCAATTTCGGCTGGCCGGACTCACTCGACTGTGCCCGGCTCCCCACGCGCAACGACCCGCACGCGCTCTGCATGGAGGCACCCGAGAACGCTACCGCAGGCCCCACAGAACCCCACAAGGGCCTGGGCATGCTCCCTGTGGCACCTCGGCCCGCGAAGCCACCGGGAGATTCAGCCCCAGGTCCCGGCAGCGGTGGCACCTGCGACAACCCGGAGAAGTTCCAGTACGTGGAGAAGAGTCGCTCGTGCGCTCCGCGCTGCGGGCCGGGCGTCGAGGTGTTCTGGTCTCGGCGCGATAAGGACTTCGCGCTGGTCTGGATGGCTGTGTGGTCGGCGTTGTGTTTCTTCTCCACGGCCTTCACCGTGTTCACTTTCCTGCTGGAGCCTCACCGATTCCAGTACCCAGAGCGCCCGATCATCTTCCTTTCCATGTGCTACAATGTCTATTCCTTGGCCTTCCTGATCAGAGCGGTGGCAGGTGCGCAGAGTGTGGCCTGCGACCAGGAGGCAGGGGCTCTGTATGTGATCCAGGAGGGTCTGGAAAACACAGGCTGCACCCTGGTCTTCCTGTTGCTCTATTATTTCGGGATGGCCAGCTCACTTTGGTGGGTGGTTTTGACTCTCACCTGGTTCCTAGCTGCAGGCAAAAAATGGGGCCACGAGGCCATCGAGGCTCACGGCAGCTACTTCCACATGGCGGCTTGGGGCCTGCCAGCACTCAAGACGATCGTGGTCCTGACGCTGCGCAAGGTGGCCGGGGACGAACTGACTGGGCTCTGCTATGTAGCCAGCATGGACCCGGCAGCCCTCACTGGCTTTGTGTTGGTACCCCTCTCTTGCTACCTGGTACTGGGCACCAGTTTCCTCCTGACCGGTTTTGTAGCTCTCTTCCATATCCGCAAAATCATGAAAACGGGCGGCACCAATACGGAGAAGCTGGAGAAGCTGATGGTCAAAATTGGAGTTTTTTCCATCCTTTACACGGTGCCGGCCACCTGCGTCATTGTCTGCTATGTTTACGAACGCCTCAACATGGACTTCTGGCGTCTTCGGGCCACAGAGCAACCATGTACTGCTGCCACCGTGCCTGGAGGCCGGAGAGACTGCTCGCTGCCAGGGGGCTCGGTGCCCACGGTGGCTGTCTTCATGCTCAAAATCTTCATGTCCTTGGTGGTGGGCATCACCAGTGGAGTCTGGGTATGGAGTTCCAAGACTTTTCAGACTTGGCAAAGCCTATGTTACCGAAAAATGACTGCTGGCCGAGCTCGGGCCAAGGCCTGCCGAACCCCAGGGGGCTATGGCCGGGGTACCCACTGCCACTACAAAGCCCCCACGGTGGTCTTGCACATGACTAAGACAGACCCCTCTCTGGAGAACCCCACACACCTCTAGAACATAGGCTGTGCTATGAGTTATGGTTGCTCCCTCCTGCCCTCCCCCCCCCCTTCAGAGACAGCTGACTAACAGCTGCCCAGCTGTCAAGGTCAGACAAGTGAGACACAGGGGGCTGAAGACTAGGGTGGGGACCCAGTAAAACTCAGGACCTTGTCCTTCCTTCTCATGCAGGGAGTGGGCCTAGTTAAGTCCACAGAGGGTCCCAGGATAAGAAGGGGCAGAAGGGGGCAGGGTCCAGTGCAGAGTTTATTTAATGATGTAATTTATTGTGGCATTTCTCTGGAAGCTGTGACTAGAATAAACCCTCGTGTGGCACTGCTGTGTCCTATCTGGGCTGGAAAGAGGGAAGACAAGACAGGAAACTTCATAAGCAGAGCTGGCGATGAGAGTCCATGAAGTTCATCCTCTGTCTCCCTATAAAGGAGGAAGTTCCTCCGTGGGGTATCAGTGGATTATAGGAGTGTGTGTGTGTGTGTGTGCCTTCCTTCTCACCTGTCTCAAGACTGAGATCCGTGCTTCTGAAATGAAACAAGAACCTTCTCGTGAATACACAGGAAGCCCTGGCTGTGACATGGCTACTTCTAACCTTAACAGTGACATCTAGTCTGTTTGGGGAAACAGGTAAGGCACTCCCACCCCCACCCACTCACACTTTGCTTTAGCAAATGAGGTATGGACTGGCAAGAGAGCTCAGTGGATAAAGGTGCATGCTGCTAAAACTGGGGACTTGAGTTCAGTCCCTGGAACTCACATGGGGGTGGGGACCAACTCACACGCCTCATTATCCATGAAGGTTGCTGAGAGCCGGACCCAAGCTCAGTTGGCAGAGTCCTTGCCTAGCATGTATGAAGCCCTGGATCCATCTCCAGCACGGCTCAAAAGCGGCATGGTGGAGCATGTGTGTAATTCAGATACTTGGGAGGTAGAAGCAGGAAGATCAGGAATTCAAGATCAGGTATCCCGTGGCTACCAGAGACTCTTTGGACAGAAAAATAAAAAAAAAAAAAAAAAAGGGGGGGGGAGTAGGCAGGACAGATGGCTCAGCAGGTAAAGTTGTTTGCTATCGAGTCTAATTTGAGTTCAATCCCTTGATCCCACTAAGTAACTTGAGAGAACCAAAACTATTTTTTAAAGAATTGTTCAGCAACCAAGCGGTGGTGGCTCATGCCTTTAATCCCAGCACTTGGGAGGCAGAGGCAGGAGGATTTCTGAGTTCGAGGTCAGCCTGGTCTACAGAGTAAGTTCCAGGACAGCCAGGACTACACAGAGAAACCCTGTCTAGAAAAACCAAAAAAAAAAAAAAAGAATTGCTCAGCAAGTTAGAAGCCTTGTCTTAAAAAACAAAAACAGCATTAACAACAGCAACAATAAAATCCTTCACTAACAACAAAACAGAATATTAGGTAGTTGGAGCCCCAAGCTATCTCTTCGTGTTTTTGGATGGAAGGGAAAGACAGGGCAGGACTATGCACGTGTCTTGGTACCACAGTCTGGGAGGCAGGGAGCTGTTGAGTTCATGGACAATTGTGTCTCTTTTCACCCACCCCAAACTCCAGAACTTGGGGCACTGACAGCAACTGCAAGAATAAAGCAGGACCACAGAGATGTGCACAGCTGTGCTGGGGCAGTCCCACACGTGTGTGTGTGTGTGGGGGGGAGGGAAAGCACCATGTGCTAGGGAAGCTCAGGCTACTGGGACCTATCCCATCCCTGGCCATTCCTGTGTGGTCATCCTGGTGTAGGTTGTTGATGCCAATCAGGCTGAAGTTGTGTGTGTGTGCGTGCACGCGTGTGCACAGTATATGCTGCATACATGGGCCAGAGAGAATGGCAGGTCTTTCTCAGCTCACTGATCTACATCCAGCCTTCTCTGTGGGCGCTGGCTGTTTCCTCTCAGGTCCTTCCGTTTGGACAGCATGTGCTCCTGCTCACTGTCCCATCTTCCCAGCCACAGGCAAAGATCGTGATCAGTGGGCCTAGATGTATTTTACACATAACCAGCATTTGTGGGTGCAACACCTCCAAGTCTTTATTTTTTTGTATTTTGAGACAGGGTCTCTCTATATAGCCCTGGCTGTCCTGGAACTCAGTATGTTCACTAGCCTCAGACTCAAGAGATCTGCCTGTCTCTACCACCCAAAGGCTGCGAAAGGCACTCACTGTGCTTGGCTAAGAAAGTTTTTTAAAATTTATGAAACCTCAGCCCTCGCTTCATGTCTTTTGCCATCTTGCTGAAGTCAGAGGTAGGAAACACAGAACACCTCTTTGCATGCAGTTATCTCTGGGAATAACTCGTGTATGCAACATGATATGGACTTGGTGCACAGAGTACTACTTTTGCTTTGCTGGGCATGGGACCCAGGGTCAGAAGCATGCTGGACAGGCGGTCCACCACTGAGCCACACCCGCAGGCTTTCCTAGGAAGTTCTATGGAGATGCTCATAGCGCATACTGTGTAAGGGGCATTCACTCGTCCTATGTCTGACCCACAATGCCAAGTAGCCTTGAGTCTCACACAAGGATTCTCTTGCAGGAGAAAGCTTTGATAGCCCACACTGGGAGTGGGAAGGTAATGGGTACCCAGGATTTGCTCAAGGGCCTGTAGTAGGACTTTGGCAGCCAGGTAAATGGAAAGGCAGGGGGCTGTGGTGAGGTGTACATTTAATGGGCAATCAGTGCACCCCTTTCCCTTGGCAGTCAGTAGGTAAGGAAGGGACCAGTACTTGGCTGTCTGTGCAATAGAAACAAGACTTGCTGTTGGCTTCTAGGGAAACTAGGAGGGAAGCAGAGATTAGCAGTGAAGGGCATGCCTCAACACTAACCATTGGCCAGAACTCAGGAGGGCAGACAGGCCATGCCAGCAAGCTTCAGGTACCCAGGTCGTATTCTGTTTTATAGCAGGGGTGTGTCTGGAACAGGCTACGGCCTCTCATGGGGTAGGGTGCACGCTCTCGGCAGGTGCTGTAAAATTCACTGTACTGTTCATGTTTGAAATACCCGGCTCATAGGGCCACACTGCCCACCACTGTCCCAAGAGAAAAAAGAACCATCATAGTTGTCTCTTCTTTATAAACACAAGTACATAATGTTTATTTGAAATTCCAATTTATTACAGGTCTACCCTTTACCGTGGCCCTTCCTCCTTTAAGACAATTTAAAACTCCACCATGTGGTAGATGTCACTGCAGTGGGAACCAGCTTGCTGCTAAAACACCAACACTTAGGGCAGGAAGCAGGGAGGCAGCGGTGCCAGGGGCCAACGGCATGAGTGTTAGTGCTAACCTCAACCAAGCCTGTAGGAGAGAGCGGAAAGGAAGCCTTCCTCAACCACTGGCCTGGGCTAGACCCAGAGCCACAGCAAGGCCGTCCCTCAGCCCTGGGAATGGTGAGCTTCCTGATCTGGTGGACTTCTTTTCCTTTAAACAAGAGCTGAGGGACTCACATTTTCCAAATTTAAAATCAATGGGAAAAAAAAAATTTAAACCCTGTCTTGTACTTTTATCAAAATCTGTCATAAAAGGGAACGCAGACTACAAACTTTTGCCTAAATACAACACGAGGCTAGACTGGCTATGAAGGGCAGAACTGGCCCTCCCCATCCCCTCCAGATGCTGACACCAATTACTGTCCACTCCGCTAAGAAGCCCTCGGAAGGAGCATTAGGTCTGCAGAGAGGGCCCTAGAGGAGCAGGCACCCACACGTAGGTACAGTGCCGCCAGGGCAGAGAGAGGGCTCCAACCCCAGATCCTGCTGCCTGCTGGCCTCTTTGAGGGTAGTAAAGCGAACACGTATCATAGAAACTGTACTGTACATGTGCCAAAGCAAGGTGACAAGTATTTTACAAGATGTTCTTTATACAATATCACTGCGGAGACAAGCAACTTTAATAACTACAAAAGTCAATTTAAAAAATTAAACATTTTAACTTCTTCCTGCTCTTTTTCCGGCTCCCTAAGGGCTTGTCTGGTTTGTGGGTGGGCTGGGCTCCAACACCCCTCTGGCCAGAGCCATCAAAGCCCAGGTCATAGCATGATTGGAAGCAGGACCCCAGTCTATGGGAAGTGCCTTAGTTTGCTTTGTTTTTTTATGAGGCGGGTGAGCTGGGTGAGGGCGGGGAAGGGCAGTCACAATGGAGAGTTCTCAGGAACAGCTCCAGAAATGTCCCTCTACTCTGCCACGATCAACTCAAAGCCCACACTGTCCCAAGATGCTGGTGAATACAGAATTCTGTATGGCACTCGCTGATACTGTCACCTGAGACGGAGGAGGAGGAAGAGACAGTGCGGACATAAAGAAATAGGACTGCGTATAAATATAAATTCAAAAGATCCACACCTCACCCAGCATGGCCAGATGACGCTCCTTCCTACTGTGGGGCACAGCACCCTCTCTGAGAGCAGGGGGCTTGGCACTGCTATAATGAGGCAGGAAGAGGAGGAAGAGGAGGAGAGCAGGGCCGAGCTCACAGAAGCAGCCATGTCTAGGCTTTTCCAGCTCCCAGACCTCAGGGGAGGCCTACCCGGCTGCTAGCTTTTTCATCGGGCTAGTGTGGTGCTCCCCAAGAGCCTAGCTTTGCTTGACAAAGGCCCCATAGGGAGTTGCAGAGACAGCCCAAGCATGGCAGGCATCTCTGGATGCTACAGTCGCTTCCCCTTTAAATTCTCCCAGCTCTCCTGCCTCCCCACACCCCGTGGAGGTCTCCTCCTATCTCCCTCCTCGGCTCCCTCACTAGGGCCCTGCCTCTTTACTTCTTCTGTCTTCGTCCCCTGGACTGTCCAACAGACTCTGAATCACTGTCCCCCTCATCATCAGCGAGCCTGTCAGGAAACTTCCTGCGTTTCCTGCGGACGTAGGGGTGGCCGGGGAGGTGTTTTTGCAGCAGAGCCAGCAGACACTGCTCTGTCTTCTCCATGCAGCTCAGCACGTGGCTGCCACGGCAGTTATAGAGCTCAGCGTTGGCAAACACTTGTTTCAGGTCAGTGAGAAACTCCTGCACAGATCGGTAGTTCCCGCACGAGCACTTGTTCTGTATGGTCTGGAAGTCCATGGGCTGCTCGATCACATCGTAGTAGTCCTCTGCCTCGTCCCGGCTCACAGGCTCCCTGCAGGAGGACACCGACTGAGACACACGCCCGCCTGGCCAGCCAAGCACTAGCCCAGGATGCCTGCAGCCACGATCAAGCCGACCCAGGAGACAAGGTGTGCTCCCTTCTAGGGGCCGTCACCGCCCATTCCCTCACTAAGACCTGTCTCAAAAAGAAGGAGCCAGAGTAGCCCAGGAGGCGGGGCACTCACCGGAAGGGCCAGCTGAAGCGGTACTTCACCAGTTTGTGAAGGATCTCCTCACACTTTTGTAGCTCCAGACTCTGCCTCCTTGAGCTACGCTTGGTCTGAAGTACCTAGCACCAGAGGAAGCAAACAGAGTGCCAGAGGACTTAAAAAGTAGAAGAGTAGACAGGACCCACACGGACAGATGCACATGCACATGCTAAAAAATAATCCCTCTCTGTTAAACCCAGAGGAAGACAGTTCTTCACTTCCTTGGGCATCACAGTTGAGTGACACTAAGTCAGAGACAGTGACTGTTAAGGCGGCAGAGGGGAGGCAGCAGGTGCTTGTCAACAGAACAGAGAGAGGTAGCTGCAGAGGGCTAACTCTGGGAGATGGAGCCAGGATTATGGACAGAAATAAGCAATTGCAGACGGCAGCGCCAACCCCAGCAGCCAGCCTGTGGAGCACCTAAGTATGTTTGGGAAGAAAGCAGGAGTGTGGCACCAGTCCTCAGCTGGCCACAGGAGGAGATGGTTGCAGAGACGGGGGTGGGGCACCACGACTGGGTGGAAGGAACCCAGCAGTAGTAGGAACCTCACACACAGCACTGGCAGCTTTAACGACTGTTCCCCTCCCTAATGGGGAGCCCAAACTGAACTGTAAAGACAAGCCAGATCCTGAGAGCTTCCTTCTGTTCAAGCTTAAGTCAGATCTAAGCTACTGAAGTGAGGCCGCGATCAACAGGAGTGGGGCAATGTCCTAACAACTGTGGCTAAAGCAGCAGTTAGTGACTCTGGCATTGCTGGCATTCCCACAGGGAGGCCCACCCCTCTGGGCCCACCAGAGACACATGGATACTATTTTGAAGTCCCTAACGAGCTGCAGGCTGCTGCTAACTAGGGAGACTGTCTGCAGGCTAGGCAGGATGCCGGGCATAGCTGCTCCACGAGGGCCTGCTGCCTAGTCTGCCCAGAGCCTAGCCATCTGCTGCCTCAGTCCCCGACCCGAGGGGAGGGGGAGGGAGGGAGGCTCCCACCTGTTGCCCTGTGAATTCCCCATGGTGGACTAGAGCCTAAAGAACACAGACTAGAGGAGGCTGAGGGACTCCTACCAGCTCATCCACCTCTGGGCCATCCTTTGGCTGTGACCTTCTAGCAGGATGGGACTTCTTCCCTGGTGGTCGGCCTGGCCTTGCTGCAGAGATGGCATTCTGCTTCCCTCGAATGGTCTTCCGAGGTCTCACTGAAATGAAACATGGGCTCAGAGCAGCAGAGACAGGGTGGGGGGAGAAGCATGGTGTGTGTACGGCAGGGGAGGGGAGAGACTATCCGAGCAAGCAAGCAGCGACTCTCTGCGGCTGCAGAAGGCCAGGTCCCTGCACTTCTATCCTGTCTCCACTTGGTTCAGTTATATTCAGGACAAGGTCATTGCAGGAGTTAACTGTCAAGTAACTCAGTAGGAAACATGTTTGCAATGGCAGTATGGCTCTCCTACAGCCCAGACTTAGCCAAGAGAATGCACACATTTCCGTGTACACGGTAATCTAACTTTGTCCAGTTACCCTGTGCCCTTTACCCAGTGTTTTCAGGGGAAGCACACTCATATAATGGCCCACAACATTCTACAAACCCAAATCAGGACCTGCTTTCTCATGTTTCTGAAAACCAAAATGGTAGGTGAGGACTCTTCCCTAAGAACCCTGCCTAGAATCTCTGAAGAGAATAAACTTGAAGGCATGCAGACTACTCATGTCACTGGGTGGCGACAGGTGCTCAGGACAGGCAAACCAACATTCCTTGGGATGCCCTTGGGAACATTCTCTGCAAGGATTAGCTCAAAGCTTCTCCACTAAACCATTTTCCACGACCTTTCCTCACTAATACCCTGAGTGGGGGGAGATGACATTTGGGTAGAGAATGTGCTCAGAGAGACAGCCACGTGGAGAACCAATGAACGATGCTTCCCATTCTATTTCTGGACCATGCTAACCCTTCAGTGGCTATTTTAAGACTTCCAGCTCCAGACAAGGTTCATGAGGAAGAAGCTGAGGCTCAGGTCCTAGGCCTGAAATTGCACAAGGGAACCAACATTGGTGGCCTGGAAGGCTGAAGGCGCCAAGGGCTCTGAAGTACCAAGTATTTCCTGGATTCATGGGCGACAACCCTAGGAGCCCATCAAGAGAGAACAAATGCCTCTGTGAGCAGAGGTGGGAAGTAGTCACCAGCAGGAAAATAAACACAAACAACACAGGGCTCATCCAGCTGTCTGAGGACAGGATGCACCCATACTACAGATCATTATGAGGAGGCTCTTCATGGCACAGGCTGGCCCTGCACCCATATATACCTAGTGAACTAACAGCCTAGTGTGGTGGCATGTGCCTGCAATCCCACCAACGGGGAGGTATTCCAAGACAGCTTTGGAAATATACCTTCACTCAGAGCATTTAGAAGGCCTAGACAGGCAGCTATCTGTGAAATTTGAGGCCAGAACGACCTACACTGCAAGTTCCAGGAAAGCCATGGATACACGGTGAATTCCTATCTCAAAACAGAGCCTGAGGGGAAAGATGATCATCCAATTGCTGTGCAGAGTGTGAGGGAGAAAGGGAAATTAGGACAAGCACAGAGACCAAAACGCATGGGATGCACCACCATAGTAGGAAACAGCCACACCAAGTACCCGCTTTCTTTTCTCAGCATGGATAATGCTTCAGAGCTGCAAGACCTGTGTGTACATGTACATATGTGCACCTCGAGGTGCTGAGTCCAGATTAGGGTCCTAGATCCCTGGAATTGGAGTTACAGGCAGTTGTGAGCTACCCAACATGTACACTGGGAAGCAAACACTGATCTTATGGTAAGGCAGTATAGATTCTTAAGTGGTAATCCACCTTTCTACCCCAGCCCATCTTGAAAGCCAATATAGACACATGACAGCTCATTTACCCACAGCCCCAAGAGAGAAGAGGAAGACAGCAGAATGGCAAGGGTGAATCTCTCTGGCCAGCCAGGCTTCTCTAGTCAGTTTAGAGACAGAGGCAACTATGCCACACTAGACACTTACACCGCAAGCCAGCCACTTCATAATCTTCCTCTTCCTCCTCCTCTTCTTCCTCCTCTTCCTCTTCACCACTCTCATCACCCTCGCTGTCCTCAGAGGTAGACTCTTCAGTGTAATTCCTGCGGGAAGGAAAAGCCCAGCAGGTTTTAGTTTAGTCCAGGACGGCTTAAGGAGAGCTAAAACCCCCGAGGATCTCTGCAGCACTTCTATTCACAGACCAGAGCGAGCTGACAGGAAGGGGAGACCCTGAGGGTAGGCCAGCAGTGTCTGCTATGCTTCAGCAGCACACCTCCCTGTCCTAAGCCTAAAGAGGTTTAAGGGACACTAACAGAGGAAGGGACCAAGAACAAAATACAACCTCTACTTCCTCTCACAAACAGTATAAAACACTATTACGTTTGTCTCATAAAAGCCAGATAAGGTAACATTTTAGACACCAAAGCTGACCCGACTCTGGCGTGTATTGAGAGGACCGAGAGCCCAGCAGGTGTTACCGTACACCTTGATGGCTCTCTTCCAGGAGCCAAGACAGCCTGCAGATGACCACACAACAAAGCAACTAATGCCAGCTCAGAACAGCTGGTCCAAAACACTACTTCAGAGCAGCACGCTGTGTGTCCCTACAAGGAGACATGGGAATGGAGGTAGAGGGAGAACTAACTCAGCAAGGCTGGTAAGGTGTGGTGTGGAATCAAACAGCTCTGCCCTTTACTAGAGACAGTCCAGTGCCTGTAAGGATGCCCTTTCACAATCTCAAATGTCAATGTAAAAAGCAACCACAGTGAACTAGGAAAATCTTAGGTGCTTTCAAGGTGCTGGTTTGGCTATACTGACACAGGGGTTATCCATGTCCAGATAGACAGCAGGGAAAGGAAAGTAAGCATGGGTAGAAAAGGCAATGATTTGGCTGCAGATATTCAGCAGTGATTGCCTGTAGAAGCAGCTATAAAATAAACAATGAGGTAAATTTAAAGGCAGGAGAAGATGCTATAGCTACCTGAGAATAAAATGTATCAAGGAGCTAGAGAGTTGCCTCAGAATTAAAACAGTGGCAGCTCTTCCGATGGACCCAGGTTTAATTCTTAACACTTTTTTTTTTTTTTGGTTTTTTTTTCGAGACAGGGTTTCTCTGTGTAGCCCTCGCTGTCCTGGAACTCACTCTGTAGTCCAGGCTGGCCTCGAACTCAGAAATCTGCCTGTCTCTGCCTCCCAAGTTCTGGTCAAAGGCGTGCGCGACCACCCGCCCGGCTTAATTCCTAACACTTAATATA
>NW_021604614.1:1891201-1913172 GCF_004785775.1 Grammomys surdaster
GAGAGAGAGAGAGAGAGAGAGAGAGAGAGAGAGAGAGAGAGAAAGTGCTCATGCTTGTGCACACAAGAGCCTGCTGATCATGGTAGCACAGCACTCCTGAGGCAAGGGCAGGCCGATCTCTGAGTTCAAAGACATCCAGGACTACACAGAGAAACCCTGCTTGAAAGACCAAAACAAAAGAGGGAAGGGACAGAGCTAACAGTGAAAAGCAGACATGTCAACACTAAAGAAAACCAAATGGCTCAGCAGTTAGAGCACTTGCTGCTCTTGCAGAACCAGGGTTCAATTCCCATCATCCACATGACAGCCTGTGACCACCACAGCTTCAGTTCCAGGAGATCCAATACACCCTTGTCACCTCCATGGGTAAGACGTCGATATTACTTATTTACACACACTCAGGCAAAATATTCATACACATAAAAAAGTGAAATTAAAACCACACACACACACACACCCCCTAAACCACAGTCATATGACAGCATCTAAGCTCCTATATTCGTACCACAAATGACCAAGTTTTGCACCCAAATAAGTTTAAAGCTCATTGGAAACAGTTGAGTAACTAAGACTAATTTTCCCATGAAAATATCTGATTTCATAGAAATCAGCAAGCCAGAAAGGCTTTGAACTTCTCTGTAGCCCAGGATGACCCAGAACTCCTGACCCTTCTGCCTCCACCTTCCTAGTGTTTGGGATAACAGACTTGCACCACCATTCTGCAGTGCTAGGGATCAAATCCAGGTCTCTGTAAACATTAACCAGATCCCCAGCCCCCAACTTACTTTTAAAAACTTCTCACCTGCCACGGGAATTGCGCCTGGCAGTCGGAGGCTGGCAGGCTGGACACTGCCACTCACCATCTGGTACTTCATAGAGGGCCGGCCTCAGACAGAACAGGTGGAAGGCTTTATTACACTCGTCACACAGGATCAGCTTGTCATCCTCACCTGCAAAGACAGGCGCACACAGCACTGTTGGCAGCACAACAGAACAAACACCGCAGCACAGCACCTCTCTCTTTCCTTTAAACATTTATTTTTATCTATGTCCATGTGTGTCTGGGGAACGAATACCATGTGTATTTGCGTCTGTGAAGCAGAGAGAGCACTGCATCCCCTGGAGCTGGAGTTCAGAACAGCAGCAAGCACTAGCGAGGGCCGAGCCACCACTCCAGCTCCAGCTCCTTTTTCCTTCCTTCAAGACAAGTTTCGGTGTGTAGCCCATACTGGCCTGGAATTTGGGGAGCCCCTCCTGTCCCTGCTCCCAAGTGATGGGATTGCAGGTACATCTCATCACACTCAGTTGCTCTTGTATGTGCACTCAGATGCTAGAGGCTGATATTAGTTACCGTGCTTGACGGTTTTCTACCTCAGCATACCGAGTCTCTCACTTGAACCCAGAGCTAGACACTGGTTCTGTAAAACCCCTTGTCTCCACCTCCTAAGAGCCAGGACAGATGGGCTGCTATGCCCATCAACACTTATGTGGGTGCAGCAATGTGCATGTGCAAGCATTTTACCACTACAACATCTCTGCAGCCTGCTTTTTAAAAAATGCATTTAATTTCTGAAAATTGGACAATTTAGGGAGAGTTTCTAACTTATCTCCTCAGAACTATCAAGAATCAGGGCAGGACAGTTAATATTCACTAAGAGTAACTGGGCATGATGACATACTTCTTTAATCCCAGTACTGATGAGGAGGCAGAAGCAGGTATGTATTTTTGAGTTTCAGTCTAGCTAGAGTTACATGACACCCTATCTCAAAGTAAGTAAGTAGGTAAATAATTAAATCAATAAATAAAATGTGTTTAATTGTATGAGTATTTTAACTATAAGAGACTCTGCTGCTCCTCTTGGACCCCGAAACTCTTCCACACACGTCTGCATGGGTCCTCAGTGATCTGGTTTCTCTGCAGTCGACAGTATGCTGTATGAACTTCATCCGATTTACTTCCTTTTCTAACTATCAGTCGGGTCAGTTTTACAGCAACCAAGTCTACATAGTGCCCCACGCTTTGGAAACTGAACCCTAAGCTAATTCATTAGATAGAATTATTCAAGGAGAAGTAAAAAACATTCCCAGATGCTCTGCTCCGGACTCAAGGCTCAAGACTGAGGTCTGGGTGTGCAATGTGCGAAGCCTGCCCCCTGCTGGAAGCACCTACCTCACCTCACAGGTGACTAATGCTCTGTGGTTCCTGAGGGACTGTAGATTTTAGATCAACTGACTCGCTCCTGCAGAAAGTCTGAAGACTGAGCAGCTGCTCCAGTCACACGTGCAGATGTTCACACGTGCGGAGGAGTCACCAGCATGAGACAGCAAAGGGGAAACCTGCCCTACCACAGTTAGAATGTGCACACAGGAGAAGTGCTAAATGATGTACAAAAAATACCCTCAGAGGGTGGGTGGTGATGATGCACTTCTTGAATCCCAGCACTTGGGAGACAGGCAGGCAGCCAGCCTGGTCTACAGAGCAAGTTCCAGGACAGCCAAGGCTACACAGAGAAACCCTGTCTCAAAACACCAAAATTCCTTCAAAGGAGAAAGAAAACTCTGAGTGAAAAGCCTAGTCCCAGTCAATGAGCAGCTCTCCTCGATGCATACCTTTCTTTCGACAGACTTTGCATCTAGCGTTTTCTGCAGACATATCCCACTTGATACATGCATCAAGCATCCCAAGTAGAACGTGCATCCTGGAGAAGGTCTGAGCTTCACGGATTGCTGTTTTCCATTTTTCCAGTGCAGAGGCAACCTAAGCAGCAAGTAAACCAGCCTGGTGTTATGACCATGACCTCAAAGATTAGAAAGGGCTAAGAATGGGTAAAGAGAGAATTCTGAGGATATTTGCCTTCTACAGTTTCATTAAAACCATCCACTTATATGATACTTCCCATCAAGGCTTCAAAGGATAAAAACCAAGCTTGGCAGAGGTCACACCAAAACTAAGCATAGAGTAGGGATGAGAAGCAACGTGTCTCTACAAGTGAAATCAGTATCATTCGGAATCTGTATCCTTTGGAAGCAGGAATATGCATCAGCATGCAATATCAATATACAGCCTACAAAACTGTGGCTAATGAGTTATCCATCTGGGCGGGCCACAGACGTGGTTAAGTTCTCTCCATCAAGCCTGGGTACCTAGTAACCTAGTATAAAGCCCTCCTCTCACCTGTATGTCACCAGCCTTTAAAGTGAAAATTCTTAAGTCCCAAGAACTGTCCAATTAATTCTGGACATGCTTTGCACCTCCCCTTTTGTCACCAGGAAATACAAATTCAATCAGAATTAGCCGCAGTTAGAATGAAGAAGGCTATGATTAGAATCTGGGTGGTAAACACGATACTCTCCCTATAAAGTGGATACTGATGTTGATGAGATGGCTCAGTAGGCACCTTAGTTTGTTAAAACAAGTCCTGAAACTTGGAATGCTCAGTGAGCCTCAGGTTAGGAAATGGAACAGAATTCAGGAAGGAGCTTACATGTCAAACCATACCATTAGCCCCTTTGCTTAACACTAGAAAGGCAGCTATCCTCTCTCTGGAAGGTTGCACAAGAGTCTTCCACAAAATATCATTCCAGATGGAAAGCTTTGGTGCTCTGACAGAACACACTAGGAAGGGACTGCTACATGAAACATCTATGAGGTACGTGCACTAGAAAGACAGGCAAATTCATAGGTTTAAGTATTACACAGTACCTCATAAATATGCACAATAATTAGGTATTAATGAACTTTTAGAGTATTTAAATGGGGTTAGGTTATTAAGAGCACTTGCTGCTCTTGCAGAGGACCTGGGTTTAATTCCCAGTACCCATATGGTAGTTCACAAGAGTCTGTACCTCCAGTTCAGAGGATCCAACATCCCTCTGCTTCTTACCTCTGTGAACGGCAAAACTACATGTGCTACATTCACATACACACACATATGCAGGCAAACCACTCATATGCATAAACTTAGTCTAGTCAGCGTGTGGTGGGGCACGCCTTTAATCCCAGCACTTGGGAGGCAGAGGCAGGTGGATTTCTGAGTTCGAGGCCAGCCTGGTCTACAGAGTGAGTTCCAGGACAGCCAGGGCTACACAGAGAAACTGTCTTGAAAACAAAACAAAAGGGGGGGGGTGGGGGGGAATACTAGCTACCCTGACTTGATTACTATGTAGACTATAAATATATTGAGTTATATTGCATACTATAAATTTATACAACTAAAATAATAAAGAAAAGTAAAGCCAGGCCTGGAAGCTTATAGAAGGCATGTAAGTCCTTGTGCTCACAGAGAAGCACTAGGGAACCTAGACTGCTAAATACATTGGGTTTTACTTCAAAGGAAGGGATGCATAACCTGTTATCCTCCTAGCATGCTGGGAGTTGACATCCATTCTAGCCTGGTGACCTCTGTGCTATCTGTGAGGCTGGAGCCCACACCAGAGCCTCCCTTACGCCCTTACTCTAAGCTTGTTTTTTCAAGCTACAGAACCTATCTCTATGGAAAGTGTCACAAGTAGTCATTTTTACAACCCATCTTTATGGAAGGTGTCAAACGTACTTTACAGCATTTTGATGTAGCCGCCTCTAACCTTTACTTAGCTTATTTTGTGCTTTACTGTACACTGGATTGAGTTAATTATTACCAGGAAAGTTTGCACAAAATTGTACTGTACTTAAAATTGCCTCAAATAAATTACCCGGAGTCAGATTCCTGATGTTTGAACCAATGTCAGTCAGTCACGGTGAACTGAACTGCCTTTTGCCTCCCTTGGATTATGATGTCTGTGGTGCTCAGAGACTTCCATAGCGACTCAGATCTGTAATTTCAGCACTTGGGAGGCTGAGGCAGGAGGATCACTGGCTATATAGTAAAACCTTGTCTCATAAAAACAAAACAAAATAAAAGGAGATGAAAAAGTGGCAGACAATAGGGTTGTCAGAACAAATGCAAACAAAATAAAGACAAACAAAACCAGACATAGTAACACACATCTGTTATTCCAACACTCAAGAGGCTGAGACAGAATTACGGGTTTGAGGCAAGCCTGGTCCACATGGTTAAGATCCAGTTTCAAAAGAGACAGAGGCAGAGAGGGAGAGGCAAAGAGAAATAGAGGCAGAAAAAGAGAAAGAATACCAAATAAAGCCCAGGATTTTCCTAAAGTACACATTATGTTTCTCAATTTAGGAAAACAAAATTGGCATTGTATTTACATAGATTAGGACTGAAGAGATGGCTCACAGTAAAGAGCACTTGCTGCTCTTGTAGAGGACTATGGTTCAGTCTCCAGCACCCACATCAGGTAGCTGACAACTGCCTGTGTCTCTAGTTCCAGGGGGGCTGATGCCTTCTCCTGGTTTTTGAGAGCACTGTACGCACATGGTGCACATACAGACAACCAGGCACACACATATCAATGTAGGTGAAAATAAATGCTATTTTTTAAATTTTTAAAAAAATGCATATCCTAGATCATATATTACTACAAAAAGGACCAGTGAAATAATGTCATAGATCCAAAGAAACCGGAGCCCAGACAAGAGACTGACAGAGACTCATGTAGCAGCCTGGTCCTGGCCAAGGACTCTGGCCCTTGCTAAGTGGAAACTTTCAAAGCAGAGGACAGTGGAAAATTTTGAGCTGTGGCAAAGCTGACCTTTGGTGGGAGCTGCAGGGCAGGGTATTGCTAGAACAGAACACAGCAGAACCACTCAGCAAGCGGCCTGATTTTTCCAAGAAGCTCTCCACTTCTGCACTCTGTCTAGGGCTTACAATTATTTCCGCTCAGGGTTTAGTACACAAAGGGACCTTAATGGGACTTAACTACCTATTGGTCCTCAGTAAAAAGAAAATGTCACAGGAAAAATAAATAGCAAGGAAAGATTCTTTCCAAGAGCTCTCCAATAAAAGTCTGTACCCAGATGGGCTAAAGGGCAACATGGCTCACAGGGTAAGACAATCATCACCAAGCCCAACATTCAAATCTATCTGAAGACCCACATGATGAAACAACAGACTCCTGCAAGTTGTCCTCTGACCCTCACTTGCTGTGGCACACAAATATGTGCAACACACATACAAATAAAACAAAAACTGAGTTAAAAACAAAACCGATGTAGCATTTAGAAATCAGCCATCTCATAAATTTATATGTACAATGAACTTCAAAGTGTGTTTAAAATGGGAATGCTAGCTACTCTGATTTGATCAGTACACACACATCTCACAGATTGACTTATCACACTGTACTCATAAATTTATATGGGCAAAATAATAAAGAAATTTAAGCTAGGTCTGTAACCACAGGACTTGAGAATCTGAGGCAGGAGCTGTCTCAGAGATCACCTAGATTATCTGAGTGCTAAAAGCCAGGAAAGGGAGCCCAGGCAGGACTGTCCCAGTAAAACACTAACGAGGTGTGAAGTTTCACTGTGAAGTAAACCAGTCTCTTATCCCGAATGGTCCTCCCTGAATCATACACCACTGTGGTCTAAGGAAGTAAGGAGAAACACTACTGTGTACAAACTCTTCAAGTGTTTTAGGAAGAGCAGGAGAGTTACTTAGCCATTTTTGCTTGTAATCACATACGCACACATAAAAGGGCTTGTTGGACCAGCTAGAACTCGAGTTATAGACAAGTGTGAGCTGCCATGTGGGTGCTGGAAATCGAACCCAGGCCCTCTCCAAGAGTTCTCAACTGCCTTGCTATCTCTGCAGCCCCTGAAAGGAGACTTATTCTTAAAACTATCTGCCTGTGGGGGTGCTTGCCTGTGCATCACTTGGGAGGTGCAAATAAAAGGACTTGAGTTCAAACCCAGCTGGGGCTACATTAAGATCCTGGATTAAAACAAAGCAAAACAAAACAAAGAAAGAAAACAAAGGCCAGGCATGGTGGCACACATCTTTAATCAGAGGCAGGTAGAACTCTGAGTTTAAGGCCAGTCTGGTTTACAGTCAGACCACTGGCTACAACGAAACAAAAGAAAACTAGATGGCTTCGTCCGACAGTGAGTCATATGTCATTTTAATCTGTACTTGAGGTTCCTTCAGAATCCAGCCCCCATACCTACTTCTGGGAAGCTCTGACACCCTGGCACCCTCACAAATTAGCCCAAGGGCCACTCCTTTCCATCAGCCACAGATGGCCTGGCCTCACAATGGCTTCAATTCTTTTTCCTTTTGAGGCAGAGTTTCTATATAGCCCTGGCTGTCCTAGAACTCAGAGACCTGGCTGCTAGGATTAAAGATCTGCCCGCCACCTGGGCAACGGGGGTAGTTCTAGGATGGTGTGAAAAGATACTTCCTTTAGTAAGCAGAAAGCCTGTGTAAGTCCATCTTTTCTGAGCTAGCAATGACATGATGACACAAGCACAATCCTCTCTGGTAAAGCTGAGGCAAGAGCATGGAGTCACAGCAGAAGCTGGCTACACTGTTACTGGGGGAAGAACTGGAATTTCCAGCATACTGTAATGCTAAATGACACTGTGCCTGCCACAGGACAAGCACGTTTGGTGTACTTTCTACCTTACTGTATGTTTAACACACAGCTGTTCACTACGAACAGGCAACTTCAACAGCTTACTCACCCACTGTCAGCTGTTCTCTCTCTACTTCTTGGTCTTACACTCAAAGAAGTTCCCTAAAGCAAGAACTCAGTGCTTAGATTCAGTGACTCAATACCTTTGCTTCTTCTACTATTTTCTTCTCTTCATCTACTTCCTCAGACTTTACAGAATCTTCACTGTGGAGTTTCCGTTTCTTCTGTTTGGGAGCCATGAATCCTTGCAGAAACTTCTTTATGACACTGGCTTGAAGGGCAATGACACACTCACCAAAATCCTTCAGTTTCTCTAAGGAAATGACCTGGGGAAAGGTTTAAAATTGAGACTGAGAGGAAGACAAAACCAATAAAGAAGTTGGCCCATAAGTTCCCTAACACCCTCATCCCAAGTACCAGAACTGTCCCGTGAGTTACCCGTGTGCCTTCCGTGGTAACGAGCGAGCTAACAGTACCTGACTATTTCCACTTCCCCAATGAGAGGATCCAGACACTGAAATTCCATCTGCTCCCAGGAATTCATCCACTCAGTAACACTATTTACTACAAGCAGAGCAGACTTGAGAGTTGAGGTACAGACGCTGTGTGAAGCAAGTGTGAGGCCATACATTTAAACCCCAGTACCAGAAATAAAACACAGGAGAAAGAAGCAAAGACATTCTGAGAAGACTCGCGCTTTCCTGGCTTTCTGGCTGAGGTCAAGCATTAAGCTTTACAATTCTCCCATTTCCATTAAACCTCTGTTCATTTTAGAGATGAAAAGACAGGCACCAAATCACTATCAAAATTATATTCTTTATCAAGCTGCAGAGATAGCTCAGCACTTAAAAGTGTATACAGCTCTTGCAGAGAGCCAGAGATCAGTTCCCAGCACCCATGTCAGAAAACTCGAAATCACCAGTTAATCCGACTCCAGTAGGATCCAGCTTCCAGGACAAGAACATATGTGCACATACCCACACAGACACATTGAAAATAAACTTTGTAACTGGGAGTGGAGGCACAAGTCTTTACTTCTAGCACTTGAGAAGCAGAGGCAGGTAAATCTGAGTTGGGAGCAAGCCTGGTCAACACATCAAGTTCTTGAATAGCCAAGGCTACAGAGTGATACCCTGACTCAAAAGAAAAGAAAAAAAAATTTAAAAAATTCTGTGGTACAGGGTCTCATTAGGCAACACTGGCCGGCCTGGAACTCACTATGTAGACCAGGGTAGCCCCCAACTCATAAGGACCCACTTACCTCTGCCTCCTGAGTGCTGGGATTAAACATATGTTCCACTTACACTTTTAATAAAGGTTTATTTTTTTTTAATCATCTATATGTACCTGCTCGTGTGTGTACATGAGTGCCCTATGGGGCCAAGTGTCTGATCCTCTGAAACTGGAGGTACAGTTGGGTGCTGGGAACTGAGTGTGAGTGCTCTTCCAGACCACTATGTGCTCTTAATCGTGGAGCCAACCCTTCAGGTCACAAAATTGTGTTCTTAAATGCTGTCCACTACAGTCTTGTCAGTCACATAAGGAATACCAATTTTAAAGAATACAATCAAGTGTGGTGGTGTACACCTTTATTCCTTGGAATAAAGCTTCCTAAGGAAGCAGAATCAAGATCACTTGTGTTTGAGGCCAGCTTGATCTTACACACTGAATTCTGTAAGGTCCATGTAGTAAACCTTGCCTGAAGAAAAAAAAAATCAAGCCAGAAAGAAAAACAACCCAATGTCAGCAAGAGAAAGAACTAGATTTGGCCCATTTCCTGATAAATACTTAGCAAACAATAGAGACGAACATCAAAAAACCCAAAACATTGCCTATATGATCTTTTGGTTCCACATGTATTATGCAAAACAAACCTAACTCAAAACATGGTCCTAGCTTTATTTTGCAGGTAAGACACCAGCTCTGGAAATAACTCCAAGCTGAGTTTCTGAGAGCAGCAGATTTCCAAGGGCATTTCTCACACTCTTACCCGGGCTTCAAACTCGGATGTTCCCTCCATGTAGCCAAGTCCTCCTTTCTGCAGCCTCGTTGCCACTTCAATAAGATCACTCCTCAGGAAGTTTAAGAGTTCCTGGTTGCCGTCACAAGATTTTAGACCCAAATTTGGCTTCCGAGCCAGATAAATGGAGTGAGTAATTTCTTGGTATCTACAGGAGTTGAGATAGGAAAAGGGGGGAATTATAGAAACTTTTCTTTTTTAGAACTATTTATTTTATGTATATAAATACACTGTAACTGTATTCATACACACCAGAATAGGGCATCGGATCCCTTTACAGATGGTCATGAGCCACCATGTGGTTGCTGGGACTTGAACTCAGGACCTTTGGAAGCGAAGTCAGTGCTCTTAAGCTGCTGAGCCATCTCTCCAGACCCCTAATGAACCTTCTGCAAGTACTCTCTACACCCCCCAGCAGGCAATAACTGGCTCTGTTTCTGTGTTATCCTATATTGGATATTGACACTTCACATAAACAGAATCATACAACATGTGGCCTTTCGTGTCTGGCTTCTTTTGCTTAGCACAATGTTTTGATACTTACCCATGTGGCAGCACAAATCAGGGCTTCACTATTTATTTTTAATGTATATGGGTTTTTTGTCTGCATATGTTCTGTGTGACTATCTCCCCAGCTTTCGTTCCTTTTGTAAGTGCTGTTTGGACAGCTCACATTCTGTCTTTCTACTGATCAACCAGTAGACATTCATGGTACTTCTACCTTTGGTCTATCATGAATAATGACAGATCAGTTCAGGTAATTGAGGTAAGAATGCATTTCTGCAATACTCCTTAACTAGAGTGTCTCATAGCTTAGTGCAGGGCACACAGTAGTCAAAGAGCAAGTATGCTACCCTGGATCATACATACCCTAGAAGTGTATTTTTCCGAATAAACATGGTGTTCAAAAAGATTACAAGTTATGTGAACATCAAAGGTTACAGACTTATCTTTGTAACTTTATCTTAATACACTATGAACAGAAAGTCAGGTATTATTGTACAGAGCTCTAGCCAAGAGCTCCTTGAGACCTGCTTCAGCACACAGAGGGTAGAGGTAGGAGAGTAAGAAGGTGAAGGTCATCTTGGGCTATATAGTCAGGGCTACAGAAGACCCTGTTTCAAATCGGCATGCAAGTTGAGGCTAGAGATGACTCAGCTATTAACAAGCACTGGGTGCTCTTCCAGAGGACTGAGGTTTTGATTGCTAAGCACCTACACAATGGTTTACAACCATCTGTAACTCCAACCCCAGGAATACCCACTCTTCTGGCCTTCCAGAGCATTGAACACACATGGTACAGACATACATGCAGACAATACTCATACACATAAGATTATTAAATTAAAAACCAAACAACACACACACACACCAAGCATGCAAACAAGCCCAAACATAAACCATCTTGCTGCTGAGTATCATGGTACACCCTTTAATCCCAGCACTAGGGAGGCCGAGCTCTGGGAGTTTTATGTCTGACTGAACTACACAGAAACCCGACTTCAAAAGCACATACTTACATATTGACATTAACACTGAGAAGACTTGAGCAACAAGAAGAAACATTTACCTTTTCTCCAGTCTCTCTTTAAGCTGACTTTCCCTTATTCCCTGAGGATGAAGACAATTTAGCAACTCATCCAGTTCCTTCTGACTATCACATAGGAACCTGTAGAAGCAAAACAAATCTTACAAGCTGGAAGAACAATGAAAACCCAACAGTGTATGGAGTCTCAGGTTGACAGTGAGTGAGAAATGTAGAATTCCAAACTGTTTTCAGTCTAATGTCTACCAAGGGTGAAGGTCTTCTGCTACAATACAGTGACATTTGTTTTTTCTGAGACAAGGTTTCTCTGTGTGTAGCCCTGGCTGTCCTGGAACTCAATCTGTAGACTGGGCTGGCCGAGTCAGAGATCCACTTGCCTCAGCCTCCTTTCTGAGACTAACAACGTGTGTGTGTGCCAACTACCTGGCTCAGAGATAAGACTTTATAAAGGCAATAGAACACCTGTCCATATGACTTCAAAAAATAAATTATACCTTCAGCAAAAACAGCTAAGTGACTGCACTGAACATATTTTATATAATCAAAAGTAGTAAAGACCTTCTCGAAATCTAGCTATTTGCTTAAAAGCA
The DNA here is from genome assembly GCF_004785775.1 of Grammomys surdaster. Taxonomy (NCBI): domain Eukaryota; kingdom Metazoa; phylum Chordata; class Mammalia; order Rodentia; family Muridae; genus Grammomys; species Grammomys surdaster. The sequence continues at coordinate 1,902,891 of NW_021604614.1, forward strand.
GAATTGTACATACCCAGATACCAAAAGCTATTTTTAATTTTTTCCCAATGGGTAAAATTTACTTAATAAATTTATGTACCTTAATTTTATTTTACACATAGTTTGTAAAGTATAATCACCAAATCCAAAATTCTTCATATTCCCAAGTTGATTCAGAAGCATTTGGCAATGCTGCATAAGATGTATTACACAGAAAACGTGTGGTGCATGTCTGTAATCATAGTATACTGGAAAGCTAAAGTAGGAAGATTACAGTGAGCTCAAAGCCAGCCTGGACTACAGAGTGAGTTCCAGGTTCACCTCAAGACCCTCAAGACCTCAATTGGGGGTAAATCCAGCACATAATATACAAAATTATACGATAAAGAGGTCTGACCCATAATCTAGGTTGTCAGTTGGACACAACTATTATTAAGAGGTACCCTAAGTTTGAGGAATTGCTTTCATCAGACAGGCCTATGGGCATGCCTGTTGGGCACTTCTTGACTGCTTTTACACTGTGGGCAGTACCATCCCTATGCAGATGGGAAGAAAGACAGCTGAAAGTGAGCCTGGGAGCAAGCCAGTCAACAGCATCTCTCTGTGACTCCTGCCATGAACTCCTTCCTATTCTCGCTCCCCTGGAGGATGGATTGTAACCTGTAAGCTAAAATAACAGTTTTCTTCTCCAAAATGTTTTAGACCACAGTGTTTATCACAGCAACAGAAACCAAGGTACCCTAAGACAACAAGCAGAGAAAATCAAATCCTGAACTTTAAGAAAAATAGCTGATTACCAAAAGATCACATCTGGTTTTGTAACAGTGAGGTTTTTGGCTTTCTTTCCTTTGAAACAGGGTATTTTGTGGCCCAGGCTGGTCCTGAACTTGATATGTCCTGCTGCCATCTCTTGAGTGCTAGGATTACAGGAATACACTTCCACAAACAGCTTAAGAGCTGCTGGAGATGTACCTCAGAGGTCTATTCATGATAGGCGAGCACTCTACCAACTGAGCCACACACCCCTTGTCCAATGGTAGGCTTTGATACGCCAAAGAGAGCAACATAAAGTACCTACAATAGCACTTTGCTAATATCTCTTCCTTAACATTGGAAAGGAAGGCTGGAGAGACGGCTCAGTGGTTAAGAGCACTGACTGCTCTTCCAGAGGTCCTGAGTTCAACTCCCAGCAACCACATGGTGGCTCACGACCATCTGTAATGGGATCTGTTCTAATGCCCTCTTCTGGTGTGTCTGAAGAGAGCAATGGTGTACTCATGTACATAAAAAGAAGGGACTCACAAAACCAAAGCCAAGACAACCTAACCTAATAAAATCATATGCTGGGCAGTGGTGGCACGCACCTTTAATCCCAGCACTTGGGAGGCAGAGGCAGGTAGATTTCTGAGTTCGAGGCCAGCCTGGTCTACAGAGTGAGTTCCAGGACAGCCAGGGCTACACAGAGAAACCCTGTCTCGAAAAAAACAAACAAACAAAAAACATTGGAAAGGAATAAAAATGAGCAAGCCAACGGGTGTCCTGTTACCATAGGTTCTGTCCTTGCTTGGGCACAGTGGTCTCCACAGCTTCTAGTGCTGATCCATGGTGTGCATTCACACTTGCATTTTTGCCTAGGTTTGCTTTCTTACCTAAGAGAAATGCAAATGTTAAGTTTATACATTAAAAAACTAACTCTTTGTTCAGAAAACCTAAGTAGACTCCATGCCCAGCCCAACAATATACAGATGCTGCCTATTAAACACAGAATACATTTATTTATAATTACTAAACTGTTGGATGTTAATACAATTTAAGAAATCTCTAAACAACTATTCCCAGATTTATAAGTATTTATAATTTAATAAGACCATTACACAATATAATTATATTTTAAAAAAAAATTCCAAATCTTGAGGAAAGTATGTTTGCTAAAAGAAAATTCAAATGTTTTAAAGCCGTGGATTTTAATATCCTATGTGTAGTATGCTGAGTCTCACAGGGTCCCCAGCGCTTCTGCTGTATAGTAATAATGACAGACAGTTCATATTAGAAGCTGTATCCCATGCTTTTCCTGGGGCTGGGATGTGCACTTTCACAATGCTAGGCAGTCACGCCTCCACTAACATCCACAGCTGGCACTCCACACTGCAAGCAGAGCTACAGAGCTAAGCTACACTGTTTTTACCATACAGTACTTTAAAATGTTTTGATGGGGTTATCAGACACAGCCCTGTCTCATTATCTCTTCTCTACAGTTAGTTCAACAGCTGCACAGCTTAGGTCTTAAGCAAACTCGTCTTTCAGGACGTGATAGTGCACATCACTAACCCCAGTATTAGCAGGCAGATCTCTGTGCACTCTAGTCCAAAAACTTCTAGGTTATATATTAAGACCTAGACTCAAAATAAATAAATTTAAATCAATTTAAAAATCCACTAGAGGTCAGAGAAATGGCCCAGCAGGTAAAGGTGCCTGCCACCAGACCTGCAGACCTGAGTTCAATCTCCAGGACCAACACAGGACAGAGAACCTATCCTAAAAGGTGTCCTCTGATCTCTACACGCATGCACCCACACATATACGCAAACATAAATATTATATAGAAAAAATCCACAGATAGGCAGTAGTCATGCACACCTTTAATCCCTGCACTCAGAAGGCAGAGGCAGGCTGGATCTCTGAGTTCGAGGCCAACCTGGTCTACAGAGGAGTTCAGGATAGCCAGGGCTACACAGAAAAATGCTGTCTCAAAACACCAAAAAGGGAAAAGAACTCCTCCACTCGTATGCTCTAGATAAGCTTTTGAACAACCCCACATTCTGCTAGAATCACTTCCAAATCTGAGGAGATTGACTCTACAGTCAACTGTTCTCTAGTTCAACTGCCTCAGACAGGCCCTCACATATCTGTAAAGTATAACAAATCCAGAATTTTCTGCAAGGTAATATAATCTACACTTAAAATAACTTACCATAAAGAAGCCTTAAAGTTTCCAGCTACATAAAGAAATTAGTGGTTTTTTAGTAACACTGCATTAAGTTTGTTATTAGGAGTGTCTCCAAAATCAAAAGCACTACTTTAAAACAAAAACAACTTCCTAGAGAAATACAATACTTGAGAAGCAATCTTTAGCAGGCTATTATAGCCCAGGCTCTTAACGGGGAGTGTGCCAGAGGATGTGTTCAGGGTTTGAAGACATCTGGACATGCCTACTGACATCTAGTGGGCAATGATGAGATGCTGCTAAATATCCTATTAAAGCCCTATTAACGACAACTTCTAACTACAAAGAAACCACCTAACCCAACCAAGCCTCTGAGCTGAAAGTTTCTTTTGTTCTGAAATATATTCAACACATATACACACAGCTGAAGAAAGAGTGCATCTATCCAGAAAAGTACATTTGCATTTATTTTTTCAATTAAGATACCTCATAGCTAACATTCAGATAAAAAAATGTCATCAGTGACTCTTCATAACTCTTCTAAATCACCTATTTATGTTTTTATTATTTAGAGACAGGGTAACTCACAACTACCTGGGCCTCTGAGGATACCAGGCCTGCACACATGTGGTGCACAGACACACACAAGCAAAGAAGCCACAGACATTAAAAATTAAAATGAAATCCATGTCTACCAGTCAATTAAAAAAAAAAAAAAAAGAACAACAACAAAAATCAGGCAAGATGTTGCCTGCCTATAGTTCCAGAAACTTGAGAGGTAAAGGCAGGAGAATCAAAAGTTCATGGTTTGTTCTAAGCTACATCAAGAGTCCAAAGCCAGGGCTCAGGGGTTAAGAGCACTGGCTACTCTTCCAGAGGACTAGGGTTTAAATCCCAGAACCTATATGGCAGCTACCATCTGTAACTCTAGTTCTATAGAATCTGATGCCTCTACTGACTTTCACTGGCATCAAATGCACACAGTGCAGACATATACACAAAGAAAACACACATACTTAAAAACAAAACAAAAACAAACAAACAAAAAAGACTTCAAGCCGAGCAGTGGTGGCACATGCCTTTAATTCCAGCACTTGGGAGGCAGAAGCAGGTGGATTTCTGAGTTCAAGGCCAGCCTGGTCTACAGAGTGAGTTCCAGGACACCCTGAGCTATACAGAGAAACCCTGTCTCAAGAAAAAAAAAAAAAAAAAGACTTCAAAAGTTACATGAGATCCCAAGCAGGTGGTAGTGGGCTCCCTGTTTTGTCCTGTTCAACAACTGGCCTCAAGCAATCACTCTGCTTCAGCCTTCCAAGAAACTACAACTAGAGACACTGTGGCTCAGGCTTAGTCAACTGCTGCACCCACCCCACAGGGTCTCATTATGGAGCCCAGGGTGGCCTCAAATTCACAACCTCCTACCCCAGGCTCCTAAACGCTGAGATTACTTGAGTAGTCCCTGACTTAAAATGAGATACTGTCCATTTTCTCCGTACTAGATTTGCAGTGAAGCGAAATTCAGGAATTTATCTGTCCTTTTGCAGCCATATCCCTAGCATACCTAAACTTCTTTTGCATACTACAAGACATTTCAGAATTAATTTAAAAAGCAGAGAAAGAGGACAAGTAACTGTTTCTTTGGTCTCCTACCTCAGTGTTAGGCTTGACACCTCTACAGACATTTCCAAAGTACAAAATCTGAAGGCTGTTTCTGTAAAATCTACTACACACAAGTATTAACTCTTCATCTTCCCTCATTAAGCTAGGTTCTCTCCTCTCTAAGGCTCCTCTTCACTCAGAAGCTAGGGTGGTAATAAAGAAAACACACAGCTGGGAAGAGGGGACACAGGAAAGTCAGTCCTCAGTGTGGATCCTAAACCACAGACAGTCCCTACTTAAAATATCTCACAGCCAGAGTGGAGGTGCACACCTCCAATCCTGGAACTCAAGAGGCTGAGGCTGGAGGATTGACAGTTCTAGGCCAGCCTGAACTATGGCAAGGCACTGCTTCAAACAAATGAAAAATGTTTCATATTTACAAAAGAGGAAGGTCAAAATAATTCAAAAGAAACAGTCCTTCAATCCTTTTCAGCCATTGCAATGTGCAACACTGTTTCCTGAGCTATTGTGTGGGCACAACTCCTCTGCAGCCACACACTCACTACGGAAAACAGTACTGCTGCGCTGCTCCAGAGTTCAGACTCACTCAGTGCATTCTGGACATAAGCACTTCCCATCTGCGGCAGGCTGACACCATACTCCAGGCAATGGTTCTTAACCTTTCTAATGCTGTAACTCTTTAATACAGCTCCTCACGTTGTGGTAACCCCCAACCATAATGACTGATTATCAATTCCTGTGAAAGGATCTTCAACCCCCGCAAAGGGGTTTTGACCACCCCCCAACCTCCACCCTGGTTGAGAACTGCTGCTTTATGTCAACAGCCTCTGCAGCAGTTATACTTACTTCGAGGATAGCAATCATCATCAGGTAAACTGTTGTGGTCTTTGCGGTGATGCTTAAACCGGTAGTCAATGCTGTTATGGACCCAACCCTTTTCAATGAATAATCCTGGGACCTCATTTGAGAAGAGCCAGTATCTACAAAGCACAAGAAGAATTACTTAGTCATACCCATGATAAGTGCAACAGTGGACAGGGAGAGACTGAGTCGCTTTACTGCTGGACAGGCTGCCTAACAAGTAGGAGTAGCACTGGTCACAGCTAACACAATCTGACACAGAAGAGTTGTATGTAAGGAAAGACAGGATAACAAAGATGCCTTGGCATCTGGAACTCATCTAATGTCTGTGTCATTTCTGTAATGTCTATTCTGTCTCATTACGTGCCACACAATCAATGAATTTAAAAATACCTAAAAAACAAAAAACTTATTTTAAGTGTCATATTTTGCCTTCACGTATATATGCATGACTGATGCCGTGCTGAGTTCAGAGAGGGTATCAGAACCCCTGGAACTAGAGTTACAAATGGTTATGAGTCACCATGTGGGTGGGGAGACCCAAACCCAAGAACACTAAATGCAAGAACTGTAAGTGGTCTTAATCACTGAACCATCTCTCCTAAAATACTGAACCATTTAAAAGTAACTATTTGGATTATAGTTCATCTGTCTGTGTTATTTAAATTTCTTATGGATGGTACCCTTAAAGACAAGGGGAGACTTTTTTTTTTTCAAATTTATTTTTTATTTACATGAGTACAGTACAGCTGTCTTCAGACACACACTAGAAGTGTGCATCGGATCCCATTACAGATGGTTGTGAGCCACCACGTGGCTCCTGGGAATTGAACATCTGGCAGAGCACTCAGTGCTCTTCACTGCTGAGCCATCTCTCCAGCTAGGAGCCTTTTTTCTTACTCATGGGAATAGAACCCATGGTTATGCAAGAGCTCTGATATAAACTACCAACCAGCCTGGGAGACGGTCTTATCTAACTCTGTAACCCCAGCATCCGATCCCAGTAACAGTCAATACCCGAAAAAGGAGCAGTCACTGCTACAAACACAACTGAGAACTGAACAGGAACAGTTCACCTGAGCACCGTAGCCAGCTTCCCGACTAGTCACCACTGCGGCCACTCAGAAGACACAGTACGTTGAATAACTTACCTGTTATGGTTTCGGTCTGTACCAATAGGCGTCCTGCGCAGGACAAGTTTCGCCTTGGCAATCCCTTCCTGGAAGGCCTTCTCCGCAGCAGCCTTGTGCTTCCGCATTCGCTCCTCCTCAGCTTCCCGTTCCAGTCTCACTGGTGAGGTTAAAAAACAACACAAGTGTCTGTATGAAGCACATGTTTGCCAGACCTTCCTTTCTTCCTTTTCCATGTAAGGTAGAACATGATCATCTATGATTCTCCCATAGTCCTTAGGATGTCTCACCCCTCACTGCCACAGGATCCCTAAACAGACCAGGATGAATTAAAAAGAAAGTATTTCAGTCAAGACAGGGGGTGTGGATGGGAGTGAGGAGTGGTGCATGCCTTTAATCCTAGCACAAGGGAGGTAGGGACAGGTGGAGCTCTGTGAATTCAAGGCCAGCCTGGTCTACAGAGTGAGCTCTGGGATATCCAGGGCCACACAGAAAGCCTGTGCAGCAAAAAAAAAATTCAGCTAAGAACCTGTGACAACTTCTCTGAGCATGCATGTATGTATGTATGTACAGACGGATGTACATATGTACAGGGTCTCACTATATAGCTCTAGCTGGCCTTAAACTTGCTATGTAGACCAGGCTGGCTTTCAACTCAGAGGTCTGCCTGCCTCTGTTCCTGAGTGCTGCGATTAAAGGTGTTTGCCACCACACTGGGCTCTTTAATGTGACTGACAGGAAAAAAAAAACAAAAAACAAAAAAATCAAGTAAGGACAGGGAAAGAGCAGTAGTAATTATTACAGAACTAGCAGTGAAGCTCAGTGGTAGAGTTTACCTAGCATTCAAGGTTAAACTCCAGACACACATGACCAACTACTTCTTTCTTCAGACAGGATCTCACTCTATATCCTTGGCTGGCCTGAATTCATGATTCCTACATCTGGAGTGTGGAAATCAAACATGGTACCATTGTGCCACTCACACCTCTCAAGACAGGGTTTCTTTGTGTAGCCCTGGCTGTCCTTGAACTCACTATTTAGACCAGGCTGGCCTAGAATTCACAACAATCTGTCTGCCTGTCCTCCTTTCCCTCTCTGGTTTGAAAGCACCCACCGTCACCTCATGACTTATTTGTAATAGTTATTTCTTGGGGGCTGGAGAACTGAGTCAGAGGCTGGAAGCTCCTGCTGATCTTCCAGAGACCTCGCTTAGTTCACTTCTCAGCATCCTCATATGCAGCTCGCAACCATCTGTAACTTGGGTTCTAAGGGATATGACCCCAGACAGGCATATGCTACACATACATACATAAGGACAAAGCAATTATAAACATAAATAAAAATAAGTCAAAAATTAATAGTATTACTACACTGATGGGGGAAAAATTATAGAGTTGAAAAAGTCTCATGTAACCCAAGTTGGTCTCCAACGTGGTTAATATGTGGAATTTTCGTCAGTAAGAACAATCTATCAATCTAGCATTTAAGTTTTGTCTGTCAAATTCTAATACTATAATGTACAAATGACTGCTATTTACAATGTCACAATCTTTAAATTATATTTTTCCTGATGATCATACATACAATACAGTGAGAATATTTAAAAATACATTTGTCAACAGAATTTTTTAAAAGGCAAAAATATCTATCTATCCAAATAAATAAATAAAGCTGGGTTTGAAAATACACACATTTAATCTTAGCATCTGGGAGGCAGAGCCCGGAGGGTCTCTGAGTTCAAGGTCAGCCAGAAGTATACAGAGAAGAGTTCATAGCAGTGAGAGACAACCTCAACAAAACTAAACAGCAGGGCAGTGGTGGCACATGCCTTTATTCGCAGCACTCCAGGCAGAAGACAGGCAGATATTTGAGTTCTGAGTTCAAGGCCAGCCTTGACTACAGTGTGTGTTGTAGGACATCCACAGCTACAAAGAGAAACCCTGACTGAAAAAACAAACTAAACAAAACAAAAAACAAAAAAAAAAACAAAAACTAAACAACAGAAATGTTGGGGGTAGTGGTATAGTGCTTGCCTCGCACACCCAAAACTCTCAGCTTGAGCCCTGAAACCACAAAAATATAATCAAGTAGAAAACCTGTGGCCTTTAATAAGGTTCTCTAGACTGATTAACTGTGTAATTACAGCAGTTACAGAAGAGATAAGCACAAGAGTAAATGTTAAAGGTAGTAAATGTTAAACACAGATCTGGTGAAAACATGGAAAAATCAGACCGCTCACTCTGGTGAGAGGGATGTAAACCTACACAGCCCCTTTGTAAATGCCAGGAACTCCTCAAATGGCTAAGTATGGCTACAGGAGTCAGAAAGTCCTTTCTTAGCTGTATACCCCAAAGGCACTATGTCTAGACGAATCCTCACAGAGATGCTTACAGAAGCATATTAATAACAGCCAAACGATGCAGCAACCTAACTGTCCACTGACTGGTGAACAGTGAACAAATAACATACGTGAATCTTGAAACCATTCAAATGAAAGAAATACAACATTAAAGTAGATTAGATGACTTTTATTACTTTTAATTATGTGTATGCATGTGTCTATGTGAAGGTATGTACATGAGAATGCAGTTGTCCAAGGAGGCCAGAAGATAAGTGTTAGATCTTCTAGAGCTGGAATTACAGGCAGTTTATAAGTTACTTGATATGCCGGGAACAGAATTCCTATCTTCTCAAGGAGCAGTATGCTCTCTTAGTCATTGAACCACCCCTCTAAAACACTATGATTATATATATATATATATATAAAAACATGTATTTATCCTGTGTGTGTAAAGGTCAGAGGATAACTTTTGAAGTCAGTTCCCACTTCCTGCTCAATGGGTTCCAGGACCAATCGCAAGTTGCTAGGTGTGGCAGCAACTAACACTGAGTTCTTTTACTGGCCCAATGGAAATCTATTTAAATGAAATGCAGAGAGCACATAAATCCAGAGAGATCAGTAGTTGTCAGAGGCTATGAACAAGGAGTGACTTTTGAGGTTTCTTCTGGGATGTGGGAACAGTTTCCAACTAAATAAGATTGTCTTTTATGTCTTGGTTTCTTCCAACATACTGTTCTACATGCATAGATGAGCCTCTCAGAAAAATGCTCTGGTGCACATACTCAATTCCAGGGCAGAGTAACTGCCTTCAAGTCAAGGGCAACCTGGGCTACAGTGTGCGACTGTCTCAAAACAAACAAACAAAAACAGTAACAAAAAGAGACATGGTCTACAAAAAAAAAAAAAATCCGGGCGGTGGTGGCGCACGCCTTTGATCCCAGCACTTGGGAGGCAGAGGCAGGCGGATTTCTGAGTTCGAGGCCAGCCTGGTGTACAGAGTGAGTTCCAGGACAGCCAGAACTACACAGAGAAACCCTGTCTCGAAAAAACAAAAACAAAACAAAGAAAAAAAAAAGAAAAAGAAAAAAAAGAAAGAGACATGGTCTATGTGCATGCAGCCAGCCAACAAAATAATATAATAACCACCATCTATACATGGTTATTATACCATGGCTTGCTTCATGTCCCTCTTCAGGTCCCTCAATTATTTATTCATTTAATAAGGATGTTTGGGTGTTTTGTCTGCATTTGTCTATGCACCACTTGCTTGAGTGTGAAGGCAAAAAGGGGATGCAGGATCATTTGGAATTAGTTGTGAACCTCCCCTGCAAGATCATCTATCTCCTCAGCATCTACACAAACACACACACACACACACACACACACACACACACACACACACACACA
>NW_021604614.1:1913182-1987733 GCF_004785775.1 Grammomys surdaster
CACACACACACACACACACACACACACACACACACACACACACACACTTCATGCAAGCATGCAAAGCTGTTGAGCTAAGAATGGCAGGCAGCTTATGCCTGTAATCCTAACATTCTGTAGGTTGAGGCAAGAGGATGAGTGTAAGGCCAGGCTTAGCTACAAAGCTAGTTTCAGGGAAGGCTGAGCTAATTTAGACCATATCTTAAAACTATGAGAAAACAAAAAATATCATAGTGAGTGCTAGTTTATGACAGATGCCCTACCATTATTCTAGTACTTTCTGTTCTTCTACCCATGAAAGGGCTTTCCTGAACCTCTCGGGACAATTTTACCTTTTGTTTCTCTCTCCTGGATTTCCCGCTTCCTCTTAGCTTGCAGGCTAAGCAGCCTTCTGCTCTTGACAGCACTAACCATGTCGTCTGCTTCCACTCCCACCTGCTGCTCAAGCTTCACGATTGCCTTTTTCCTGTCCACTTTGCCCAGCATGTGCTCCTCTTTCCCATTTTCTTTATTTCTGGCTTCCATCTCCTTTCGCTTCTGCTTCTCTGCTCTCTTCTTATCGTTCTCCTCCTTCAGCACAGCAAGCCGTTCTTTCCACAACTCTGCAGACATCTGCTGTCTCGTCTCCATGTGGTCTTGCACAGAGTATGTCATGAGGATCCTGTGGCACAGAGCTGTCAATATCCGTAGCTTCTCCTCTGAGGTCAGCTCAAAGAATTCGGATGTCTCCAGCTTCTCTAGGAACTCGTCTTGTACCTCGTTGTCCTCAAATGGTGTGGAATCTTTATTGTCATCTGTTTCTGAGCCCTCACTGTCCTCCTGGACGTCACACCTGCGCAAGCAGAGCCGGACCAGCTCTGAGACAGAATGCAGGGTGAGGGGGATTTCTGACAGCTTCATTCCCAGTTCTCCATAGTCTTCTGCAATTTCATCCTGAAGTAAGGTCTGTAGCAGGATGACCAGCACTCTGTTCAAGTACAAGAACCCACCTTTATCTGCACTCAAGGCTTCCATCAGGGACACAGCAGTGATAGGGTACTGAGCATCAGGCAAGAGCAACCCAGAGTAACAGCTCAGGAACTCCACCACAAGGGCCACATCTCCAAAAAGAGTGTTGGGCAGCCCTTCAGGGGTATCTACCAGCCTGAATGCTGGGAGGTTTCTGCCACCTAACTCCTGGTCCTCAAATCGCTTCTGCTTTTCTAACCTCTCCAGCATTTCTTTCTCTCTCCGTTCTTTGGCTTTTTCCCGCAACCTCTCCTTTAGCTCCTGTCGTTTCTTTTTCAAATATTCTTTTCGTTGCTCTTCAGACATAGAGGCCCACCTCTTCTTATGTTCCAGGAGCTCATAGCGCTTCTGGACAAGAGCCCGGAGCTCTTCTGGAAGACGGGCTCTATCTTCATTGGAGAGGAGACGTGCCGTTTTGGAGATAACACAGGACAGAGCACTCTTCTTGTCCTCTTTGTCTTTATTTTCTTTGTAATAGGCAATCAGATGCAGAGCTGCAGGAGGCAGGTGCTTATGAGGCTTACCAGAAGACCTTGGCACACCCCCAGAACTCCGAGGGCTGCGAGCCATCTTCTGAGTCCCTTTGGCCATATCCAACAAAGTCATCTGCTTCATTTTGGTCTTAGGAGTCTTCACACACTTGCTGGGTGATTTGGAGTTGCCTGTGGACTTCTGTCCGTTCAAGATGCCTTTGCCTCTGCCCTTGGCCTTCAGAGGTTTGTCACTGTGCTTCCCTGGTTTCTTGGTGGATGGGCCTTTCTTAGGAATGTGAAAGCTGTGTAGCTTGTTAGGGGACATAATTTTCATCACCTCTTCCAAATGCTCTTCTGGAGACTTGGAATTCTTTGAGTTCTTCACTTTCAGTGGTGGGCCATTTAACGACTTCTCCAAGTGCACATGACACCACAGCTTAGGGTTTAGTGGGGAACTCAGAGAAGAACTGTCTCTCTTAGGTTTCTTTGAGGGCTTCCTGTCTGGAGATCCAGCATTCCTCCTCTTGGTTGAGGGATTGAGAGTCATATACTAAAATTTAAGAACAGGAGCAAAATTACTTTTAAAAACTATGTGTAGCAAGCACTATCTAAGCACGGTAAAGCCACACATCCAGGGTTACAACACAGTAAGGCCTGTCTGAAAGCAGAGCTACAGTTGGCCGATGTGGTGGAGGCAGTATCAGCGATCCCCAAACTTAGGAGGTGGAACCAAGTGAATCAGAAATTTAAAGTCTGTCTTTGTTACACAGCAAGTTTTGGGACATCCTGGCTCATATTAGACTGTCTCAATGTCCCCCATTCTCCAAAATGTGCACTGTGGAGCTATACTGCTCAGTGACAGGATGTGTCTCTATAATATGTCAGGACTTGGGTTCTACCTCCAGCACTGCAATAAAAGTCCCCTGAATGTTAGATGCTCTTGATACACAGCTAGCTTTATGTTTCCATATGCATTAGTGGTTCTCAACTATTTTAGTGAACTCTATGAACACTTACTCCAATAACAGCATACAAAAATAATGCATAGTTTTCCTAAGTCTATCCATGGGCCCCAGATTACGAAATAACTGATCTAAAACTAGAAGCATCTCAAGATTTCTTTCTTTTTTTTTTTTTTTTGATTTTGAGGCATCTCAAGATTTCAAGAAGCACTACTTTCAACCTGAGGTGCAACTCAACTGTAGAACACCTTCCTAGAACCTCTCAGTGAGGGCTGATTCAATGTACAACACTTACCTAACATGAAAACCCTGTATTCTGTCCCTGAAAACAGGGGTGGGGGGGTGGGGAGATTGGGGGTGGGAGGGCTGTATACATCCAGAGGGAGTAATCCTGTTCTTGAAATAGCAGTTAAAATTTTCAACCTTTAATTTTATGTCAGCGTCAATAATTTACGCTGTGGGGCTGGTGAGATGACTCAGTGGTTAAGAGCACTGACTGCTCTTCTAGAGGTCATGAGTTCAAATCCCAGCAACCACATGGTGGCTCACAACCATCTGCAATGAGATCTGATGCCCTCATATGGGTGTCTGAAGATAGCTACAGTGTACTTACATATAAATAAATAAATAAATCTTTAAAAAAAAATAATAATTTACGCTGTAAGTAGAGTAGACTCTGTAAATACTTCTTCTCAACCCAGAGGCATAGGTGAAACGCACTGTGTGGAGTGGTAATAATACTGTTCAGATAAAGAACCCTCCTGGCCTTGGCTCTTGAGTCTCAAACTCTTCTTTGTTCTCTTCCACAATGAAAATAAACCTCATTTCTATGAATATATTAACTACAAGCACTATGAATTCTCACTTATTTCATACAGTTCTTTAAAATTCTTTTAACACATTCCACTGTTTATCGTATGTGGGTTGAGCATATGTGTGCTGGGTGGTGCTATGCACATGCCAAGGTAGGCATGAGGAGGTCAGAGGGAAACACAAAGGGCTTGGTTCTCCCTTCGCACCATGTGGGTCACAGGGATTGGATTCGGGTGCTCAGACTTAGATACAAGTACCTTTCCTTACTGAGCTGCACTGCCAGTCCTGACAGTGGAGTGTTTGCATGCACACCCCTCCCCTTCATTCTCTCAGCCACTCTAGTCTACAACCCTCCAATCTCACAAGACTTTTGTTTTCTTTGTTTTCGGAAACAGGATTTCCCTTGCAGCCCTGCTGTCTTGGATCTACCTCTGTAGACCAGGCTTGAACTCATGGAGATAAATACGCACATGCCTGTGCATATGTCACCAGCACCCAGAGTATCCCACAAAACTTACACCCATTAATCTTATCACGTTTCCAAGATCCTAACTTGTTTGTGTGTTTTAAAGAGGTGAGAGGTCAGAGCCAGGCACAGTGGCTCACACCTATGATCCCAGCATGCTCCTAAGCCTGAGGAGTAGACGGGGAGTAGGTGGGCATGAACCACCATGACTGGTTTCCACCCTTCCTCACTTAAATGTATTCCATCTCAAACGATGCTTGAGCTGTTCCTTTATATTCTGTATTTACTTGGAAAATTGCAGTCTGTCCTGCCCCAGGCTGTACATGTTCATCAGAAACATGGTTAGAACAGAAACTCCAACACATCCATGGCTAGCACGCCAAGAGACCCTAGCTGGCACACTCTCACAGGACGCTCCCTCAGAGTCCATCCCCCCCCCCCACTGCTCCACTCACACCCTCTGACTCCCAAGCCTACACACCTCATTTCCTTCACACAGAATTAGTTAAGAGGCAGCGTGGCATGCTTGCTCACACCTGTAATTTAAGAACTCCAGAGGCTGAGGTAGAAAGGCTATCAGGTCAGAAGGAGTCATGTATGAGTCTGAGATCAACCTGGACTATATAATGTGAGCCACTGTATCAAAAATAAAGCAAAAAGGCACATGGAAAATTCCAACACTTGGACAACTGTGAGAATTTCCTCATGGTCAACAAATAAGGCTGCAGTATCAGACCCAGGTTCAAAAACAGATGAAAAAAACTTCAGAGGTTAGAACCTAGTTCACTGCTCACAACAGGAGTTTCTGTTTAAAATATGTATTAAAAATTTTTAACTGATTTTAATATTTTTAAAAGACTTATTTTATGTATTTCATGTATATGAATACACTACATTGTCACTATCTTCAGACACACCAGAAGAGGGAATCGGATCTCATTATAGATGGTTGTGAGCCACCATGTGGTTGCTGGGAATTGAACTCAGGACCTCTGGAAGAGCAGTCAGTCAGTGCTCTTAACCGCTGAGCCACCTCTCCAGCCCTGGTTTTAATACTTTAAATAAAGACTATAACTATGAGTCAGGTTTGGCATGTAAAAGCCTATAATGCCAGCACTTGGGAGACAGGAGCAGGAGGGTAAGGACAAGGTCAGCATGCGCTGCATGAAACCATGTCTCAAAACAAAAACCCAAAACAAGCCAAAACAGTAAAGTTGACAGTTAAAATACAAACTAAATAAAATAGTCAAACTTATTTTAGCTAACAGGAAAAAAACTACTATATAACTTCTACTTCAGGAAGCAGCTATGCATGAGGAATCATTTTGAATGGACAGGGCTAAATAACTGGCATGGTGCGCACGCCTGTTATCCTAGCACTCAGGAGGGAGAAGAGGAGGATCAGTTCAAACATCAAGGGCAGAATCAAAGAGACAAACAACAACAACAACAACAAAAAGCAAAAATCTGATTGAGAAAACAGGGCCAGGCAGTGGTGGCACACGCCTTTAACCCCAGCACTTGGGAGGCAGAGGCAGGCAGATTTCTGAGTTCAAGGCCAGCCTGGTCTACAGAGTGAGTTCCAGGACAGCCAGGGCTACACAGAGAAACCCTGTCTCGAAAAACAAAAACCAAACCAAAACAAAACAAAACAAAAAAAAAAAAAAAGGAGAAAACAGACCATGATTAAACTCTTGTTTTGACTAAATGAACAAATCCCAACTTTAAAGCCCAAGCTGACTTTTCAGAATTACAGGCAATATTGGCACATGCCCCTCACCCAGCCACTCAGGAGAAGAACTGCAGGGTTAAGTCTTTTAGCTGGCTGCTTACTAGTGCCTGATTAAATTTGATTAAACTTCTCAGGTCAGGGGCTGGTGAGATGGCTCAGTGGTTAGGAGCACTGACTGCTCTTCTAGAGGTCATGAGTTCAAATCCCAGCAACCACATGGTGGCTTACAACCATCTACAATGAGATCTGATGCCCTCATATGGGTATCTGAAGACAGCTACAGTGTACTTACATATAATAAATAAATAAATAAATAAATAAATAAATCTTAAAAAAAAAAAAAACTTCTCAGGTCAGAGGTCCACCATCTTCTAG
Organism: Grammomys surdaster; assembly: GCF_004785775.1. NCBI lineage: Eukaryota > Metazoa > Chordata > Mammalia > Rodentia > Muridae > Grammomys > Grammomys surdaster. The sequence goes on from NW_021604614.1 coordinate 1,919,012, forward strand.
AATAGGAGCTCTAGCCATGACTCACGGAATACCTTCCCACGGCACAATTTCCTACATGGAGTTTCCCAGGACTATATATCAAAATGTTCATGAGAAATAATAAAAAAGGATGACTTATTTAAGGCTCCCCTCATAGACAATACTATGAGTGCTTCAAAGAGCAGTGTACTGAGACTGCCCTGCAATGCCAGGAGCAAGTGAACGAGTGTGTGCGCTCAAGCTGCCCAAACAATCGTACAACAGGACAGCCACACCAACACTCCTGCTGATGCGCAGGTAGATGCTTAAAGCCCAAAGAAAGAGAGACACGATCAAGACACAGTTTTGTTCTAACATTTTAAACAGATCATTTTAAGTGATACCTATAATAGATATCATTAGAACAGGGATGTCCAACTTAATGATTCTCTTTCTATTTAAAAGAATTGAAAGTTACAACGAGGTGCTTTTACTCCTACTCAGAAGCACAGTGTTAAGAAACAATATGGGGACTGGAGAGATGGCTCAGTGGTTAAGAGCACCAACTATTCTTCCAGAGATCCTGAGTTCAATTCCCAGCAACCACATTACAACCACATTATGGCTCACAACCATCTGTAATGAGATCCGATGCCCTCTTCTGGTGTGTCTGAAGACAGCTACAGTATACTCATATACATATAATAAATAAACCTTTAGAAGAAAGAAAGAATATGGACCATTAAATGACAAGAGTTCCAGTATCTATTCTCATCAAGTCATGTCACATTAAAAAAAAATCTTTTCTGAAAAATGAAAGAAATAACTCACCCAACCCCCTCCCAACAGGCCGGCTCCCGGTGTGGGCAGTCCTTCAGTAGCTGGATCATCTCAGCATGGAGCATGCTGGGTAGTCACAGCCAAATGGGAGCCGGCATGGCTGGACTCAGGGGGATCTGAAAAAGTATAAAACCACTTAGGTGCTGAGGGTCCCCTCTACTTCCCACTCAGCACCATTCTACAAGATTAATATAGGGGGGAATGAAAAAAAATGTTATTTCAGTGAAGGCCCTTTCACAGTGCTATTTATGACAGCCACATGAGAGGCCAAAAGAAAAAGTGAATATTATTCTATTTGTTCCCATCACAAAGAACCAATCTGCAGCAATTCAATCTGAAGCTGAATTTAATAATAAAAATAGCCTATCTAAGCAGTCAGACCAATTACAAAACTTGTCAATGCAGGTGAACTGAGTGGGCACAAGTGTCCTGTCTGAGGGAGTGGAGCCAGTTGTGAGCTGCCTAATGACAGGAGCTGAGTCTAGGCCCTCCAGACAAGGAGGCTGCGCTCGTAATCACTCAGCCATTTCTCCAGCCTCAGCCGCACACTTCTGATTTTTATTCCAGTGGGTTGGTTTTGTTGTTGCTTTATATTTTCCTTTGAAAAAATGTAATTCTGGCTGTCCTGGCACTTGTGTCTGTGGACACTAGATTGGCACTGAACCCAAGAGATCCACATGCCTCCTGAGTCATGTGCACGCGCTCTCTCTCTCCCTCTCTCCCTCCCCCCCTCCCTCCCTCCCTCCCTCCCTCCCTCTCCCCACTCCAATCTCTTTCTTACTGCATATGGGATGGAACCAGGACCTCTCACAATAGACAAATATGCTATCACAAAATCCAATGCTCCTTGATTCTTCTCATTCACTGGTGACAACACAGCAGGAGGTTGAGGGCAATTTATAGAGAGTTTATCTCAACCTCTATATGTTTTCAGCCAGTAAGTTAGCTTGGAAGGTATTTTTTGGTTTTGTTTTGTACTGGTACTGAGTCTAGAACCTCACACAGAAAGGGAAAGAGGAATGGAGACAAGAGAGGGAAGATGGGAGAGAAAAAAACAAAAACAAAAACAAAAGACAAAAAAAGAAATCCTAAGCCAAAGTCTCAGTTTATTACCCACTGTTACTTGGTTTTAATTAGATTATACCTCAGATTCCCCACTTATAAAATAAGACTGATACATCATAAATTACACATAAAAATTATTTAAAGATCAAAATGGACAATTCAAGAGGAGAGGACAATGTAGTCTCAAGAAGGAAATGCTTGGTTTCTATTAACATGTCCTATAAGTTGTATATATTCCAGGCTTTATAGGACTGTCAAGTTATTTTGCCTTATATACAAAATCAGTTTTCATTCGACCACCATACCCCAAGACAGGGTCTCTCTACATAGCCCTTGTTGTCCTGAAACTCTATGTAAACCAGGCTAGCCTTGAACAGAGAGATCTGCCTGTCTCTGTGTCCCATGTGCTAGGATAGAAGGCACACGCCACGACGCCTAGCTCATTTTGACATCTTGACCAGTACTGACTAGAGGAATCCAGAAAGAGGAATGGCAACCGAGAGATGCTTCTATCCGACTGCTCACAGGTGCGTCCTGACTAATGACTGATGGGAGAAGGTGCAGCTCACTATGGGTGGTGCCACCCCTAGGCTGAGAGCGGTACAAGAAAGCAGGCCAAGCACGCACAGGAACAAGCCAATCCGTATCATCCCTCCAGTCTCTGCTTCAGTTCCTGAATGAATTATCTGCAGTTAAAGGTTCAAAATCTGCCATGAATCTAATTCTACTATGAGTTAGTAGAGAAAAGAAATTTATCTATTAAGGCTTTATTTATCTAGGTGTCCAACATTAATAGTGACCTTACCTTATATGGGTCAAGTAAAAAGTCACTGAACTTGCTAGGCAGGGAATATTTCTTCACCAATTCATCTTCTACCACCCAAGGTGCGTTCTCACCAGTGCCAGCACGTAAGGCATTATGCCGAATAAAGTATCGCAGTATCTCCTTATTTGGTGGTCTCTCTGTTCGAATCAAGCTGTCTGCTGGCACATTGCTGATGATCTACGTGAAAAAATATCAAGGCAATCAGCACTGCGATGGGAGCAGTTAAGCAATGAGAACAAAACACAGATCTATAATGGAAAGAGTCACAATTCAATCTCGGGGAGGGGTATTATACATTAGAAGATAAGGCAAATTTTTGAGACAGAATTTCAAAATAAATAATCCTTAGATTATTTGTCAATAAATACCAATGAAAGTAAGTATACCATTTGACTTCACGCCAGCAACTTTTCTAGTTACGACTTAAAGTACTACCTAAAGATTCACCCTTCACAGATCCATGCTTGGTGACAGACACCTACAATCTCAGCACCCAGAGGATGAAGTAGGAAGAGAGTGAGCTTGTGGCTAGCCTGGATAACATATAGCCAGACCCTATCTCCAAAATACCAAAGGAAACTGGCACATATCTTTAACACCCGCACTCAGGACACAGAGGCAGGATGATTGTTACAAGTTTGAGACCAGCCTGGATTACATGGCCTGGACAGACAGCAAGACCCTGTCTCAGAAGGAAGAAACAACAGAACTGGCTGGTGGGTCTTCCCATATAAGACCTTTTCCAAGGTCAAACCTCGGAGCTGAGCTGCTTCTTGTATGAAAGGGTTGTCTATGAAAACTAACACACGACTGTTCTCAACATGCCAGTCCTCTTTGAAAAACTTAAAGTTCTATTCAGGTATGTGTAGAAACACCCAAAATAATATACCAATACTTTTTACACCTAGATTTAATCAAGGAAACATATATTTTACTTACAACTTTAAAACTTTTGTTTTCTGCCACAAGGCCTCATGTAGCCCAGGTTGCCCTCAAACTCACTGTGTGACATAACCTCTAACTCCTGATCCACCTGTTTCTGTATCCCAATTATCAGGAGCTAGGAAATAAACTCTTGCCAGCTGCTTTTAAATACATCCTGACTCTGAACATATTGAAAGACATATAAACACTAGGGCTGGAAATAGTTCAGTGATTTTACTTGTCTAAGATACAGAAGAGCCTTAGACCCACAGGAAGAATTAAAAATATAAAAGCCAAACACCATATATCTCAGAAAAAGGGCTGGGAATGTAACTCAGTGTAGAATATTTGCCTAGCCTAGCATAGCAATGCCCTGAGTTCAACCCAGCAAGGGAGATATTAAAAAGGTAAAAAAGCAGTAGTAAGCTTTGTCAAGGGTAATGACTAGCTTGAAATCTGTTAAGATTAATTTATAAAAGCCGTATCAGAGTTGATTCATCATGGAACTTTAAATTTCTGTGATGAAGACATTCCTTTACTGTTTTCCTCAGCACATTTTCCCCAAGAAAACCAATGTGAGAGACTTGACCAACCTTATCTTCATTTTGTAGCTTCACGTCGTACTTGTGAGGCAGAAATTTTGGAGGAGCCCATTTCCTTTCTCCTTTTTTTAACGAAGTAGGAAGTTTTCGTGGAGACCTACGTGCTCTGTCATCTAGCCAAATCAACAGGAAATTAGCAAACAATAATAAATTATTTTAATTTAACTTATTTACTCACAACTACTAACTTCATTCAGTCCCTCACTTATACCAGACACTGGTTGATGAGGTGTAAATACCTGTAACTTCCGGAGCTAGTCTACGCAGGAAGTCAGGTAAGTAAATGTCTACAATCAGGCTGACAAACAACAATACTCTGAAAGTATAGAAAAGGAATATTCCAGAAGGTGATCATGAAACACCTAGAAGAATATGACTTTATGGGCTGGGAAAATGGCTTAGACCTGGGTTAGATTCCCAACACCCACATGGTGGTTCACAACTGTCTGTAACTCCAGTCCAGAAGACCTAATGCCTTTTTATGACCCCCGTGGCACCACGCATTTGTATGGCATACACAAACATGTAGTCAAAACACCTATACACATAAAATAAAGACATGGATAAAAGAATGTGAAGCATAGGGCTGGAGAGACAGCTCAGTGGTTAAGAGCACTGACTGCTCTTCCAGAGGTCCTGAGTTCAACTCCCACCAACCACATGGTGGCTCACAACCATCTGCAATGAGATCCGATGCCCTCTTCTGGTGTGTCTGAAGAGAGCAACAGTGTACTCATATACATACAATAAATAAATCTTTTTAAAAAAATACTTAAAAAGATAAAGAAAAAAGAAAGTGAAGTATAACAGAATAACCACCAGTGTTAAATCTAACAAAAACATTAAAACAATCGGGGCTGGAGAGATGGCTTGGAGATTAAGAGCACTTGATGCTCTTTCAGAGGACCAACCTGGGTTTGGTTCTTTGCACTCACATGATGACTCAAGCTATCTGTGACTCCAGTTCCAGGGGAATCTAATGCCCTCTTGTGGCTGGCATGGGCACCGCATGCATGTGGTTCACAGACATACATGCAAAATACCCATACACAGAAAATAAAGTAAATTTATGATTAAAAACAAAACAGCAACAACAAAAACCTAGATGTTTTTTCAAAAAGACCTGGGTTTGGTTCCCAGCACACAGCAGCTCACAACCATCTATAACTGTAATTGCAGATAATCTGGCACCTTCTGGCCTCACAGGGCAGCAGGCATGCAAGTGGTGCACAGACACATATGCAGGCAAAATACTGACACACACGAAATCTCTAAAAATTCAAAAAAGTAAAAAAAAGTCTCAAAAAAAAAAACCAAACCAACTCTGTACCTGGAAAGTAAGAAGCCATCTGCAACTTGATTAGAAACTGTCTTTAAGTCATTAAAAGGCAGAAATTAATGTAGGCATGGAAGCATGTATACATTTGATATACCTGTAACCCCAGAACTCAACAAAGTAAGGCCACTCTGGGTCACAGAGTAAATTACAGTCCTAGGCTGTCATAATAGCCTACAAAGAAAAACTGCCAGTATAGCCACACAAGCCTATAAAAATATCCAGTATTTCTTAGGTAGAGGCAGAAAGATCAGGAGTTGAACATCTCCCTCAGATACACAGTGACCTTGGGGCGAACCTACTTGAGCCACTGTCCCGAGGCAAAAAAGAAAAAAGTAAAATGTCAGACAAGTTAAATCACTGTTAATACAAAGGAATCAACCAGTGGTCAGTATACAGAAGATAATATTCTCAAGACTCTTGGGGATAAACAGGATAGAAGGGATCACTGGGTATGGTGGCACACCTAGCTGTAATCCCAGCTGCTAAGAGGAACAAATAGGAGGACCAGTGTAAAAAAAATAAAAAATAAAAATAAAAAAGAATAAAATATCAAGCCAAAATAAGAATACAAAGCTAACACGTTCCTGCCCGATGTATTATTAACCCTTTCCCCCACCAAGAAAACGCTATGGAAACTGGAATTTTATCACATTCCTACATCTTAACTGCTTAGAGAAAACATTCAGTGTTCTGTAACATTAATTCAAACTCTGTCTATCCCCCTTTCTACACATTAGAAATAACACTAGATCCCAGCAACTAAAACCTAACTAAGGCAAACACACTCAAAAGGAAGTTAAAGCCTAAACTCCGACCCATGGGTACCAATGTTTCGGGAAGGACTTCAAACTGTCTTACATATCACTGGTATCCCAAAGACCAATTGATTCTCCAGTCAAGGGAAACAAGTAAGAAGATAGCCTCCTCAGCTCCACGGGAAAACAGATTTTCAATTTCAGGTAATCAGAATTTCCACATTTCAGGGGTTGGTGAGTTGCTCAGCAGTTAGAGAAAGCTGTTCTCCTCCAGAACGCAAATTCGGTTCCCAGCACCCAGGCTGGACGACTCACAGTCATCTGTAACTCTGCATGCAGAGGATCTGATCCCCTTTCTTGGACATGGTGTACCTACACACACAGGGCATATACTCACACACAAAAATAGAATAAACTTACAAATAAATAAAACTTCAGTTTCATAGAGAGAACCTGGAAATGGTATGGATATGCAGTCCCAATAAAGCAGAAAACACAGCTGAAATGACAAAACTGAAAGACCAGCTACAACTAGTCTCAGAAGTTTCCTTCAGACTACCACTATAAGGACTTCTAGATAAAGAATCAGCATGGAACCAAAACATCTGGATGCAACAGAAAGGATGGCAGAAAAAGTGGCAATTAAAATAGTGAGGTGAAATTATTCAATCAACCAACAGTTACAAAGCATATATACTAAATACTGTGTGCTCATTTTGAGACAAAAGGATTCTAGAACAGCTAATTTCCTTATTTAAAGAGTCTTAAGTTTAAATAATAAAGGCTTAGGATGTGGTAACACTCTGTACTGGCTGGTTTTGCATGACGACTGAGCTAGAATCAACACAGAGAAAAGAGCCCAGTTAAGGAAATGCCTCCATGAGATCCAGCTGTAAGGCATTTTCCCAATTAGTGATCAGTGGAGGAGGGCCAGCCTATGGTAGGTGGGGCCATTCCTGTACTAGCAGTCCTGTAGTCTATAAGAAAGCACGCAGATCAAATCAGGGGAACAAACCAGTAAGCAGCACCGTTCCATAGGCTCTGCATCAGCTCCTTCCTCCAGGTTCCAGCCCTGCTTGCGTTCCTGTCCTGACTTCCTCCAATGATAGACTATGATGTGGAAATATAAGCTGAATAAACCTTTTCCTCTACAACTTGCTTTTTAGTCATGATGTTTTCATTGCAGCAATAGAAATCCAAACTAAGACACACTCTCAGAGAAGTTTTCCAAGTAAGCAATGCTCTTAGTTCCTCTAACTGTAAAGTATTATTTTAGTCTCCAGATCTGTAAAAAGTATATTTGGTTAACACAGTGTTTCAGAATTCTAGTGGCTCCTACCTGAGAGTCAGGTCAAAAGAGACAAACAGAAAAGCTGTATCTGACAGCCACCACACTAGCTTGCCCTGTGAGGATCAGGAGGGATCAGAATGTGCTTTGTCTACCTGAACAAAGCCCTCTCTACACTTATGTACATGTTTTTGGCTTTAAGAGTAAAGACAATAGGGCAGGGTGTGGTGGCATACATCACTGATTCCAGCAGTTGGGAGGCAGGCAGGCAGATCTCTGTTCCATACCAGCAAGGACTACATTTTAAGACCTTGATTAAGAAAAACAACAACAAACCAATCTCCAAAAAAGAACAAAAGAGTAAGAAAGAGTCCTAGGTGTATCTTAGTGCATACCTGTAATCCCAGAATTCAGGAGACAGAGACAAGAGGACCACTCCAAATTTGAGGCCAGCCTAGACTACATATTCAGACCCTGACTCAAAAGAAAAAAAAAAATCAACAAACAAACAAACAAACAAACAAAAAGGTAGGAAAATTTTTAAAAATCCAATTTTCTTTACCATCCTGGTTAAGAATGGTCTTAACTATTGAGGGAGTTTTAAGTCCTAAGTCACATTGTGGGTATGTTAGTGGTTTTTGAATCATAATGAATAAAATCATAGCTATATAAAAACCTAACTATACACGTGGCTGCTACAGAATTCTGCTAGGTTTCTATGTAACAAATGAGCACCGTCTCAACTCAGGAGCAAGGCTAGCATCATACATACTAATACTCTCTCTCCTGCCTTCATCCTCTTTGACTACTGTCTCCTTCTTCTGGAGGTCCTGAGCCATTTGACTGGAATTTTCTTTGTCACTTGATGGAGAATCACAGGCCCCATCAGATTTCTTCTCAGCAGCCTCTTCATCAACTTTCTCCAAAGGATGAATCTTCACAATCTTCACCTTGAGCATTTTCTCCTTTCCAACCTATGCATGGAATACACGAGAAAATTAAGAGATACTTAATAAACAAAACTGGAATCCTATAAAAATATAAAACATGACCCAGTATAGCTAACGTGGTGATTTTAATAAAAATGACCCCATAAGCTCATATATTTAAATGCTTAGCCACCAGGAAATGGCACTATTTGAAAAGATTAGAAGATATGACCTAGTAAGAAGAAGCCTATCACTGGGAGTAGGCTTTGATGTTTCAAAATCCAAGCCAGTGCCAGTGTTCTGTCTGTCTATCTGTCCATCTATCTGGCTGTTTCTGCCTATGGATCAGGATATAACTTCAGCAACTGCTCCAGCACCATGTGCGCCACAATACTCCCACCATGATGAAAACTCTGAAACTGTAAGCCAGCCCCCAGTTAAATGCTCTCTTATAAGAGTTACTTTGGTCAGTGGTGTCTCTTCACAGGAATAGAACAGTGACTAAGATACCTAGCAAACAAAAATTCATACAATCTCTGAAGTACCTAGGCATAGTAAACTTTTATACATTAACAAATGAAATGAGCCCCACACAGTTTCATCTGCCTGTAATTCCAGCACCTGAAAAGGTGAGGAAGATTTCTTCCAGTTCAAGGTCAGTCTGAAAAAGTAGTAAGCTCTGCGGGCTAGCATGGGCTACAAAGACATGGTTTCAAAACTCAACTAAATAGACAGAGAAACCCTGTCTCGAAAAACAAACAAACAAACAAACATACAAAAACAAAACTTAACTAAACCAATGGTTCTCAGCCTTCCTAACACTGTGGCCCTTTAACACAGTTCCTCATGTATGGTGACCCCAACCATAACATTATTTTATTGTTACTTCATAACTAATTTTGCTCCTATATGAATCATAACGTAAATATCCGATACACAGCTCCCAAAAGGTCATGACCCACAGTGTGACCACTGAACTGAACAGAAAGCTCTGTCGCACAGCACCATGCCAGTCTATAAGCCTAGGCGGCTAAGGCAGGAAGAACAGGACCTCTCCATCATCACCTCCTACATAGTGAGTTCAAGGTCAGCCTGGGCTACACAGCAGAATCCTGTTTCAACAACAACAAAAAAATTTAAATAGACTAAAATGAGGGGCTGCATAAAGAAAACAAGCAGTTGCTCTTGCAAAAGATGGGTTTGATTCCCTGTGCCCATATGATGGCTCACAACTGTCTTTAAGGCCAGTTTTAAGGGCTCTAGCAGGTACACGTGAGGCACATACATTCATGTAGGCAAAACATTTAAACATAAAGTAAAAGTTTGAAACTTAAAACATATACCTTAAATAATATTCTATTGCATAATCCATGGACTAATGTACTAAGGGCAATTGCTATGCTAGCCTAACAACAACTGTGTATGCCAAGTACAGTTCACGAACTTCATTTTTTAGTTCTCACTGTATACCTGGCCAACCTGGAACTCACCATGTAGAGCAGACTGGCCTAAACCTGTGGTAATCCTCCTGTCCTCTCTTTTAAAGTGCAAAGATTACTAGTGCATCACCACCTCCAGATAAGAACTCTCATTTTTCAAAAATAAAATATCCAGTTGTTACAGAACCAATATGCTAAAGGACTTCTTTCTCCACTTAATTACCTACCAGTGATTTACTAATCAGTCGTCTGGGTATACTTTTGAATGTTAGTGTACTGCACTATCGGTCTTACCACAGAAACTAAACTGGCTGAGCTCAGCGGCATGACTGTAACCCCAGAACTCTAGAGAAAGAGACAGGAGGAATGACGTAAGGGAAAGGCAAGCCTAGTCCTGTGGATTTCCAGAACAGCCTGTGCTACAGTAAAATCCAGCCTCAAAAAGACACAGAAAGAGGAACTGGGACACACACAAACACCTGCGCTCAGTGGTTAAAGACCACTGGGGATCTGGGAATCATTCACAACCACCTATGAGTCCAGCTCAAGGGGGATTAGACACCTCTAACATCTATGGATACCTGTACTCATTCACATACCCACATACATAATTAAAAAAATCTTAAATGCACGCACACAAACCAAGTACTTAGGCTGAGCAATTATAGAATTAAGACAAACACTATGGCACCTACATCACCATACACACTATGTTTTAATCACACACAAGACAATAAGCATATCAGCACATACCTGTAATCCTAGCACATGGGAAATACAGAGGAAGATGAAGAGTTAAAGGCCACCCTTGACTACACAATATTTGAGGCCAGTCTAAACTAAATCATACCCTGTCTCAAAAAAAACAAAAACAAAACCAAAAATCAAACAAACAAACAAAACAAGGGGGAACAGCACAGCACACGCACTCCTCCTCACCACATATATACAGAAGTGTGACTTTAACAGGCCTTAAAGTAACCCACTCTCTACCTCAGAGACTGACAACCATTGTATTATTTTGTTTTGACTTCAGTAAATGGAATGAAGACTATTATTTTGTGACTACCTTCTTTTAATCTTACATTTCTTTTTTCTATTGAGTATTCAAGGCCTTAACAATTTATTCATTCAACTACTGATAGGTCCTTAGGTTATTTCCTCTTTGGACTATTATTAAAAAATACTAAGAGTAAAAAAGAAAAAAAAAAAAAAACTAAGAGTTCTTACACAAGTATCCTGGGGTAATATTACGAGGATAAATGTCCAAAAATGAAAGCCTGGTCAAGGGTACATGCATATTCAACTGTATTAGCAATTCCAAAGCATTCACCAAAAGAGCTATGGCATTCACAGTACCGTAGGTGGTGAGTAAACACTGGCAATATAGCTCAGAGGTAATGTGCCTGCCTAGCATGTGTACGGTAGAGTGCCACAAACAGTACAGCAACAGGGAAAAGAATAAACAAGAACGAGCAGTTCCATTTTCTTACCAAACTTTGGCAGTGCCTCTCACTCTCACATTTACTAATCTGTTTTGTTTTGTTTTGTTTTTTGAGACAGGGTTTCTCTGTGTAGCCCTGGCTGTCCTGGAACTCACTCTGTAGACCAGGCTGGCCTCGAACTCAGAAATCCACCTGCCTCTGCCTCCCGAGTGCTGGGATTAAAGGCGTGCGCCACCACCGCCTGGCTGGTATTTACTAACCTTACGTGCTAACTGTGGTTTTGATTTGATTCCTGAAGTACAAATGAGTTTACACATCTTTTCATGGTTTGGGACATATACATTCCCATCCCTTGCCTCAAATTGTATTGTTCTATCTTTATTTTCTTACTCTGAGTATTTTATTTTCAGTGCTAGGGATGGAGTCTCAGGCCTTGCTCATGCTGGGCAAGGATTTTGCAGCCCCTCACCAGCAGACTCTAAGCACACAGCTATAGCTGAAGTACATCTGCAATCCTTCGCCATTCTGCAGATATGCCCAGTGCTTTCCTTTTGTTACTTTTGTTATGTTTTGGTCTTCTTCCTTTTGCTTTTAATTCTAGTCTTTCTTCTCTGCCACGTTCATGTCTACAAAGGCTAACTATTTTGGGTTTCTGTGCCCTCCAGATCTTGATGAGGTGAGGCCACAGGAAGCACACAGTAATCAGACATGGGAGAACTGAGATGGGGTTATTTCTGATATATTTCCCTGAACAAATCCCAAGCAAGTTAGCTAGATCAGATCATTAAATTATTCTAATAACTATAACTATTCTTCCTACGTTTTAGACCCACTGCCTTCCCTTTGTGTAGAAATGACAATATCCCTTCTGCTCATAGCAACCAGGACTTCTCCTTGTGAAGTGTTGCTTCAATTACACCATTCAAGTCCTCCATTTGTTTTTTTTTTATGTAACTGATACCAAGTATGTGACTAAAACTCACTAATAAACTAGATTTATACAGCATGTAATCACAGCACTTAAAGGCAGAGGTGTGTGGTTCACATAGGCCGATCTCTTTGAGTTAGAAGCCAGCCTGTTCTACAGAGTGAGTTCTAAAACAGGCAGGGGAATGTAAAGAGACCCTGTCCTAGCAACAACAACAACAACAACAACAACAAGAGACAGAGGCAAGAAAATGGCTTAAGAGTTTAACACTGGCCTAGCATAGAGTGAGAATCTCCAAAGATCAAAACAAGCCAACCAACCAATAAACAAAACCACTGATAATCTAAGACATTACAAATGAAAAATATAGAATACACAGAACAAGGGTAAATTCATTAAACACATCAGTAAAATAAAGTGGAAGCAGAGTGAGGTAGCAGAGAGACACATGAACTGAATGTTGATCTCACTACTTATACTATAGTACATTCTACCCCTGAGCAAGATAGCCTGACACTTAAAACATCCTAACAATCACATTCTTAGTTTGCAAAGAGGTAGCCATTAAAAGACGTCTAGGTAATAGCTTGCAAAGATAAGGGGTTGCTTTATTCTTGTTTCTGGAAACATTTTATTCTCCTACTTAGAAGAGCATTTCCTGGATAGTCCTCCCTTTGGAGCCACTTCCACTCACTGAAGTTCTTTCTCACTTCTCCTAAATAGATTTATGTTCAGGCTGGCAAGATGGCTGAGCAGATTAAGGCACGTGCCAATAAACCTGGCAAAGTGAGTTCAATTCCCATATGCTGGAAGTTAAGAACCAACTCCCACTGGTTGTTCTCTAACCTCCACACATGTACCACATGTGGTACAGAAGTGAGCATACAGATATAAGGATCAATATGTATGTACATGAATATAATGAAAAACTGTTTTAAATACCAACATCTTAAGTCAAAACAACAACAACAACAAATTAATAAAATAAAATTCTCTAAAACGTATTTCCTCACTCCAAGTACAGTTAACAATTTCAGAACCAAGATGCAACAGGGAGTCTAAGGACGTGACGGAGGCTCCGTGAGCATGACAGGCCCCGAGCAGGTAGGTGGAGGCAAGTGGATCTGAGTTCAAGGCCAGTCTGGTCTACAGAGTAAGTTCAAGGACAGCCAGGGCTACACAGAGAAACTGCCTCAGAAAAAAAAAATAAGGAGATGGGGGGGGCCCACCCAACTTTAAAGTTATGAACTTAAGAAACAATGCATTTTCTTTACTCAGACAAAAGTGAAAAGTAGTAACCAGTGCTAATCAGGTATTTTCTTATCTCTAATACATGTCAACATGAATACCTGGACATGTTACAGTATTATTTCTCTTCAGATTCTTTTGCCTCATGTAAAGTGACTCTGTTATCCCAAACATACAGGCATTTTTAAAGAACAATAGCTTCAGCCGGACATGGTAGTATATACTTTCAATCCCAGCAGAGGCAGGCAAATAAATCATGTTAACTTTAGCTGGACCACATACGAAGTTCCAGGCCAGGCAGAGCTAGGCAGTGAGGCCTAGTCTTTAAAAAAAAAACAAAAAACAAAAAACAAAACAAACAAACAAACAAAAAAAAAAAAACAAGCCAGGTGGTGGTGGTACATACCTTTAATCCCAGCAGGCAGGTAGATCTCTGAGTTTGAGGCCAGCCTGGTCTATAGCGAACAGTTCCTGGACAGCCAGGACTATACAAAGAAACCGTGTCTCAAACAAACAAGAATCCAGACACTTACCTCAAAGTCACACTCCTCTCCCACGGCATATTTGGTCATGATTTCTAACCAGGCAGAATCTACAAGCTTCTCTAAGGAGGCCGTGTTATGGTGAACCATTTCCAGAACAAGCTTCTCATACCAGTTAGGGAACTCTTCCTTCAAACTAAATAAATGTCAACAGTTAGCAAAGAAATAACAAAATAAACAAAAGCCTTTACCAAGAGATTTCAATTCAAACTTAAAAAAAAAATTTTTTAGAGCAATTTTAGGGTAACAGCGAAACAAATATTTTCTTTAAAAAAATTATTACTTGAACATTTCATACAATGTGTTTTCCCCCCCTCCTGCAAAAAAAGAAACTTTCTTCAGCAAATACCCACAGAGCACTGGAAAATAAAGGAAGGTTAAAAAGCCCAAAGTGGGGCTGGAGAGAGGGCTCAGCAGTTAAGAGCATTTGCTGTCCTTAGGACCCACATTCAGTTTCCAGCACTCACATAAGAACTCACAACTGTCTGAACTCCAGTTCCAAGGAATCTGATGCCTTCTTCTGACCGTTTTCTATGCCAAGCAAGCATGTGGTGTGCATACATACATGCAGGCAAAATACTCATATGCATAAAATAAACACATCTTAAAAAATAAAATAGAGGCTAGAGTGATGGCTCAGCTCTTCCAGAGGTCCTGAGTTCAATTCCCAGCAATCACATGGTGGCTCACAGCCATCTGTAATGGGATCCGATACCCTCTTCTGTTGAGTCTGAAGACAGCGACAGTGTACTCACATACATAAAATAAACACATCTTTAAAAAATAAAAGAGCAAAATAATAAAAAATAAAAAACTGCAGCTACCAGGGCGTGGTAGTTCACAAGCAAAACAACAAACAAAACAAAAACAAAACAAACCAGTCCAGGTGGCAGATCTCTCAGCTCTAGGCCAGTGTGGGAAGAAGGGAGGGATAAACAGGAGGGGATGGCAGGGAAAGACCCATCAGCTTACAGAAGAAAACAAACTAAAAACTCTTAAACACTTGTGAGATTAATCCGTCCAGCTTAGTTTTCTCACTCATAAATGACATTAACAGGCATACTACTAGCAAGTTCAACATTCCCCTATTCATTTGTTTTTCAGGGTCTCAATGTGCTGGAACTCTATGTGGACCTGATGGGCACTGAACTCAGAACTGTCTGCTCTGCCTCCTGGAGAGCTGGAATTAAAGGTGTGTCCTGCCAGGCCCCATTACTTTGCTTTTGTAGTACACTTCTTTCCAAGTGCAAATTTCTTCCTATCCCTTGATTATGTATGTGTGAAATGCATTCAATCACTTCTCACAACATCCTGTGAGATGTCCGGCATTTTTTTTTTTGATGTCTGGCATTTTTATTTTACAGACAAAAGCTTCAGGAAAGGTTACCTGTTCAATTCCTGACTTGAATCTAAAGCCCTCAAAAAGTAAGAGTTTAAATAAGAATTCCTTTGCTTACTTATTCTTATTTAGCAAAAAGTACCTTTTTTGTTTGTTTTTCGAGACAGGGTTTCTCTGTGTATCCCTGGCTGTCCTGGAACTCACTCTGTAGACCAGGCTGGCCTCGAACTCAGAAATCCACCTGCCTCTGCCTCCCAAGTGCTGAGATCAAAGGCATGTGCCACCACTGCCCGGCTGCAAACAGTACTTTTAATTATCACACCAAGGATGGCAGTGGTCCTCAGACACCAGTGAGTAATCTGTTCCAATCCTTTTGAAAAGCAAATGGGGGGCTGGAGAGATGGCTCAGTGGTTAAGAGCATTGGCTGCTCTTCTAGAGGACCCAGGTTCAATTCCTAGCACCAATATGGCAGCTCATAAACATCTAGAACTCCAGTTCAAGAGGATTCTAGCTTCTGAGGGCACTGTACACACATACATGCAGACTTAACACCTGTACACAGAAAATAAAATTAATCTTAAAAAAAGGTAACTGGAAAACACTTATCAAAACTATTATATATGCAAAGATACTTATAGTTGAATTCCTTTAACAGAAAGTAAAAACTAAGTGGACTAGACATGCAATTTCAACTAGAAACAACAGTGTTACATGTGCTTTGAACTACTAGAGGCTGAACCCAGGGGCACGTCAAGCAAGTCTTCCACCAAAGAGCTGCACCCCAGCCTCGTGTTAGGTTTTGTATTGTCTTGTTTTATTCTGTGCTATGCATGGCTACCTATAGTTCTCTAACTGACTACTGAACCTCTAGTCTGGGTTAAGGTAAGTAAGTAGTCAATTACCTTTGTATTCTTCCCATAGACTGACCTCCCTTCCCAGCTTAACCATCTTCCCAAGATGTCCTCAGACTTCTTTAACTCCATTAAGTTTTTTCCTGGACCCTAGGAATTCAATCTCTTTCTATTAATTCTATCAAGTCAGTCAAGTTTTTAAACCTCACTCGGAGAGGCTGAATAGCAGAGTTCTGATTCTCATGTACCTTTTAAAAATAAAGTTGGACACTACTTTTTCTTAGCAATTCTAGGCAAGTGTGATACCTGAACCACATTCCCAGAATTACTTCAATAATCAGAAAAAGATTTCTACCTTGCCTAAAAATTTAAAAACCTCCCTAACTTTTTTTAAAGATTTACTTTTTTTAAATTTTTTTATTTATTATGAATACACTAGAGCTGTCTTCAGACATACCAGAAGAAGCATCAGATCTCATTACAGATGGTTGTGAGCCACCATGTGGTTGCTGGGATTTGAATTCAGGACCTCTAGAAGTGCAGTCAGTGCTCTTAACCACGCTTAACCACGGAGCCATCTCTCCAGCCCCCTCCCTAACTTTTTTTTTTTTTTTGGTTTTTCGAGACAGGGTTTCTCTGCATAGCCCTGGCTGTCCTGGAACTCACTCTGTAGACCAGGCTGGCCTCGAACTCAGAAATCCACCTGCCTCTGCCTCCCAAGTGCTGGGGTTAAAGGCGTGTGCCACCACTGCCCGGCCCCCTCCCTAACTTTTTAAAAAGTTTTTAAGATTTTCTTTTACATGTTGTGTGTTGCCTACATGAATGTATGTGTGTCAAATGCATACCATATGCCCTAGTAGGTCAGAAGAAGACATCAAACCCTTGGAACTGGAGTTATGGATGGCCGTGAGCTACCATGTGAGAGCTGGGAGCTGAACCCAAGTGCTCTGTAAGAGCAAAAAGTCCTCTTAACACTGAGCCAGTTCTTCAGACCCTTTCTTTCTTTTTCAATAATCCTATTACTTCTAACATTTTTTTTTTTTTGGACAGGGTTTCTCTGTGTAGCCCTGGCTGTCCTGGAACTCACTCTGTAGACCAGGCTGGCCTCGAACTCGGAAATCTGCCTGCCTCTGCCTCCCAAGTGCTGGGATTAAAAGTGTGAGCCACCACTGTCTGGCTATACTTTTAACACTCTTAATTACCAAATCATGTATTTTGTAGAACCTCTGGCCAATACAGGTTTAGTCTGCTTTTTGCTGCCTTACTTCTAGATCGTATCAGTCCTTTACTTAGAATTATACCTTCAAAATATTTATAAGATAAAAAGAAAAGAAAAACAAAACCACCCAAAGGCTTAGTAAAATATCCATACTCATACATTTATATATGTAAGTACACATACATAAACACCAGCAAAATGCTACTAACCAATGAGCACTCCGAGCATAGCACACTAACAGAGTATTCTATTCAAGTCCCAAGCATTTAAACACAAACACTACCTTAGGGGTATTATCCCCACCTAACTTCCCTGACAGTAAGGATGGTGCCAAAGGGCAAGGCTTCTGCTACTCACAGTTCAGCAACTTCCTGTTCCTCTTCCCAGGCCTCCTTGTGTGTTAGCTGACTGCTTCCTGTGCTCTTACATGTCCAAATGCGTTCACTGTATCTTTCCAGGCGGGCTTCATACTCTCTGTCAGTAATGGCTCAGGAAAACAACATTCAAGCAATAAAGACACCCAACACACACTCAGAAAAGACGTGCAAATAAAAAAAGCTCACGTATCCTTTCTTTAAGGTAGAAGAAAAAATAAGAATGAAGTCTATTTAGTCATAAATCCACAGTATGATCATAACTGAAGAATGAGAGATAATAACTGGTCATTTTTGTTGTTGTTTTTCAAGACCCGGTTTCTCTTTGTAGTCCTGGAACTCTGTAGACCACACTGGCCTCAAACTCACAGAGATCTACCTGCCCTTGGGATTAAAAGTAGGCACCACCATACCCAGCAGGAATAAGGACGTAAGATTTAGTGAAACTGTAACACAACTTAGATAGTCAGATAGTTTAAGAATCATTCCACGGGGGCTCAGGAGAGACAGCTCATCAGTTACGAGCACTTGCTGCTCTTCCAAAGAACCCAGATTAGGTTCCCAGCACCCTCATGGTAACTCACAACCATCTGTAACACCAATTCCAGGAGATTCAGTACCTCCTTTGAACCTCCTCAGACACCAGGCACTAATGTAGTGCACACGTACACACACCCCCATGCAGACCATTCATTTAGACATGCAAGATGAGATAAAGAAACGCAAAAACTGATTTTTAAAAATCAGTCTACAGTAAGATAAAATGACCACATCCCAGAGTTTGAGATAAATACAGACTTGTGATTCATTACCACCAGCCTTTCTATCTACCTTGGAAACAAATGTTCCTAAGTCTTGAAAAACAAATTCCAAGCTGGACTGTCAGTCAGTGGTAGGGCATCTGGCTAAGTATGCACTAGACTATCAGTTCAATTCCAGTATCACAATTCAAAGTAAGTAAGTCAACTGCATGAACACCTAACTTAAGACATAGCTTTGATATACTATTTATTCCAGTCTTCATGTTGGCTCTGAAAACACCAAACTCACAAAACCATTAACTAGTTGTTCAGTCTTTCTGAGTGAGATGGGAGTGAGATAAAATAGTGCCTTACTATGGCAAACTCCTATCGTCCCAACTGGAACGCACTACTATCAGTCAGGCAGACTCAAATTCAAATAGCAAGTAACTAGTTTACTTCTGTATACCAACAGTAACAGATGCTATACAAGAAAGCAAACGGAGCTGCAACTAGAGTCAGCTGCCAACCCCAGTATGTTCCACACAACATGTTTCATCTTAGCTCAAAATATTTAAAGCCAGTAGTGGCACTCACCTGTAATCCCAGAACCCAGGAGGCAGGGGCAGGAAGATCAGGAGGTCCAGGTCATCCTCAGTTACTCAAGGAGTTTAAGACCAGCTTGGGCTAAATGAAATCCTGCCTCAAAAAACAAACAAAAAGCGTGGGGGTGGGGCATGGGGGAACCTGATAAAGGATATTGAGTCAGCAGCCTCTCAATTCTGTTCTAGATTTTAGGTAACCAGAAGTCACTCACTACAAGTAACCAAGTAACCACTCACAGAAAATGTCAATTGAGGTTCTTCTGTTTCAGCAACTGCTGTACATGTAATTGAGACAAAATGTCAAAGCAATTCTCTAAAGGTTAAGCAACCTATACCTGAAGTCCTTGACTGTATCATTATGCATTTACTTTTCTTGACTCTAAGAACTATTCTCCTTATCACAATATGTTCCTTTATTCTCTTCAACCTAATAAGGCTTGTTTCTTTCAAAAGTACCTGACTGTGGCAGTTTAAGAGAATGGCCCCAGAGGCTCATACATTTGATGCTTGGTCATTAGTGCCTGACGCTACCTGAGATGTATTAAGAGTAGGTGGTAGGTGTAGACTCGTAGGATAAAATATGGCAAGGAGGTGGGCTTTGGGGCTTCAAAACCCCAAGCCAATTCCAGAGTCCTCTCTTCCTGTTGCCTGCAGATCTGGATGCAGACCCATCACTCTGTCTGCATGCCACCTTGTTCCTGCCATGTTCCCCACCAGGACAATAACGGACTACAAGCAAGCACCAATTAAATACTTTCTCTTCAATAAGTGCTACTGTGGTCATGGTGTCTTTACAGTAACAGAACACTGAGCAAGACACTGACAGTCTGAAAAAAGTGGCCCAACAGCATATGGAGACTAAACAGCACAACCAAAAGGGCTGGAGAGGTAGCTCTGTGGTTACGAGCACCCGATGTTCCCAGAACTCAAATTCACAACCATCTGTAGAGCTCCAGGAAACCTGATGCCCTGACATCCAGAAACCAGACATGCATGTGGTGCACATACATACATGCAGGAAAAATCCCCATACACATTAGTTACTCAAAAACCAAAACATGCAACTGAAGATGGGAATGGTGGTACACATTTGTAATCCCAGCATTCCTGAGGCCTGTCACAAACAAACATAACTATAATCCTTATAGTTCTAATAGTGCCAACTCTCAGGTTTGCTTTTTAATCCTATCTTTTCTCTCTTTGGATCACAGCGCCAATTAACAACTGTAATCTGGCATCATTTATTGTATTAAACCAAGTGGGCATTGTCATACATTTGGAATCTCAATATATGGGAGGTTGAAGCAGGACCAAGTTTAAAGCCAGCCTGTGGCACACACAAAGTTTGAAACCAGCATGGACTATAAAGAAAAAGAAACCCACCAAAACTACAATTTTGGGAGCTGAAGAGATGACTCAGTGGTTAAGAGCACTTGCTGCTCTTCCAGATAATCTGGATTTTATTCCCAGCACCTACATAGTGGCTCACAAACATGCTTAACTCTAGTTCCCTGGGATCTGACCAATTCTCTTCTGGCCTCTGAGGGCACCAGACATGCTAGCAAAACACAGATAAAGTAATTTTTTTTAAGTTTTTAAAGATTTATTCAGAATCAGGATTGGTGACCCACACCTTTAATCCCAGCAGAGATAGACAGATCTCTTGCGTTTGAGGCTAGCTGGGCCTAAAAGCAAGTTCCAGGACAGCTGGGGTTAGAGAAACCCTGGCTTAAAAAAAAAAAAAAAAAAGATTTACTCAGAACCATAAGCTAACTCTATTTACAGCTACCCAATTTTTCAAACATGCTCTGATCAGTCTGTTTAGAATCAGACTTACTGTACAGATAACGGCTCTCACTAAACCATCTGAGAGTTCTGAGAACACACTACAAAGCTTCTAAGACGGTTGTCTCTAAACTTTAGCACACATGACAACTGATGCACGTAACAAAAGCATGGATCTACACCAGGCTGCTGCTGCTCCAGTTCCTGCTTTTTTGTTGTTTATTTTGTTTTTTTTCGAGACAGGGTTTCTCTGTGCAGCCCTGGCTGTCCTGGAACTCACTCTGTAGACCAGGCTGGCCTCGAACTCAGAAATCTGCCTGCCTCTGCCTCCCAAGTGCTGGGATTAAAGGCGTGTGTCACCACTGCCCGGCTAAAAATGAGTTTTAAAAAAAGCAGGAAATTGGGAGTCAGAGGCAGTCGGATTTCTGGGTTCAAGTCCAGCCTGGTCTACAGAGTGAGTTCCAGGACAGCCAGGACTATACAGAGAAACCCTGTCTCGAAGAAAACAAAAACAAAAAAAAAACAAAAAACAAAAACAAACAAAAAAAAAAAAAACAGTTTTACTTAACAGATCATACTATGACCAAACATCAGAAACTGTTGGCTGGGTATGGTGATGCACACCTGCATGTCCACAAGCCAGGAGGCTACAGCTGGAGGTGCTGCCTAAAGCTCCAGGCCAGTTGTAACTGTATCAGAATCAAGTAAAAGCCAGCCTAGATTTCATAAGCCAGACCATAATTCCAGGTGGGTCAGTGGTGGTAAATGCCTTTCATTCCATCACTAGGGAGGCAGGGGCAGAGGATCTCTGTGAGTTCTCAAAAAACAAACACACACACACAAAAGAAAAAAACAGGGTGGAGGGCTAGACATGGCGGCACTTATCTTTAGTCCCAACATTTGGGAGGCAGAGGTAGATGGATCTCTGTGAATTTAAGGCCAGCCTGGCCCACACTGTGAGACCCTGTCTCACAACAAACAGGGATGGAGAAATGGCTCAACGGTTAAGAGCACTGGTTGCTCTCAAGGAGAACCTGGTTTCAATTTCTAGCACTCACATGGCAGCTCGAAACTGTAACTACAGTCCCAGGAGATTCAACCCTTTCTTCTGATCTCCATGGGTACCATGCATACATTTATGTCCATAAACACTCATAAAATAAAATCTAAAAGCAACAACAAAAAATATACACCAAATATGATTCTAATCAATTAATGTCATTCTAGTAATGATGTCTTGCCTGTGGTACTATCCCTACAGAAAATATCCACAGGTTCAAAGGTAAAGTACAGTTAATAATCTATGATAATGAAATCATACAATTATTAAATTCAAACTTCCAGTTTTCTTTTTTTAAGATTAAAAAATTTGAGGGCTGGAGAGATGACACAGCAGTTAAGAGCACTGACTGCAGCCGGGCAGTGGTGGCGCACTCCTTTGATCCCAGCACTTGGGAAGCAGAGGCAGGCGGATTTCTGAGTTACAGAGTAAGTTCCAGGACAGCCAGAGCTACACAGAGAAACCCTGTCTCGAAAAACAAAAAACAAACAAACAAACAAAAACAACAAAGAGCACTGACTGCTCTTCCAGAGGTTCTGAGTTCAATTCCCAGCAATCACATGGTGGCTCACAACCATCTGTAATGGGATCTGATGCCCTCTTCTAGTGTCTGAAGACAGCTACAGTGTATTCACATACACAAAATAAAATGAAACTTATTAAAAATTTTTGTGCATGCCGGAGCCTGTGAATGAAGCATGCCATGTATGTGCAGTACCCACAGAAGCCGGAAGAGGGCATCATGTTCCCTCGGAGCTGGATTGACAGGTTTTGAGCCTGTAATCTGGGGTTTCTCTGGTAGAACCTTAAGTGCTCTTAACATCTGTCCAGCCCTTTTGTATTTGAGACAGGGTCTCCCTTGTAGCCAGGCTGGCCTAAAGTTCTCTCTCCTCCTGCACTAGCTTTGGAATGCTGGGATTACAGCCATAAACCACCAGGAAGCTTCCACTGTAAATTCAGTGAAGATGTACAAGGTACCTTTCAAGAACACACTGACTCACTCACGGCCTTAAGTTAAAATAGAAAAATTTGTTGTAACTATATATGCAGTCAAAATGAGCAGAAAATTAATCTTATTAAAAATATAACCATAAATATAAATTGTGGAGTGGTAATACTTCTAATACAGCTGTTGTTCAATCATACATCTGCTTTCCTCTATGGAACCATTAATAGCCTCATAACATGCCAACCAGCCAGCCACACGGTCCAGAACTCTCTAAACCACCTCAACGTGCTCCCTGCTTCTGGAAATTTCCAGGAGAGCAATTTTCTCTAAATATAATTTTTTTAAAAAAGGAATTCCTTTGTTTAAAAGTCCTAAATACCGGTATAGGAAATGCTAAAAGAATGTTTATTAAGTGTATACCATTTTAAACGGTTCAGGTTCCAGTTTTCATTGAGAAAATGTCTGCAAGACTGCAGACATAGGGAAATAGTACTATGACGGTGCCTGCCTAGCACGCGCCACAATGCGCACCAAAGCATACACATGACCACACACCACCCACCCCAGACAGTAAATAATAACAAACAAGGCTTTTGTTAATAGTTCTAAATTAGCTGGCTATGGCCATTTTTCAAATGTCTCAGTATGTTAGACTTGAAATTTATCTCTTTTATGAAGTACTTATTATACTGCACTAGAATCCAACTGAAAAAAACAAAATCCACCTTTGATAATATTAGTATGACCATCAATAGTTCAAAAAGAATCAGCAGCTGGGTGTGGTAGGACGAGACTTTAACCCTATCACTCAGGAGGCCAAGGCAAGCAAACCTCTGAGTTTAGCGCCAGCCTGGACTAGGCCAGCCATAGTGGACCACTATGGACAAGGCCACAGTGACACCTTGACAGATAGATAACCAGATAGACAGACAGACAACTGACATGTATGGAGACTATGTCAGAGTCCCAGGAGAAACTTTTACTCTACTGATGTCATGGAAATTGTTTTAAAAACCAATTATGGTACCTTCAGAATAATGTACTTCATAGAACTAAATACATCTTATATTATCTAATTACATCACAAACCGACACAAAGTAGATTGATATTTCAATAAAAGTGTGGGGGGAGGTTACTGGAGAGACAGCTCAACAGTTAAGAGCACTTGCTGTTACTGCAGAGGTTCTAGGTTTAGTTCTCAGCTAATACATGTTGGCAACCATGTATAGGCACACAGAAGGTTCATATATACATACATGCAGGTGAAACACTCATGTCCATAAAATACACAAATCTTTAAAAATGTTTTCAGTTGAGGCCAGCCTGGTCTACAGAGTGAGTTCCAGGACAGCCAGGGCAACACAGAGAAACCCTGTCTCGAAAAACAAAACAAAAAAAATGTTTTCAGCTAAAAGCAAAGGAGGATGTGTGGCATGGTGGCACAAGACTGACCCTAGAACCCAGAAACCCTTCACTTGCGAGGCTGAAGGAGGACTCAAAAGCTCAAGGGAAACACGGCGAGTGTCAGACACTGCAGCCCAGGCATGTACGATACATGCAAGGCCCTGGGTTCCATCCCTAGTACCACAATTCCTCCTCCTTCCCTTCATTTATTTTCAGTGACATCGTTGAAAGAGCACGGGATTGTAATCCCAACATTCATCATTTATACTCGAGTCCATGACCTTTAACACACCAACTTCAATTCCCCTGGGCCCACTTGGCAAGCAGACAGGAAATCTGGACCACCTCTAAGACACTTTTTCAGCTCAGAAATGCTATAAGCATAGATATGCAAAAACACCTACATGGAGGCCAGGCATGGTGATGCAAGCCTTTAGTCTCAGAACTTAGAAGAGGTAAGGAATGGCCAATCTTTGAGTTTCAGGCCAATCTGCTCTACAAAATGAGTCCATGCTTGACAGAGCCACAGTGAGACCTTACTGAAAGAAAGAAAAAAAATACCTACCAGAACTAGAGTCAACAGTGAGGTTAAGTGCAGAGACCCTAGGTTCAATCCCCAGCATCCCCTCGGTAGCTCACAATCCAAACTGGCTTCGCAGGGCACAAGGAACACAAGTGCTCCATAGACACAGGCAAGCACAACACCCATACAGACAAAGTCAAGAGGAAAAGTCTCTCTGTAGGTGGACACTGCCTTTCTGATGCTAACAAGACTGAAGATCTATACTGGCTGGTACTGAGGTCTATTAATCCCAGATACTAGGGAGGCTATAAAGCAGGAGAACCAAAAGTTCAAGGCCTGCCTGACCCACATGGTAAGTTCAGAGCCAGCTTCAGGAATTTTAACGATGTCCTGTCTCAAAAAACTCAGAGGACTCTAGATGGAGCTTACTAACAGTCCAGGGCCCTATGTTAAATCTCCCAAATATTGAGGAAGGGAAAGGGAGTAAGAGTATCTATCCTAAATATTCAAAACACTTTATTAAAGCTAAACAGGTGATCTGCAATCCCATCACTTGGGAGAAGGGCACATTCAA
The DNA here is from genome assembly GCF_004785775.1 of Grammomys surdaster. Taxonomy (NCBI): domain Eukaryota; kingdom Metazoa; phylum Chordata; class Mammalia; order Rodentia; family Muridae; genus Grammomys; species Grammomys surdaster. Next base: position 1,944,565 of record NW_021604614.1, read on the forward strand.
GGCCAGCTTAGCTTTCAACTCCTAAGTTAGACACCAACCTACGTTACAAGACAATTAAAAATCAAACAACAACAAAAAAACAAACCAGGAAAAGAAGCAAAGGCCAACAATACTTCACCTGAATCCTTCCTGCTCTTACAGGTACTGCAGAAAGTACAACAAAATCTAGTCTTTCAAAGGAAAGGGGTGATAAAGCTTGCAGGACACGTTAAGTTTGGTGAAGAAACATAGCTTTAAAAAAAGAAAATAAGCCTTAAAAGATTCATTTCAATATTCCCCTACCCCGGGGGAAAAAAAGTAATACAACTTTTAACAGCTATGCTTGGTCAAGAAATCTTAAAGTAATGATTGGAAATGCAGACTTTCTATTTTAAAACATTAGTTGCACGTTCCTAAAAAAAAAAAATAGAAAAGAACGAAAAGAAAAAGCCATCCAGCTGGGGAGGGGGAAGCAGGTGGATCAGGAATGCAATGTCCAGCCTCTACTGCATGCCGAGTTCGAGGCCAGTCGGTGCTACATGAAGCAAAAAAGACAGAAAAATGAAACTTCTAAATGTCAAACTTCTGTGTTCTCTAGAAAAGAAAAGGCCACCAGCACCATCAATGCACCTTTCTGCTCCTTCCCACGTTCAGTGGGCAAGAAGTTACTGCCAGGTTTTGTGATTTACAGTTCTGTCAATTCATCCCTGGCCTAAAGTCCACTCCGGAGGAGAAAAACAAAACCCACAAGCTCCATCAGTGTTCCCACAGAGCCCAGACAAGACGCAGTGGAGGCTTGCACAAGCCAGATCACGCGGCTGCGCCGGTACAATTTCAAAAACTTAACTTGACGGTTTCATTTATATGAAAGAAGAGAGAAATAAAATGCGCAAAGGAAACCCGGCTACCCTCCCTAGTCACTTAGGGCCCGAAGCCAAGTTGAGGAGGAGGGGATTGGTTTTGCGATCATCACCGAGGCCCGGGGGACAAAGTAAGGGGAAAAGGATGGAAGCGCGCGGTTCCGGGAAGAACGGCTGGAGACGGGCCCGGATGGATCTCGCCGCGGAGACCCCATGCCCGGCGAAGCCGGGCCCGGGCAGCACGGCCCACGGATGGCCCCGTGCGGTGACAGCTGCCCCGCGAGCCGCGCGCGGCCCATTCGCATCTCGCCATCTCCATCCCTCGCCCTGCGCAGCCGCGGCCGAGCGTCCACACCGCGCACGGAAAAAGGATACTCCCGGGTGCGGAAGGCCTCTTGAGTGTGCGGGATGGTGAAGAGCGGCTCCTCTCCGGGCAGCGGTTTCACCAGAGGAAAGGGCTTGCGGCCCAGCAGCGGCGCCATCGCGGCGGCGCCGGCAGGGACGGAGCGCCGAAGGCTCGGCCGCTCCGCTGCGCAGCGCTAGGCCCCGGCAGCCCCGGGCGAACGAGCGAGCGAAGCGCCTGGCTCCCGGGGCGATGGGGGAGGGGAGGGGTGAGAGGGCGGCGCGAACTCCGGCTTCCCTCAGAGCTGGCGGGACCGCGCCACAGCCATGAAAGCAAGGGGAACGCCTCGAGGGGAAAAAACGGAGAGATTCTCCTCGCTCCTTCCGGCGGCTTTCACCTTACGCCGATCTCCGCAGCGGCGGCCGCTAGTCACGACTCCTCTCCAGCGGGCACGGGAGGAAATTATTGAAAAATGGCGGGAGATTCCCTTCCTCCCCCCGCTGCCGGGGCCAGCGCACAGACTAACTTGCTTCCCCGTGGCGCCCTGGGGCGGATGCTCCGATAGGCGGAGGGCTGGTCGGCATTCGTAGTCATTGGCTCAGAGAGGCTGCCGCTCCGCGGTCACGTCCCGCCCCCTGGGCCCCAGCCACGAAGTTTAGTTGCAGCGCACCAGAGGGCAGTCTGAAAAGGTGAAAGGTCACGTTATGTAAGAGCCGGTGACTGGCATGCGGGCCTCCAGTGGCGGACTTAAAAAGTAATGGGACAGCGAGTGGGAGGGGGAGAACGAAAAGCGGAAGATTCAAGAGGTCAGAGCAGAAAGCCCTGTCATAGATACAGACATTGCGCCATCTGTCACCGACGGCGACACCGACATCCGGGCACTCACTGTCCGTGTGGTGCGCCGGAGGGGGGAGGGGGAGCGCGCGGCCAGGGGCTTTGTCTTTCCACTCGCGCTCCGCCCCCTTCTTAAAGGGGCCGCGCTCGGCCACGCCCGGGGATGCGCGGGTGGAGCTGTACTGGGCGGGAAGTAACTCAGGCCCTCTTCAAACAGAAGTTCCACATCGGGGCGAATGGGACCCCAACCTTTCCCGACCAGTCATCACTGTGGTTGAGAAACGGAGATTGACAGCCGGCCTGTTTCTCAGTACTACAGGGAAGGATAATGTAGAAGTTTCTTTAAAAATATGTGGAGGAAGAGTTGCAGAGCTGGTTCAGGGGCTAAGCTCTTGTACTCTTTCAGAGGACCCAAGTTCGAGTCCCAGCTCCCACGTCAGGTAGCTCGACCCTGTCTGTAGCTGCAACTCTAGTTCCCATTGCATCCTCAGGCAACAGCACTCCTGTGCACATAACATCCCCCACCACGCATGCACACATACACAATTAAAAATAAATCTTGGAAAAAAAAGTAAGTGGAAGAACAATACAGACGTTTCTTTTGTATGTACATATATAAAAGACTGTTTTCGCACACACACACATATTATACACACTAGGCCGACTAAGTGATGCAGGCTTTTGAAGCTGAAGTATCCTTAGTGAATTTGTGTCTAGCCTGGGCTACAAAGAGTCTTACCGGCCAGCCTGGGCTGAATAGCAAGACCCTATCCCAATAAGTAAATAAAATTATGTTAGAGGATGTATGTTAGGCTAATAATTAAGAGGTTCTGGGTCTGATTCACAGCATTTGCATTGGAGGCTCACAAATCACCTGTTGTTGTGTTGGGATGGTGGTGGCTGATGTCAGGATAGACCACACCAGACCAAAGCAGTTCCACGTGGTAGAGATTTCATTAGGGAAGATCGGGGACAAAGGGGAGAGAGAGAAAGACAAGGGAAAAAGGAGTCGAAGGTGGGGAAAGGTTCACCTTTTATCTAGGCTGTGACTTAGGCGGTTCCCAGGTGAGTGTGAAGAGTGGGCTCCAAGAAGGTATGCAGGGTTGTCATGGCAACAGATGTCACCTATGTGTGACATTCCTGAGTTTGGAGCCGGTTTGCCAAGCTGGCTCTAGATACCAACACCTGCATCCCTGTAAACATACCCCCCCCATACACATTCTTTAAAATAAAAATAAATGTATTGTTAAAGAAGATGGGCCTAGAGAGGTGACTTGAGGTCATACTGCCCTTGCAGAAGACCTGTGTTGGATTCCAGCACCCACATGGGATGGCTCCCAACTCCTTGTAACTCCAGCTCAAAGGAAGTCCAGCGCCCTCTTCTGGACTCTAAAGGGATCTGCACATGCCTTCATACCGCACCCCCTCCCCCTTCACATAATTAAAAACTACATAATGAGACTCTAAAGCCAATAATAATAATAATAATAAATTTAGCCGGGTGGTGGTGGCGCACGCCTTTAATCCCACCACTTGGGAGGCAGAGGCAGGCAGATTTCTGAGTTTGAGAGTTCAAGGCTAGCCTAGTCTACAGAGTGAGTTCCAGGACAGCCAGAGCTACACAAAGAAACCCTGTCTCGAAAAAAAAACAAAAATAAATAATAATAAATTTAAATGTATGGGACATTAAAATTATATTGAAGGACATATAGATATAGATATAAAAATGTTGGGGCTGGAGAGATGTCTCAAAATTAAGAATATTGGCTACTCTTGCAGGGGACTAGAGTTTGAGTCCCAGCGCCCACACGGTGGCTCACAACAGTCTGCAAATCCAATCCCAGGGAATCTGACACCCTCTTCTGGTTTCCTTAGGCACTGCACACATGTAAGGCACAAACACACAGGCAAGACATAAATTCATGCACACGCGGGCACACACACACAGAGAAAAGTAAAATAATAGCAAAAGCTGGAGAGCTGGGGATCTGACACTTGGTGGCCATGGAGATCACAATCCCAGGACTGGGAAGCAGAGGCAACTAGATCCTTGTCAGGAAGGACTATGGCCTGTGGTAAAGGGACGTGGGGTACAGACAGGGAGCGAGAGAAGGAAAGGAGAAATGAAAAAAGAGAGAGAGAGAGAAAGCAAAGAAAAATGCGCTTACTGGGCAGGGACAGAATTATCCGGCACTGCCATCCTGGTTTTGTGAGACAGCTTCATGCCATGTAGCCAGGCCAGCTTCAAACCACAGGCCTCCTGCCTCAGTCCCCCAGCTCCATCCGCCTCTCCTCTGTGTCTCGGATCACTTCATTGCCATCTGAATTTTTCTAAAATTCAGACTTGTTCTAAGCACACACCCACCTGAAGTGGAAACTTAAGGGTTGTTTGGAAAGTCAGTTGTGTTGGGTGGTGGTTTGCTAGGGCAAACATGTGAAGGAATGTTTCCCTGGAGCAGACATGGGAGAAAGGATGTTCTGCTAAACCAAGCCCATGGAAGAACATATGGTTAAGGATTCTTCACTAATGACACACACATATTAGTCCACCTTACATTTCATAGTTGGGCCGCATTTGTCAGGACTCCACAGAAAGAAATGCAACAAAAAAATTAATGGACTCAATAGTCAGTGACAGGGGCTGGGCTTGGCTAGTTGTGCAATGCTTGTTGGTATCCACTCTTCGCTGATCTTCGCTGAGAGACACACAGCTGAGAAGTTCTCCTAGTGTCCTCCTGGTCCCTCCTGATGACTAGTGCTGAGGCTGAGGTCTGGCTATTCCTGCTAAGTCGTGTCACCTGCTGCTGTCCAGACACTACTGAAGTGGACTGCTGGTATATCCATAAGATGTTCAGGAGTGGATCAAGCTGCTGCTGCAGACTTGTGCCTGACAATACAAATGAGAGTAGCTCCAAAGAATCATTTCTTTTAAAATATATATATATATATATATCTATATATATATATATATATATATATATATATTATGTATATAGAGTTCTGCCTTCATAAGCACTTGCACACCAGAATAGGGCATCAGATCCCATTACAGATGGTTGTGAGCCATCATATGGTTGCTGGGAATTGAACACAGGACCTCTGAAAGAACAGCCTGTGAGTTAATGCTCTTAAACTCTAAGCCATCTCTCCAGCCCCCCAAAAGAACCATTTCTAAACAGATCCGCTTCCCTGGTATCCTTTCTTTTCCACCTCCCCTGGTGGGTGGTAGGCTAGAAGGAAGGTTAAAGCATTTAAGAACCATAATTAAGTCGGGCGGTGGTAGCGCACGCTTTTAATCCCAGCACTTGGGAGGCAGAGGCAGGCAGATTTCTGAGTTTGAGAGTTCGAGGCTAGCCTGGTCTACAGAGTGAGTTCCAGGACAGCCAGGGCTATACAGAGAAACCCTGTCAAAGTTACAACCAGCAGGGCAGAGCCAGAGCTATACAGAGAAACCCTGTCTCGAAAAACCAAAAAAAAAAAAAAAAGAGAGAGAGAAAGTTACAACCACCCTTCTTCCCTCAATTATCAGGCCTTGATCAATGCTTAATATTACCATATTTTATATATAGTTGTGTAGTAACGAGTCCATCATAATATTTTCATACATATTTATCATACATATACATACATATTATATATATACACATATCATATATATATATACATATTTTTTTTTCCAAGACAGGGTTTCTCTGTGTAGTCCTGGCTGTCCTAGAACTGGTTCTGTAGACCAGGCTGGCCTCAAATTCACAGAGAACAGCCTGCCTCTGCCTCCTGGAGTGCTGGCATTCAGTGTGTACCACCACTGCCCTGGCTCCATTTATTTCTCTATTTTTGGGGGAAGCATGGGAGCTATTGTACAGGTGTGGAGGTCAGAGGACAATTTGGCAGAGGTCTGTTCTCTCCTCCCACCATGTGGGACTTGGGGATTAAACTCAGGTTCTCAGGTTTGACAACAAGCCCCGCACTAAGTTACCCCACAGACCCACAGTATATACAGCGATGATAGGCGTGCTTGTTACCCTCTCTTGTCTCCTCCCTACTCCCTCTGATGGCTTATTCTGAACCTGAAGTACTACCACCCCTTTCTACTTTCATGGGGTTTGTTTTGTTTTGGGTTTTGTTTTCTGTTTTGTTTGGTTTTTTGTGTTTGAATTTTGGTATGGTTTGGTTTGATTTTATGGTTTTTCGAGACAGAGTTTCTCCGTGTGCCCCTGCCTGTCCTGGAACTCACTCTGTAGACTAGGCTGGCCTTGAACTCAGATCCACCCGCCTCTGCCTCCCAAGAGCTAGGATTAAAGACCTGTGCCTCTATGATTCGGGTCTACTTTCATGTTTTGTTGGTTTTGTTATTGCTATCTTTGGGCTTGGGTTCTGTTTGTTTTGTTACGATTTTTTTTTTTTGCTTCATGTTTTATTTTGTTGGTTTTGTTATTGTTACCTTTGGTTTTTTTTTGTTTTGTTTTGTTTTGTTTTGTTTTCTGTGTGGGGTGAGTTTGTGTGTGTGTGTGAGAGAGAGAGAGAAAGAGAAGGGGGAAGGGAGAGGGGGAGAGAGAGAGAGAGAGAGAGAGAGAGAGGGAGGGAGGGAGGGAGGGAGGGAGGGAGAGAGAGAGAGAGGAGAGCATGGGCATCTTGCCAGTCACCACACCACTGCAGATGCCCCTCCCTCTTCCAGCAGTGTCTTCTCTCCTAGATTCCCAGGGAGGGGCGGGGTCTTTCAGTCCCTCCCCCGTCTATGACAGAATTTTGATGAGCTCGGTCTGGAGAGGGTCTCATGCAGACAGTTACAACTCAAGGCTTTGGATTTGTTTTTGAGACCGAGTCTCTTTCAAGCCAGGCTGGCCTCTATCTTACTGTGTAGCTGGGAGAATGACCTTGAACCTCTGATCTGCTTCCACCACACAGAGCCTGGCTTACAGGTGTGTGGTGCTCCATTTGTGCTGTTAGGGCCCCGTCTGTCCATCTCGAGGCTTCTCAATGCGAGGCAAGCTCTCTACCAGCTCTGCTACACCCCCAGTACAAAGACTGTTTCTCTCTTTTTTAAAAAACATCATAATTTTAGCATGATTATTCATTCCATGTAGGTTCTGTCCCATTTGAATAAACAAATTAATACTAAAGGACAGAGATTAAAGATGACAGTTTCTAGGCATCCTCTCCAGACCTCCCCCTGTGTCTGTTCCTGGTCAGCAGTGGCTGGTTTCCTGCCAGGAAAAGCACTATTGAGAGCTACACAACCAAGCTGAACCTTTTATTATTTTATTTATTTTTGAGACAGGGTTTCATGATGTAGCTCTGGCTGTCCTGGAACTCACTATGTAGACCAGGCTGGCCTTGAACCCACAGAGAGACATCTGCTTTTGCCTCTCTAGTGCTAGGATTAAAGGTGCTAACTTTTACTATTTCTGTGGATGAGTGTTTGGTCTATGTGTATGACTGTGCACTACTGTGTGCCAGGCCCTCAGAGGCCACAAGCGGATGTCAGAGCTCCTGGGTCTGAAGTTATCCTTCATTGTTAGCGTCTATGTGGGTTCTGGGAGTCAAACCCGAGTCCATTCTAACTAGTGCTCTTACCTGCTGAGCTGACTTTTCAGCTCCTTTTTTATTTGTGAGACAGGGTCCTATGGAATCCAGGCTGGCCTAAAGGATGACCCTGAATTTTTTTTTTGAGTCAGAGTGTAGCTTTGGCTGTCCTAGAACTATGTAGACTAGCCTTGAATTGACAGAATCCTCCTGTGTCTACCTCCCAAGTGCTGAGATTAAAGGCATGTGCCACCATGCTAGAACTGACCCTGGTCTTCCTGCTTACCCCTCTCCAGTGCCCCAAGTACACTAGTGTGTCTGGTTTTAAGTGATGTGGAAGTAGAACTGCTGGTTATGATCCACCCTGTGGGTGCTGGGAACTGAACTCAGGTCCTCTGTAAGAGCACTACATGCTGCCCGTAACCACCAAGCCACCTCTTCTGCCTAATAACGTATGTATAGAACTTATATACATACATACATGTGTTAGATCTTCATGTACGATGGGGGTTCATATGGAGGTCAGAAGATCACCTCAAGTTTGGTTCTCACCTTCCACCTTGTATTTGGTTCACATGTGTGGTCCAGGCTAGCTGGCCCCTGAGGTCCCAGGAAGTCTGTTTCTGCCTCTCATCTCACACAGCAACACAGGGATAGGTGGGGCTGGAACTCGGGTCCTCATTCTCTCTGGGTAAAATGCTTTGCCCACTGTGCCATTTCCTCAGCCCTATTTTCTTTGGCTCTTTTCCTGAGACAAGATCTTTCCATGAACCCGAGCCATGCCTTGAACTCTAAGTAGGCCAGGCTGACCCAGACCTCCAGATTTTCCTGCCTCAGGCTCCTGAGGGCTGGCATTCCAGGCTGCTACTGTACTCAGTACTCACTCATTTCAAGGGCAGCCTTGAAACCATTTAAATCTGAAAGGGCATCCACAGTGGCCAAGGCCACAACCACTCACCTACCCAACTCTGCTCCCACAACCTTGTAGAAAGAAGCAGTCAGGTACTAACAAGACATATTTCAAATAGTTTAATTTTAAAAATACTCTATTCAGTGCTAAAATAGGTCTTCACTTGCTGTTGCCCATTTCCATTTTTCTTAAACTTTTCTTTTTTCAGACAAAAAAATAAAATCATAAAGTTTAATTAAACATGCAGATTTTAAAGAAAAGGGAACTTTCTAGAAAGTCTGAGCTGAAGGAGTACTGGGGGCAGGTACTGTGGTCAGAACCTCCAATCATGGCTGGGGTTTTCTGCGGCAGGAGGCAGGGATGCTGGAATGAAACGGTAGGTGAGAACAGGAAGCTGCGTGTGCGTAGTGCGTGTGAGGAAGCAGAAGGTTCTGGCAGGCACAGGGCTGGGAGCAGCTGGAGCATCTAACAGAGGCAGCCTGCCTCAGGGACAGGATGCGCTCCCCCACGGGCTCCTGCCCACAGGTGGAGAAGGCCCCTCCTCCTGGAAGAGCCTCTCCCCGGTGTTCTCCACATCTCTACCGGCAGTCCCTCTTCCAGCACCAGCCTGCAGGGCCTGGCCCTGTGGCAAAGTCTACAGTCTCCATTCAGTTCAAGGAATCCTAGGCACTCTTCTCCAGGGTGCCTTCCACACCTTTCTCCTCGTGGCGGGGGCGCCAGCAGCTCCGTGCAGTGGTTCTGGAGGTGAGAAATGAACCCTGATGCTCTGGCCTACTTGGGGTGCAGAAAAGATGCGAGTGCTCCTCTGCTCAAGAGCAAGCAGACACAGTGTCAGGGACAGGAAGATGGTGCGACGACCCCACGCCCTCTGTCAGCCTTCTAGCCCAGAGGGCTCCCACGCACAGGCTCTGGACCCTAGTGCTTGCCCGGACCCCAGCATCAGAGCTCGGCCAGACCAGAATGCAATAAATAGAGGCAGGGGCCAGGAGGCGAGGGGCCGGGACGGTGCTAGCTTTCTGACGTGGTCTGTGGTACTACAGGCTGGTCCACACAGAATCGCTTCAAGGGCGGGGCACCAGAGTCCTCCTCCTCCTCGGTGGTCTGGAAATAGCAAGACAGGGCATGATGAACCATCCTCAGCAGCCCTGCCCATTCGCCACAATGCAGCCTACCCTCTACCTGCTCAGAGGTGACCAAACCCTCCCCCTGTTTTAGAACCAGCGACTGTCTCCCCAGCAGACACTACAGCCTACTCCAGCACAGCTGTGCCCTCCACCCGATTCCTAGGGTCCTTCCTTGTCTTCCCTGGAAACAGGGAAGGCTAGTGACCTCTTACCTGTGTCTCTACAGGCACCGGTTCTTCCTTTGTGAGTGTCGGAGGCTCATCTGCAACTTCAGACGCTGGCAGCGAAGGCTCTGCAAGAGCAGCAGTGTTAGCCTCAGCCTAAGTCTGGCATTGGCCTTGGCCTGGGGGCAGTTCCTGAGACGTATATCAAGAAGATGCAGGCTCAGGGACCACATGTGCAGGGCCCAGCTAAGGAGCCACTGTCCCTCATGTGAGATGAATGAAGTGTGACTGGGTCACAGAGGGCCACCACCCCAGCCTGGGTGGCAGACACTGGGAGCCAAAGCTTGCCTGCCACTCTGAGTGAACATCACCTTTCCTACTAAGCCCCCTGTTCTGAGAGGGCTGCTACATCAGATAAAACAACACATGGAAGGATCTAGAACAGCACATGGCCAACAGCAAGCACACATTATCCACACCAAAACAGCTTCTGTTGTGTGGCCAAACAACAGAAGCTAACAAGGACCAAAGATGCATAAGGGGCACCTCCCCGACTCACCCTCAAGGATCTCCTGGCCCAGTGTGGGTGGCTGGGAGTCATCAGTGCGGAAGTCTGAGGTGTGTGCTGGGCTCAGGGACTCGCTCTGCTGGGGGCTGGGGCTGGAGTTAGTGCTGCTGTCCACCTTGAGCTGATAGACATCTGACACGGAACTCTGGTTGCTGTTCTCATCTGGAAACCGAACAGTAAGGCAACAGCTGGCACCGTCCAAGGAGCTCAGACAGAGCCACTGACAGTTATCATTGCTGCACACCCTAAATGGGGGGTGGGGGTGGGGTTCCCATGTCCTGGGAACTCCGCAGTTTAAGCAGGTTTGCTTTGAGACAGGTGTCACTATATAGACCAGGCTAGCCTCAACCTTACATTGATCCTCCTGGCTCTGTTTCCTCAGTCCTAATTACAGATGTGACTCACCACACCTGACAAGAACTCACTCTGTAGCCAAACTCATGAGCTCGTGAACTCCCTGTCTTCTTCACCTCTGGAGTGCTGAGCTTGGAGGCATGCCCACCACACTGGCTTCTGTGTGGTGCTGAGGATGGGACCCAGGGCTTCCTGTGTACTGCATGAGCGCTCTACCGACTGAGCCATATTCCCAACCCAAGCATTTTCTATTTGACAATATATAGAACATGCAGCCAAAACTTGTGATTGCAACATTTCCAGCCCAGGAATGTGGAGCTCCGCTTATATAACCGTGCTTCCACTGCCTACCAATTACAGCTCTGGCCTGGTGGCTTCTCACTGCACAGTGGGAGGCAGGGCACCATCTGTGCCTTCCCATGGCACAAAGAATGGTAGCACCATGTGTCTGGACCTCAGAGTTCCTGAAGGAGGCTGTGGTGGTGGGAGGAGATCACCTCAGGCCCTCAGACACCTGACTGCCCCAGGATGAGAGATTACGCCTGGGGCTCTGTCTAAAGGCTTAAGGTCTCCAAGTTAAAGGCTAAGGTATCCACAGTCCCCTCCCCTCATCGCCTCCAGCAGGCACAGTCTGGTCACTTGCACTTGTTCTTCCTCTGTGGCCTCAGTTCAGACCTCCCTGTCACTGTTCTAGCCTGTTGTGACAGCCTTGAATCTCGGCCTTACACCACAGACAAAGTGAACACTCCAACCCATGCATGGCTCCTACAGTGGAGAGGGCTCTGTGCCCTGCACTCCTTAGGGCAGACAGAGATGTTTATGCCCTCGGGCCTCACTGTCTGCCATTCTTTAACCTTTACCCTGGTTCCAGCAGCTAGAAGCTGACTGAGCGCTGTTTCCCGAACCGTATCTTTACCAGCCTTCCTGCTGCTGGCTGCTATGACGTCCCTTTCCAGTATATGTTTGTAACAGCATGAGGTGCTCTGTGGAGCCCAGTGTTCACCATAGTGGAAAGGCCCACCCCAGGAGCTCTGATGCTTCTCCTGGCCCCTGTGCACACGCTGGTCACCTTCTATCACACTCTAGCCAGTCTCTGCCACTGCCCACTCCGGGATATCCCAGTGCCAGAAACAAGACGTACAAACAAAAAGAAGGAGTTGGTGACTGATGCCTCCTGTTTCCTGGAGCCTTCTGATCACTGAACAGCCTTTCCCCCTGTTCTCATTCCTCCGTGACCTCGACCTTGGTGGGGAGGAAGGAGGCGCTAGGTATCCTGCATATGGTTCCTAAGAGACAGTGGAAGGCCTCTGTGCTCTCCCCTCTTTCCAGGACTGCTATCCTCCAATCTAAAACCAAAGTGGCTTTTTGGTTTTCAGGTTCTCTCTCTGTGTGTGTGTGTGTGTGTGTGTGTGTGTGTGTGTGTGTGTAAAAGCTAAAGTTCTGATTGAGGCCAGGCGCCACAGACTTGTAACAGACTTCCTTGGGAGGCTGAGGCAGAGACAGTTCAAGGTCAGCCTACGGAACCTACAGAGATCCTATCTCAAAATTAAACATAGCAGGGCTACAGGCACAGCTCAGGGGCAGAGGCCTACCTCACACTGGGAAGGCTGTAAATTCAATCCCAAGTACTGTCAAAAGGAAAAAAAGAGCAGCCAAGTCCAGTCACCTGTGCACTCTGGCCCTGGGAGTGTGAGATTCCTTAAGTGGGGCTGACAACTGCCCGGCTTGTATCACACACAGGCTGAAGGAGGGTAAAAATGAGGACCAACATGGAACTGCCTTCTGAGCATAGTGCGAGCGTCACTTCTCAATCTTCCTAATGCGGAGGCCCATAATACCCCAACCATAAAATTATTTTTATTGATACTTTATAACTAATTTTGCTACTGTTATGAATCATAGTGTAAATACTGTGCTTTCTGATGGTCTAAGTGACCCTTATGAAATGCTCATTTAACCCCAAAGGGGTCGCAACCCACAGGTTGAGGACCACTGCTCTAGAAGGTGGTACTATGGGTGCAGGGGTCTCTCAGGCTGTTTGTCTCAGGAGGAAGCAACCTTAGCTGGGAGTGGCCTACTCAAAAGCAGCTATTTTAGGGTGATAAAATAGACACCCTAAAAAAGAAACAGCTTCTAGCAGGGAGTGGTGGTGCACATCTTTCATCCCAGCACTCCTGAGGTGGAGGCAGGCAACTCTACAGAGCTCCACAAAGGAAGTTCAGGGACAGCCAGGGCTGCACAGAGAGGCCCTGTCTCAAAACAAACAAACAAACAAACAAACAAACAAACACACACCACAGCTTCTGCTAAGGAAGGCCACACCCTCATGTGATGCCTATCAGGGTAACACCCACTGGTTAGGGAACTGCAGATAGCTGGTACCCTCAGCTCCGAGGCTCACTGTCCAGCACCGGGCAGTGCAAGTATTGTATCTACCTAACAAGGTCAGCATCCACCGGGATCAACGGAATGCCTGTGCACCGAAACCAGAGCTAAAGCACAGCACTTCAAGTAGTTCTCCAGAGAGAGTTGCTTGCTACTGGTTTGGATCCCAGGGCTGTGACAGGCTGGGCAAGCATGGCTGCTGACAGGCCGCGCAAGCATGGCTGCTGAGCTACAGACGCCATCCAAGCATGTCATGTGCTTTTTTTTTTTTCCTGGTTTTTCTTTTTAAAATACATATATTTTTATTTTTCATTACGTGCCAGTGTGCGTGTGTGTGCGTGTTCGTGTACATGTGAGCGGTATGTAGAGGTACTCAAGGAGACTAGAACGGAGGTCAGCTCCCCTGGAGCTGGAGGTACTGGCAGCTGTGAGGCAGCTGATGCGGGTTGGGACGGGACTTGTGTCCTCTGTGAGAGCAGTTCCCGCTGTTCTTTTGTTTACTTTTTTTTTTTTTTTGGTTTTTCGAGACAGGGCTTCTCTGTGTAGTCCTGGCTGTCCTGGAACTCATTCTGTAGACCAGGCTGGCCTCGAACTAAGAAATCCGCCTGCCTCTGCCTCCCAAGTGCTAGGATTAAAGGCCTATACCACCACACATGGTTCCCAGGTGTGTTCTTATTCCTGTGACATCCTTGAATTATTCTATATTTTTTAGATTTATTGTACATGTGTGCACTTTTGTACACCTGTGTCTTCATATCTGGACCACTTGTGTTCCTGGTGCCTGTGGAACTCAGAAGGCCTCAGATGCCCTGGAACTGGAGTTATGGATGGCTGTGAGGAACCTCCTGGGTGCTGAAAACTCAACCTGGATCCTTGAGAGAGCAACAAGTGTTCTTAACCACTGAGCTCTCCATCCAGCCCCTAGGTTTTCTATTTTCTGAAAGGAAGACATGCATAATCAACTCACCCTGAAATTCAAGGAGGAGGGAGGAATTGGCTGAGGCATCAGAGGGAAAGCCATTGGGTTCCCGGGCTACTGTATTATTCGCTTTTGATTTTTCTTTCTATAAAAGAAAAAGAAAGAAATATGACACAGGTAAGCAGGACTCACAAGGAGGACAAGGGGACCTGCTATTTGAGATCCCTCAGAGGTCTGAACAGAAGTAATGGGGGGAACTGGGAACCCAAGAGGTGGAGGAGAATGAGAAAGATGCAGGTAACCGCTTCCTCTGGACCCAGCCTCTCTAGCTGCAGAGTGAACTCCGCAGTGGAGCAGCTGAGAAACAAGAGAGGCAGGTATGTGGCCTTGTCCACAGCTCCACAGTTCTTCTCTGCCCTCACTGCAACAGTCAACACTCAACCCAGCCCCAACTAAGAGCCCGGTGTGGAAGTACACACCACACACACTCGAGACCACGTACACCACATACACGCAGAGTGCTGGCGGAGCGTCCATGATGCCCTGGGATTGCATCCCAGCACTGCATGAAGTGGGGCGTAATGGTGTGATGGTGCCCCACTGTAATCCCAGGGCCTGGGAGGCATGAAGAGCACAAGTTTAAGGTCATCCTTGCATGTGTATGTATACATACATGTAAATATGTATATATAGCAAGTTTGAGGTCGGCCTGGACTCCATGAGACTATCTCAACAAACAAACAAACCCTAAAAAACAACCCCCGCAAATAAAACAAAATAAAAAAACAACCGGGCTGGAGAGATGATCAGCGGTTAAGAACATTGGCTGCTCTTCCCCAGGGTCTGGGTTCTGCACCCACACAGCAGCTCACGACCATCTGTAACTCCATTTCCAGGGGATCTGATGCCCTTTTAGAGCCTCTGCAGACACCAGGCATGCATGTGGTGCACAGGCACACATGCAGTCAGAACACCCACACACTCAAAATAAAAGAATTAAACAAACCAAGTGCCCACAAGCACTAAACATTCAATTCTATAAGCGAGAAGAGCAGGAGAAAAAGAAGTGAAGCAGAGCGAAAACCCAGAGATTGATAAACACTGCAACAGCTCTTTACACGGGTTTCAGAAGCGAGAACATCGCCTACTGTGGAAAAGTCACAAATACATCAAAAATGAGTGAAAGCAAATTCGTAATGTTTTTGTTTGTTTGATTGGTTTCTTTGTTTGTTTGTTTGTTTTTCGAGACAGGGTTTCTCTGTGTAGCCCTAGCTGTCCTGGAACTCACTCTGTAGACCAGGCTGGCATCGAACTCAGAAATCCGCCAGCCTTTGCCTCCCAAGTCCTGGGATTAAAGGTGTGCGCCACCACCGCCTGGCATTTGATTGGTTTTTGAGACAGAGTCCCAGTATGTAGCCTGGCTAGAACTCTCATGTGTGGTGATCTGAATGAGAATGGTTGTTAGAATTCGGGGCGGTTTGGACAGACAACGCAAAGCCGGTCCGGTTCCACAGGAAGGGGTTTATTTGGGGAAGGGAGTGGAAGAGAGAAACGGGGGAAATGGCGGAGAGAAGAGAAAGAGAGAGAGGTTAGGGCGGTCTCAACTATTTAAGTGGGTGGTGCAGGTGAGCGAGGCAGGTGAATTCTGGGAGTGGTTGTCTCAGTAACGTAGGAGTCGCCGGTCCCTGAATATGACGTCACTGGGTTCAGACTTATACTAACAATGGTCTCTCCAGGTTTCTATGTTTCAATACTTGGTCTCCAGTTGGTGGAACCATGAGAAGGATTACGAGACTTGACCTAGTAGTACGAGGTGCTGGCTAGTTTCAGGTCCTCCTGACACTACATCATTTGGAAAGAGGGAACCTTAATTGAGAAAATGTCCCCATCAGACTGGCCTACGGGCAATCGTGTGGTGCACATTCTTGAAGGATGAAGGGGCCACTCCTGGGCTGGTGGTCCTGCATGCTATGAGAAAGCAGGCTGAGCAAGGCAGGAAGCAGCTCCTTCTCCTCCTCTGCTTAGGTTTCTGCTTCCAGGTTCCTACCTTGAGTTCCTTCCCTGATTTAGCTGCAGATTGCCAGGAACCTGAGAATCACCGGCTGTAACCTGGGAGCTTTAAACTAGAATTAACCTTTTCTTCCCCAGGGGCAATGTCTTTATCACATCAATGAAAACTCAAAGACAGAGGAGATGGGAGTGGGCTTTGAGTTTTGAAAAGACTCACACCATTCCCAGAGAATGCTCTGCCTCCTGCAGTGTGAGCTCTCAGCTGTCCCAGCCACTGGAGACTAAATAACCCTCTGGAACCAAAAGCCCAATTAGTCAGTCTCTGTCTCTCTCTCTCTCTCTCTCTCTCTCTCTCTCTCTCTCTCTCTCTCTAAGATTTATTTATTTTATGTATTCACCATTGCTCTCTTCAGACACACCAGAAGAGTGTATTACATCCTATTACAGATGGTTATGAGCCACCATGTGGTTGCTGGGAATTGAACTCAGGACCTCTGGAAGAGCAGCCAGTGCTCTTAACTGCAGAGCCGTCTCTCCAGCCCTAAATGCTTTCCTTTAAAGTTGCCTAGATCATGGTATCCCATCACAGCAACAGAAAAGTAACTAAGGCACGATGTAAACCAGGATGGCCTGGTAATCTCTGCCTCTTGAGCGCTGAGATTAAAGGTGTACACTGCCATGCCCTGCCTGTGTGACAGGTTTTAAAACACAAAAGAATCCTGCAAAAACCCTCCATACCAGCCCACTTGAAGACTATGAGCAGGGGACTGCAGACGTTTCAAGTCTCCATGTAAGCCTGAAGACAAACACTACAGGAAGCTGGCCATCAATGCCAGCCAGAATGTGCTGGTCACACAAGTGCACGCTTGTGAGGATTGAGGAGAAGGGGTAAGTTGGCACTGTCCCCAGTAAGGAACCAGGACAAATGTCCATCTGCATGTAAATGATGGAAGTGGAGCCCTACTTCACACATATCTGCCCTGCCTCAGGTGTCTTATAAATGGAAAGACAACAGCCAGCCTCTAGATTGCATGGAAGATCATCTCTGTGGCCTTGAAGAAAGGCCATATTCCTTCTGTTCCTTTCATTATGGGGATGAGTGTCCTACCACTGATCTGATTCCAATTCACTACACTGCCCACACTGACCTCAAACTACTTCTGCAGCCCAGACAGGCTGTGAACCTGTGTTCTTCCTCTGCCTCCTGAATGTAGCTGAGACTGCAGGCCTGTGGCACTACTAGACCCAACTAGTTATTTTGTTGTTTTAGACGGCTATGAAGCCCAGGCTCGTGAGCCTCCAGTTGCTGGATTCTCAAGTGTGCTCTACCACACTTGGCTGGGAAATGTCCTTAGGCCTTAATTTAAATGCATCAACAATATTTTCAAAGACTTATTTATTTTATTTATGAGTACACTGTAGCTGTCTTCAGACACACCAGAAGAGGGCATCCAATCTCATTATGGATGGTTGTGAGCCACCATGTGGTTGCTGGGATTTGAACTCAGGACTTCTGGAAGAGCAGTCAGTGCTCTTAACCGCTGAGCCATCTATCCAGCCCCTCAAAGATTTATTTTTATCTTTATGAAATATGAACACTTTACCTAGACACTGCAGTTCATATCTGTGATCCCAGCACTCTGAAGGCTAGAGAGGAGATATGTACAAGTCCAGGGACAGCCTGAGCTACACAGTGAGATTCTGTTGCAAAAAATCCCCAAAATGAATAAATACAATGAAACACTTCTATTACTCTGGATACTACAGAAAATGGCTTAAAAACAAGTTACAAATGGAAAGATACACAGATAGCTTAATGAACAATAAGCAGAATTCCCACGACTCCTAAGAAAAAGACTCTGTAAGGAACTTGCCAAGCAGTGGCTCAGCAGCTCAGAACATTTGCTGCTTTTCCAGAGGATTTATGTTCAAGCCCAGCACCCACACGGCAGTTCACATCTGTGTGTAATTTTAGTTCCACAGGACCTGATATGCATTTCTGGCCTCCACTGGCAAAACACACATGCACATAAAATAAAAATAAGCAATATGTTTTAAATGCGGAGGAGCTGGAGAGATGGTCCAGCAGTTAAAGAGCATTTACTGCACTTTCACAGGATCTAGATTTCATTTCCAGTACCTAGATGGTGACTCAGCCATCCATGACTCCAGTTCCGAGGGATCGGAAGCCCTCTCCCGACCTTCCCGGGCATCAGGCAGGAATATGGTACAATTGTATACATGCAGGCAGAATAGCCATAATGAAAAGGAAAAAAATCTATGCAGGAAAAATACAGGTGTTTGGTTTCTGACCCCCCAGATAGGGGACTGAGGTGCAAATTTTACTCAAAGCAGGGCTTGAAGCAGACCTGGCCTCCAGGATCTCCCAGGATTCCTCAGGCATATCAGGCCCTCAACCCTGACCTCTCCAGCCCAGGGGCTGGGCTGCCTTTTCCCAAGAGAGTCTTCCCTATATAATCCAGACCTTTTGCGCTCCCTTGCGCGCTCTCTCTCTCCCTTCCCCCACCCCGTTCTTTCTCCCCACCCTTCTCTCTCTCCATGGTGACTTATCTGGCCTTTGACCTTGGGGGGGACAATGAACTCCCCCAAGAGCAGCTTCCCTTGCCAGGCGGTGGGGGCGCATGCCTTTAATCCCAGCACTTGGGGGGCAGAGGCAGACGGATTTCTGAGTTTGAGGTCAGCCTGGTCTACAGAGTGAGTTCCAGGACAGCCAGGGCTACACAGAGAAACCCTGTCTCGAAAAACCAAAAAAAAAAAAAGCAGCTTCCCAGTAAACCTGCCCGTATATATAATTTAATCTGGCTTGAATTGGCTCACTTTACCATGAGAGAAAGAAGCTACCAACAGGAACAGTTAAGCTACTGTCTAACTAAAGAGAAAATAAAGGCGTCAATAGTAAAGGAGAGTCTTGCACAGACCTTGCCTAGAGAGCCTGAGGTCTTTTCAGAGAAATCGATTCCTTTATAATTAAAAGAGGCAAGAAATGGGAACTAAGAAAATGGTCTCCTTAACTGTTGCCCCTCCCCAACTTACCTCCTTGCTATCTGTCACAGGCACCCATTTGAATATCCTCAGGGACGTGTCACCCACAGTCACCCATTTCTTCTCCCTGGAAGAGGAGTATTAATTAGGATTGATAAAGCACATTTCTTGTTTCTTTATTGACTATGCTTTCTGCATCTCAACAGATTGCTCCTTTGATCTGGGATGCCTTCTAGACGTCTCTATCACATCACACCTGAAGGTGGGTTTGGACAAGAGGATGTAATGAGAGTAGGGCTGAAAGTCAGGAGTTGGGGAGTGGGGTGGCTTGTATGTGTGTAATCTTAGCACTTGGAGGTTGAGGCAGGAGAACTGCCACAAACTGGGGGTGGGGGAAGACATAAGGGGCACCGAATGTGGCACAGTCTTCACAGGCTTATTAGCATGTACAGGTCCTGACTCAAATCCCAGCAGAAAGAAGCCAGTCCTCACTGGAGATAATTCTAGTCTCTCTAGGCTGATTTTGTTCATCTTCTATTTAGGGGCTCCTCCAAAGCACGAACAATCACAAGACAAGAACAAGCAGCATTTGCATGCTGGGTAACTGAGATTACTCACAGAAAAAAACTACAGCTTTGTAGCTGCCTTGGAGTCTCTGGCTTGGAACTACAGTGGGAGGCACTAGTCTGGCCTGGCCAAGGCTATGGGCTCCATCCCCAGCTTATACACGAAACTGACCCCTCCCTCAACATTCTTCCCTGTTTTCCTGAGGTAGACATGGCAGACTTACCACCCTACTGGCAAAGCAAGAAAAGGTTGGGTGGCATCTACTCAAGATCACCCTAAGACAAACTATAAAGGCCTCCCAGGTCTCTAAGCCCAACAGAACCAGGAGTGCCCTCAACTCATTCAGCATGTCTCCTTTGTGTGTGTGTTGGGGGTTGGGGTGGGGGTAGGGACGGAATGCAGGGCCTTGGCCATGCTAGGAAAGTGCTTTACCACTAAGCAACATCCCTACTTGCTCAAAAATGCTTCTTTTGCCTTTTCTGTTTTTCGGTAGGGACTCTTAAATCACTTAGACTGGCCTTAAACCTGGGACCCTCCTGCCTCAGCTTCCTGAGTAGCTGAGCTCACAGGCCTAAGGCATTTGGCCCATTTCACTATGTTGCTTAGGCCTGAAGCCCCTAGATTCATGTGCTCTTCCTTGAGTAGCTAGGGGACTATAGGTGCGGTGTGTTTTGCTGCAGTGTTACTTATTTCTGAGTTAAGAAGTCAAACATTGGGCTAGGGTATATATAGTTCAGTGCTAGAGAAATCTAGTGTGAGCAAGGCTCTGGGCTCTACCCTCTGAATTAGGGAATGGGAGTTGCTTCAAACATGTGGAATGTCTTGAAGTTCAGCCTAACATAATTAAGGAAAATTCTATGAAGGTGACCTTCGTTAGAACTTCAAAATGTGTCTCTGAGGAGCCATTTAAGTTTCTTTGAACATTTTATTATTCTTACGTGCATGGGTGCTTTACATGCATGTGTGTCCGTGCATCATATACAACGGATGCCAGAGGACATGGGATTCCATGCACTTGGGAAGCAGAGGCAGGCAGATGTTCGAGAGTTCAAGGCCAGCCTGGCCACAAAGTGAATCCCAGGACAGCCAAAGATTTTGAGACACTGATTCAAAACAAAACAACAAAAAAAAATCACTCTAGCGGCTTCTTAGTCACTGGGTAAACTGAGGCACAAGGATCACTGCAAGCCTGCGGTACTCGGAGAGGTCCGGTTAAAAAAATAAAACCAAACAGTAACGAAATTACTAAATCATTATGTGAGGGAAATGGCTCAAAGGCTTGGTTCAGAACAGTTTAAAGCAATGAAATCTTGACCTAAATTGTTCCCTAAATCTGGGTTTGCAATAAACATTTGCAGGGACAGAGTCCCCCGGGCGCCAAGAACAAACGTATGGTGAGTGAGCGGGCCCCAGATCTACGGATAGAAGGGATTTCTGTTCCAAAAGTGCCGTGTTTACAAACTTCCGCTTAACTTCGACCACTTATATCGCATAAGACTTGTCAACAACGGACATCCCCGGACAGTTTTGATGCGCAGGAGCAGAAACCGAGCCGGGAGCCGCCAAGCAGCATTTCCGCGAGGTCCCGCCGGAAGTGTAACTGTGAAGCGCCAGGTCCCTCCCGGGGCAGAGCGGACGGAAGCAACGAATGACAGCTAGTGGGAGGGGCTACGAGCCGACTGTCCTTCTGATTGGCTACTGTGAACGCGGACTCTGACTTCACGCCGACGCCAGCGCGCCCTCCTTTCGCTTTTTTGCTCCGGCCCCCTCCCCCCAAGGGCCAGCCTCTTGGTTCCCACCCTGCCTATACGTGTCTGGCGAGTCTCCGCGCCGGGTTTCCCGCAACCCCACGTCAGCAACCCCTCCGCTCCCGCCCCTCACCATTTCCGCACTTTCTCGATGGCCGCCATCACCTTCTTGATGTCATCTTTGGCCCGGCTACGGGTCTCGGCCCGGACCGAACGGCCCGACATGGCGGCGGCGGGGAGTGGCTGGGGGCCGGGACACTGCTCCCAAGACGCGGGATATCACGCGCCTCACGCGTCGCCGTCCACCCGCTGCCACCGCAGCACGTCACCGCGGCCGTCGCCCCCCCCCAACCTCCGTGCGCGCGTGCGCGAGGGAGCGCGCGCACCCGCCCGCCCCTTGGGCCCTGAAGGCCTCAGCGCGCTTGCGCACCCGCCCGGGGGTGTCCCTGCTGGGCACCTCCAGAGACCCTTAGACTGCTCACTGGCAGGCAGAGCCTGGTGTCACCTGCACGTGGTGTGTGCCAGGCGAGGCTGCGATGGTGGTGGTGGGATGAGATTTCGAAGTCACCACTTACCTATCTTCTGCTTCAACAAACTTTACTTATTTATGCATGCCGTGGAGTTTGTGACCAGGCCAACCTCGAATTCAGAACCACCTGATTCTGCCTCCCCGGTGGTGGTGTGTGCCACCGCATTTGACCGGGAAATTTTATTTCATTTTGGTTTTCCGAGACAGGGTTTCTCTGTGTAGCCCTGGCTGTCCTGCAACTCTCTTTGTAGACCAGGCTGGCCTTGAACTCAGAGATATGCCTGCCTCTGCCTCAGGAGTGCTGGGATCAAAGGGGTGAGCCACCACACCCACTGGAAAAATACTTTAAGTGCATATGGTACAGAGGACAGTTTGTGGGAGCTGCTTCCCCTGAGTGAGTTTTAGGCTGGCATCAAGTCCATTAAACATCCCCCACCCATGACTCTTAGCCCTCTAAGGAATTATTTATACACTTCATGTTCATGTAACTAGAGACCTGTGTCATCACTGTCTAAATGTTCCAGAGTCGATACCACATTTCATTTTTCATTTTGACTTCCCATTTTCGATCTTGGCTACCCACCTGGAAATTAGTTCTGATTGAATCATCTGCTTTTCCAACAGCAGCTTTTCCTGAGTGTTTTGCACCAGGCTCATGCTTAGCACTCCACTGTCATGGAATTCAGCAGTTCTGAATAAAACATTGCCTGTGTTCTGTGCATTGGACCAAGTACTGAGGGCATATAAGAGCTTCTTTGGAAGAACTTCTGGACCAGGAATTGTGAAGAACACATTTACCCCAGCACTTGGGAGGCAGAGGCAGGTGGATTTCTGAGTTCAAGGCCAACCTTGTCTACAGAGTGAGTTCCAGGACAGCCAGGGCTATGCAGAGAAACCCTGTCTGGGGGTAGGGGAGAGAGGACAAAAAGAAAAAAAGAAAGAAAACGGGTGAGTGAAAAGCAGTGCTAACAAACACAACAAATAGAAGGCATAGGGTGAACTACAGCAGACATTTCATGCTCCACAGGTACTTGTTTGAATGAGCATTGGATTTTACTTGCAGTTCCAGGAAAATCAAGAGTTCAAGATCTTCCTTGACTATGTTGGAAGTTTGAGGCCCGTTCGGGCTAGGTGAGACCCTGTCAAAGAAGAGGGAGAAGAGTGTGCCCCCCAGTGAGTGTAGCTTACCCCGAACTTGACAAAGCTTCTAATTTAGGATTCTCAGCCGGTTCAGCTGGTTAAGCATGTTTGCTGGTAAGAGATTCCTAAACAGCTCCTTTGAGTGAGTGGAAGAGCCCAAGTAACAAATGCAGGGAAAGAATTACTGTCGAAATAACTGGGTCAAAGGTGATGAATCTGTTCCCCAAACCCAGATGACCTGATACAAGTGAACCCAGGTGTTGCCTAAACATTATAACATACATAGGAGATTACAGTGAAGAGGATGCTGTCACTGCTTTGGAGAGGAAAGGAAAGACCAAGAAAAGAATGCAAGGCAGACTGACAGTGTGCTAAGCTTCACTGCTTGTGTTCATGTACAAGGCCACCCTCTGACAGCTATGTTTGATTTTTCTCACCACCTAAGTCCAAGCCATTGCCAGCAAGAACTCCCTCTGCTGGTCATATTTTTCTGCCACCTTCTTTAAATTTAAATTTTTTTTTTTTTGAGGTAGCATCTTCCCATATAGCCTGGAACCCAACCTGCCCAACCTGGGCTAAATAGCAAGACCCTTTCTCAAATAAACAGGTAGGATCGCAGTGGTGGCTCACGCCTTTAATCCCAGCACCTGTGAGGCCGAGACAGGTGGATTTCTGAGTTCAAGGCCAGCCTGGTCTACAGAGTGAGTTCCAGGTCAGTCCGGGCTACACAGAGAAACCCTGTCTCAAAAAACCAAACAAACAAAAAAAACCAAAATACCCCCCCCCAAAAAAAACCAGGTAGGATCTAGTAGCATACACCTGTAAGCCTAGCACTGGGGAAATTTAGGCTAGAAGGACAGGAACTCAAGGTCAAGGCCAGCTTTGACTACATTGTGGTTTCAAGGCCCACCTGGGCTCCATGAGATCTTGATTTTGAGGAAAAAAGGAAAAAGTAGGTTTGGAACGGAGAGTCCGATGGTACAGGGCTTGCCTAGAATCATTCAGTAAAGGATCAGGTCAGTGCAGTAACCAAGTACCTGCTAGATCAGCCAGTCTGGGAACACAGCTCAGCATTAGAGCATGCGCTTGACTTCTCTCCCAAGTCTCACACACTAACACACATGGAAAAAATGGACTCCTGAGAGTTACAAAGCCCCTACCCTTAAAGGATCACCCCATATAAGACAAAGGCAGGGGTTTTACAGGGAAACACTAGGAACAAGTTTGAGCTCTACGCTCAGACGTTGGATTGAATTGGTGTTTGCCACTTCAGCTCCAGAAGTCTCGGTTTCTCCATCTGTAGTGTGCTTATAGTTCTGCACTACCTCAGGAAACCGATACAAAGCAAAACTGAGCTGACTGTGGTGGCACAGCTCAAGACTCAGGAGGCTGAGGCAGGAGGATCTCGAGTTCTAAGGCAGCCAAGGCGACACAGAGCAGAGCCAGGCTGTAAGAGGTTAGCTGTGACAGTGCCGAGGACGGGATGTGGGGTCCTGCACACGGCAGACGGCAGACAAGGACTTACTGACCCACATCCCTCGCCACCATGGAAGGTTAGGCATGTAGCGTGCTGCTTCCACGATATGTGGGTGGTTTTAGAAAAACAGACCTGTTTGCTGCAGAAAGTATAAAAATACACATAACATAGAAATGAGACTTGAGGTTGGCTCCGACTGGAAGGTTGAATATTGAGTGTCCTGGGAGGTCAGATTGCTGTCAGCCTTTCAGACATGGCTGATGGACATGGACATGGAGAGGGACATGGACATGGTAAAATGGAACTTCCAGATTACAGACAGTGGAAGATTGAAGGGACACCGTTAGAAACGGTGCAGAGGAAGCTTGCTGCGCGAGGGCTCAGAGATCCGTGGGCTCGTAATGAGGCTTGGAGATACATGGGCGGCTTTGCAGGCGACATCACCTTCACGAGTGTAATACTAAAAGGATTCAAATGGGGGTTTGCTATGTTTGTGGTAGCTTTAGGGGCTGAATATTTCCTGGCTTCCCAGAATCCTTCCCAGAATGCTGATAAGAAGCATCACTGAAGAGAGCACCTTGTGACGTCTCGATCATAAAAATAAGATTCTCTCACTGTAGCATCCTTGGCTGTATGTTTGTCCTTGAAAGAATATTAGTATGGTTTAATAAAGTAAGGAAAACTCTTGTTTTTGTAACTCTTAAATAAAATTAAAAAGAAAAATGTAAAGTATAAAAATACACAAAACATAGAAATGAGACTTGATGTGGTATGTCATGGTTTGGAAACAGCCCGTTGGCAAGTCACTTTCTGGACCTTGAAATGGTCAGACAGCATCCTTGGCTGCATCCTTGGCATGTTTACTGTGTTAAGGCTCAAACATGGAATGTCTGGGCTTGAAATGTAGCTCAAAAATAGAGCATGTATTTAGCATGTAGAATATCTATCCCTAACACCACCACACACACACACACACACACACACACACACATGCACACGCACACGCACACGCACACGCACACGCACACGCACTCTGGAACATGGCAGGCCACTGATACAGCGGTGCCATTTTTCTCTCTGGCCTGTAGTTGTGTTGGTGGGGTGTCTTGTGCCTGCATTCTCAGCTATCAGGAAGCTGAAGCAGGTGGATTGCAAGAAGTTCCAGGCCAGCCTGGGCTATGTAAGTTTGGAAGTGGTGTCCACGAGATAGAAGTAGATGTGAAAAGCCATGTGGAGCATGATTGTTCACTAGCACTGGAAAAGTTAGGGCAGTTCAAGTCTGGCTTTACAATTTCGCCAGGAAGTGGTAGCACACACCTTTAATCCCAGGACTCAGGATGCAGAGACAGGCTAGTCTCTGAGTTCAAGGCTAGCCAAGGCTATACATAGAAACCCTGTCTCAAAAAACTCAACCAAACAAAAATACTCTAAATTTGGGTAAGTACTATTACTTGGGAGACAAAGGAGGCAGATCTTCGAGTTTAAGGCCAGCCAGGGGCTACATAGTGAAATACTGTCTCAAAACACAAGTAATGCCCAAATTTAAAGAGAAATAGATATTGACTTCTTCCTCCCAGCTGCCTGTCAGGTGGTTGTTTTCTTTCTTTCTTTCTTTCTTTCTTTCTTTCTTTCTTTCTTTCTTTCTTTCTTTCTTTCCTTCTTTTTTTTTTTTTCGAGACAGGGTTTCTCTGTATAGTCCTGGGTGTCCTAGAACTCACTCTGTAGATCAGGCTGGCCTCGAACTCAGAAATCCGCCTGCCTCTGCCTCCCGAGTGCTGGGATTAAAGGCGTGCGCCACCACTGCCCGGCTTGTTTTCTTTTTTTTAAGCATCATGGCTGCCCTTTAGCCTCTGATAACCTAAGATCCCATCCTGCACCAGTCAGACCATGATGTCAAAATTAAGAGCAACTGGTATAACTCCAGAGGTGTCTGCTAACAGGATGCCATGACGATTCAAGGGCCAGACCCTGATGCCCAACACTGGTTACAGGAGCAATACGAAAACAAAGCACGTGCTGCCCAGTGGCTTCCAGACATTCCTAAAGTATCACGCAGCAGTTACTGCTCCTGGTGTACAATCAGTCTTATTATACTGAGATGTCACACAGTGCTTCCACCAAGATCTGCAAGCCATCCTGGAAAGAGCAGCATCAGAGTCACCCATCCCAAGGCCAGGCTGTGCCTCAGAGAAAATGAACTGATAGCTCACTCACATCGTGATGTCTTTGTGCTTAAATAAAACCACAACAACCACAAGCAGCAGCAGCAGCAGTTTGTATCCCAAAAGGCAGAAACCAGCAATGGGTTGAAGAGGATAACTTAGTGGTTGAGAGCACTGGCTGCTCTTCCAGAGGAGCCATGTTCAGTTCTCAGCACCTACATGGCAGCTTGCAACCGCTTGTAGCTCCGGTTCCAGGGAATCTGGCACCCTCATACAGACAGACATACAAGCAAGACACCAATGCACATGAAATATATCATTAAAAGTTTTAAAATCCCAACTCCCCCCCCCCCAAAAAAAGCAACACACTTTTCTCCAAGCTAAACTTTTCTGAACTCTGGAAACAGCCTGCGAAACCAGACATTTGGAATTGGGGCCGTCCATCAGAAGACAGACCAGACACATAGTTGTGATAAGTCACATGTTCTTGCAGCTTATGAAGATTATTCTCTGTTCCATGAGCCTGAATCCCAAAAGTCATGCCCCAGAAGCAAGCTATGGAAGACCTGGTTTCTGTACCGTGTAGAGGTCCTGAGTCTCCAGATTAAGTTTCTAGAATATTGGGACAGATAGGGGGAGTACTGAGTTGATTTAGCAACAAAGAAAGTCGCTCACCGATTGTAACATAGTATACCTTGTATCTCTTGTATTTCTGCTGTCTCTAAAGAGATGAGATTTGTGTTGATCAACCTGCTCGTGAACTCCTAGACTCATATGACCCACTTCAGTCACTCCAGTGCCTAGACTGCAGGCCTGCACCACTACATATGGCTACAATAATCTTTTATTGTTGTTCTCTTTTTATATGTATTTGGGGGGTTGTTGGTTTGTCAAGACACGGTTTCTCTGTTTTTGTCAAGACAGGGTTTCTCTATGTGGCCCAGCTATCCTGTAACTAGCTCTGTAGACCAGTGTGGCCTTAAACCTGGAGCTCTGCTTGCCTCTGCCTCCAGAGTGCTGGGATAAAAGGTGTGCACCCCTGGCCACTACCACCACCACCGCTCAGTGTGACTACAATAACATAAAAATAACAAATGACATTTTGTATGTACCTGGGCACACATGTGTGTGCTTGTATGTTTTGTGTGTGTGTGTGTGTATAGAGGCCAGAAGTTAATTTCTCCTGTCACTCCTTGGGCATCAGTCCCCTTGTCCCCTTGTTTTTTGTGTCAGGGGTCTTTCATTGTCCTGGAGCTTACTGACTGGGCCATAATGGCTACTCCTGTCTCTGGGAATATAAGCACACACCACTATCCCCAGGTATTTTATTTCGGCTCTTGGGATCTAACTCAGATCCTCATGCTTATGGGGTAAGCACTGTGCTAAGATATCTCTGAGTAGTTTTGTAATATTTTTTAGCATTAAAAAATTGTGTAGCAGGGTTGGAGAGATGGCTCAGTGGTTAAGAGCACTGACTATTCTTCCAAAGGTTCTGAGTTCAATTCTCAGCAACCACATGGTGACTCACAACCATCTGTAATGGGGATCCGATGCCCTCTTCTGGTGTGTCTGAAAACAGCTACAGTGTACTCATATACATAAAATAGATAAATAAATAAGTCTTTAAAAAAAATTGTGTAGCAGCCGGGCAGTGGTGGTGCATGCCTTTAATCCTAGCACTTGGGAGGCAGAGGCAGATTTCTGAGTTAGAGGCTAGCCTGGTCTACAGGACAGCCAGGGCTACACGGAGAAACCCTGACTCGAAAAAAAAATTGTGTAGGGATGGAGAAATGGCTCAGCAATTAAGAACACCTACTGCTCTTCCAGAGGTCCTGAGTTCAATTCCTAGCAGCCACATTGTAGCTCACAACCATCTGTAATGGGATTTGATGCCCTCTTCTGGTGTGTATCTGAAGACAGCTACAGTGCATGCATATAAATAAAATAAATCTCTTTTTAAAAATGTAGCATCCTTTAAAAGTTGTGTCTATGTACACACACCATAGCACATGTGGAAGGGAGAGGACAACTTGCAGGAGTCAGCACAGACAGGAATCTAAGTGGTGTTGTCAGATGTCAGTAGGCACTTTTACCTACTCAGCCATCTATCTTTTTTTTTTTTTTTCCTGAGAAAGGGTGTCTTAGGGTTTTACTGCTGTGAACAGACACCATGACCAAGGCAACTCTTATAAGGGCAACATTTTTTTTTTTTCGAGACAGGGTTTCTCTGTGTAGCCCTGGCTGTCCTGGAACTCATTCTGTAGACCAGGCTGGCCTCGAACTCAGAAATCCGCCTGCCTCTGCCTCCCAAGTGCTGGGATTAAAGGCGTGCGCCACCACTGCCCGGCTAAGGACATTTAATTGGGGCTGGCTCATAGGTTCAGAGGTTCAGTCCATTATCATCAAGGCAGGCACGGTGCGGGAGGAGGTGAGAGTTCTGCATCTCCATCTGAGGGTTGCTAGTGGAAGACTGACTTTCAGGCAACTAGGATGAGGGTCTTAAAGCTCACACCCACAATGACACACCTACTCCAACAAGGCCATACCCACTCCAACAGGGCCACACCTTCTAATAGTGCCACTCCCTGGGCCAAGCTTATACAAACCATCATGCAGGGTGTAACTAAATAGCTCTGGCTAGCCTAAACTTGCTCTGTTAGAACAGACTGGCCTTGAACTTACAGGGATCCACTTGCCTCCACCTCTTAGGTCCTGGGACTAAAAGGAAATGCCACCAGGACCTTTTTTTTTTTTTTTTTTTTGATAATGGGTCTTAATATGTAGCCAGGAACGACCTGGAACTTGCTATGTAAATCACACAGGTCTTGAAATGATCCTCTGGCCTCTGCTTCTCAAGTGCTAGGATTTTAGGCATACAGCACCACAACGGCTAGAACACATTTTCTTTTTTCTTTTTTTAAAGATTTATTTATTTATTTATTTATTTATTTATTATATGTAAGTACACTGTAGCTGTCGTCACACACCCATATGAGGGCATCAGATCTCATTGCAGATGGTTGTGAGCCACCACATGGTTGCTGGGATTTGAACTCATGACCTCTAGAAGAGCAGTCAATGCTCTTAACCACTGAGCCATCTTACCAGCCCTAGAACACATTTTCTTTTTTTTTTTTTTAAAGATTTATTTATTATATATGAATACACTGTAGCTGTCTTCAGACACACCAGAAGAGGGCATCAGATCTCATTACAGATGGTTGTGAGCCACCATGTGGTTGCTGGGATTTGAACTCAGGACCTCTGGAAGTGCAGTCAGTGCTCTTAACCACTGAGCCATCTCTCCAGCCCCCTAGAACACATTTTCATTTGAGTATTTTTATTACCTGGACAGAGCACTAAGAAGTGACAGGCCTTTCTGTGTACTTTTCCCTTTTCTTCAATTTTAAGTGAGTGGTAAAAGTAGATGGCGCACTGCCTTTTTGTCTTTAAACATTGTTTTCTGTGTTTTGCCTGCACGCATGTACATGCACCACCTGAGTGTCTGATGCCCGTGGCGCTCAGAATACGGGGTTGGGAATGGAATCCAGGTCCACAGGAAAAGCAGTCAGCTCTCTTATTGAGGCAACATTCCAACCATCACTTTTTTTAACTAAAAAAACATTACGTGACTGGATGTTTTGCTTACATGCCATCTGTACACCATGTGCATGCAGTTCCTGGGAAGGTCAGAAGAGGACGTCAGATCCACTCAGACTGGAGTTACAATTGTGAGCCACCATTGTAAGTGATGGAAAATGACCCGGGGCCCTCTAGAAGAGCAGCCAGTGCTCTTAACCATTCAGCCATCTCTCCAGCCTCTTTTCATTTTTTAAAAAAAGTATTTTGAAAGCCGGGCAGTGGTGGCACACACCTTTAATCCCAGCACTTGGGAGGCAGAGGCAGGTGGATTTCTGAGTTCGAGGCTAGCCTGGTCTACAGAGTGAGTTCCAGGACAGCTAGGGCTATACAGAAAAACCCTGTCTCGAAAAACAAACCAAAACAAACAAACAAACAAAGTATTTTGAGTAAGCATGGTATGTATGGCCACAGAACAGTCACTGATGTCTTTTCTACCTGCATGTGGAACCTGGGGATTGAACAGGTTAACAGGCTTGTGGAGCAAGATCCTTCAGCCACCGTCTCTCTGACATCCATATTGAGACAGGGTATTGATATAGCCTAGCCAATTTCAAACTTGCTATCCCCGTCTTAGCTTCCTGAGTGGGGTAAGTACCACTGTTATGCCCAAGTCCAAAGGACCCCAAACACCACCAAGGAGCCAATTCTGATGTAAACAGGTAAGGGTTTTTATTAAGCACTCAAGAGCAAGGACTCTCACCATCACCGGCGCAGGGGGGTCAGAAGTGAGAGCCCCGAGTCTAGGGGTGCAGGGTATCTACTGTGGTTACAGCAAGCTTGGGGAATTCCATAATGGGTCAGCATATTGTATTTTTAAAACTGCATTTCTGTTGTAATCTGTAGGAACCAAACACAGGGGCAAAACTACCTGACAAACAGGATGTCTTAGGTTGCATGTACCTTGACCCTGCTGTTGTAGACTGACTGGCTGTTACTAAGGAGGGGGATGAGGGTGTTGCCATCAGATGTGTGCTCAAGTGGACTTTGTGGTTTTCCTTATGGAATTGGAGTTGGTTAGCCTTTATACCATCATTTTTAGCTTTCTCACACTTTTATTTTTAAAAATTAAAAAGCTTCAAAATTAGTATTAAATTTTGTGTTTTAGATCCAGATGGTGGCAGCACACACCTTTAATCCCAGCACTTGGGAGGCAGAGGCAGGCGGATTTCTGAGTTCGAGGCTAGCCTGGTCTACAGAGTGAGTTCCAGGACAGCCAGGGCTACAGAGAAACCCTGTCTCGAAAAACCAAAATTAATAAATGGATGAACTGTTTTAGACAGTGTATGCAGAGCTGACTCATGGATCTTCAACCTGCCAAACACTTGGGCTCCATGCATGCACCACCACACCTTGTGTAGACTCAGCAGATCAATGCTGCCTCTACTCTTGAGGATCATAAAAGACTGGCAGTGTCTGTTAGTAGGCAGACACTTTTCCTAGGGCAACAAGAACAGCTCTATTCTATCCCTGGGCAGTCTCGGCAATGACCCTGTGTAATGTTCCCAACTCATTAGGAACTCAGTTCCCAGGCATGGAGATGTAGGCCTGTCAGCCCTGATACTCAGAGGGTGTCACGCTAGACAATCTCAAGATCAAAGGCAACTTGGTAAGACATTAGCTCAAAATACAGGCAAAAAGACCTGTGTATGGTGGCACATGCCTTAAAAACCAAGCACTCAGGAAGCCGAGGCAGGTGGGTTTCTATAAATTCCAGGCCAGCCAAGGCTACAAAATGAGTCTTTGTCTCAAACACACACACACAAAATGGAGCTGGGGCAAGACCACATATCTAACCCCCCGTGTAATACATAATCAAATACACGAGCAAAGAATTAACATGGCAACGTAGGCAGAACAACATTTATTCCCATTTTACAGATGAGGAGACAAACTCTGGCAGCCTGTGATTACCAGACCCTAAGCCACAGGCCAGGGACTTGGTCGATTCGGGAACAGACTTCTGACTTCAACAGCTCAGCATTCTTGGGTTCACTATCTTCCCTTTGCAACCACAATGCCAGTTACTTTTTAAAACATGAAGGCAGAAGAAGTGAAAGCAGTCTCAGCTGCTTCTGACAACCAGAGCAGACACCCACCAGACCCCACACGCACACAGAAGCCTGAGGTAGAGCCGTGTATTCAGAAGTCCAAATCTGTGTGTGACCACCAGGCCCTCAGTTAGGCTGATCTCAGTAGAAACCTGAATCCACCAGAGAGGGCGGAGTGCCAAGAAAACATATATCAAAAGCTTTGTCACTACTTCTAGTCTGAGTTCCATTTATTGAGAGCTTACTTTGTCCTGGCTAGTTGACTTGGGACCCAGAGCAAGGCAGACCAACAAGGATTCTGTTCCAACACATTCTTCAGCAATTTCACAAACTGGTGCTAGAGGCTCTGTGGCAAAGCATTTGCCCAGAGGGCTGTGGCTATGGCTGAGCAGGGAGCCTTTATCTAGCACCCCCCCACAGCTCAGCAGCAGAGCTATTTGTCTACCCTGAATGGCCCTAGGTTCCTTTCCCAGGACGGCCAAAGGAAAAGCAAGGAGGAATCCTTAAGTGTCAACAAGACTGATAAGCTACATCCTCCTCCATCAGGATTTGGTACAGTTCACAATAGTGCCTCCGTGCAGAGTACGGTACCAACATCTAATGTCTCTCAAACTGACAACTTTTGCGGGATTCCTAACAGTAAGTATCAGCTCCCACCCACTGTGCATCTAGGACACATGGCCACCAGCCTAGTGCAGTCTCTACCGTTTCCCCCCATCTCACAACCAGGTAACGGGCCTAATTCCCACTCCTGTTCCCCACTCGACTGCCCTTGTCACTGACACTGGAGCAAACACATAGTCAGACAAGATGGTTTCAGAAAGCACCAAGTCATACGAAAGAAGGAAAACCGTCAGGGCACCAGGAGGGACAGGATTGGTGGAAAGGGCTACTTCGGAGGGTGTGGGTGAGGAGGCAACTGTTTTCGAGTGAAAGTTACAAGGACTGAATCGCATTGACAAGTCTGCCAACAGAAAGGAAAAATGCTCGCAGCACACAAGAGGGACCAGCCCGTACCTGGAGCCTGCCGACTGCCTGGGTTAGTAAAGAACAGGAAGGATGGGGTGGGTTGGACCACCGCAAAGAAAGATCACAGGAGAGGCTAAACTTCACGACACTGTGTGGGCCACAAGGAGAGTTTGGGGTTTCATTCCAAAAGTTGAGGGAAGGAAGTCTTTGGGGAATGGCATGATCCAAAACACCATTTTTGTTTCCCCAAAGCTGGCTACTATGTAGAAGAGTGACCTGAGGTAACATGGTTGGAGACACAAGTATGCATAGAGTATTGGACAGTGGCTAAGACCGGGATGGTAACACAAGAGTGGGAGAGGCAGCAGACGCTGAGGCCATCTGGATGTAGCAGTGGTGGTGGAAGGAGAGGGTGACAAGGGAGCCATCAAGGTCAACTTCAGGGTTGTGCCTTGCTCCAAACATCCTGTAGCATTGAGGACCGCAGGAAGAGGCCCCACTTTTAAGTGAGAGATCAAAACTAACCAGGATGGGTACTCTTTGCTAGACTCAAGCCTTCCTAGATTCCCGACATATCCCTCACCCCTTGGATCCAAGCAGTCTTCAAATGTACACGGCTGAGACCCAATCTCTTAGTGGGTGGATTCTATTCCTTCCCCATTATTGTCCTGGATTCACTAAGATCAAGCCTCATGTCTACAACCTCCACTGCAGCTGTAAATGAACAAAAAGCACAGCACAGACACCAGCCTCTAGGTCCTCCCAGCAGCTTTCACCCTTGGCAGCGGACCTAGTCTCGTCTGTGTTAGCCAGCGTCACTAGCTAGTTCCAGGAAGCAGGTACTGAAGTGATGAGTTCAACAAGTCTCCACGAGAGAGGAGCAGCATCTTGAAACGGCATTACCTCTCAAGGTACGTGACCCAAACCACCATATTTATCAAGATGAACGAGCAAGCAGAGCCCTAGGAAGCTTGGCCTTCACAAGGGCTGTGGGTCTTTCTAGTTTGCTTGCAGAGCACCGTTTGTGTCCCATGTTTACCTGGTAGTAATGACACTGGACAGCACTGGTATGCTCCATGCGTGGGAACACTGTAACACTCTTAGCCTCACAGCATCTGTGCAGGAAGGCCACAGAGAGCATCGTTCCCCATTTTACAAATAAGAAAACAGAAGCCCAGGGAAAAACAATCTCCTCAAGGTTTCTCTCCATATGGAGCCCAGGAGGACCTAGAATTCACTATGTAGTCCAAGCTGGCCTTGAACTCCTGATCCTCTTGCCTTTGCCTGTAGAGTGCTGAGATTACAGACCAATGCCGACAAAGACCA
Source organism: Grammomys surdaster (assembly GCF_004785775.1). Classification (NCBI taxonomy): domain Eukaryota; kingdom Metazoa; phylum Chordata; class Mammalia; order Rodentia; family Muridae; genus Grammomys; species Grammomys surdaster. The sequence goes on from NW_021604614.1 coordinate 1,979,149, forward strand.
GTCCTTAATTACTCCTGCTGCTTTCAGGAGCCTGGTCCAGACAGAGGCTCACTATGCAGCATTATAAAACACATTCTGAACTCTTATAAAAACAGCAACTTGTCTCTGCTGACCCTTGGGTTTTACCTCTACACTGACAAACTTCTTTGGATGTCAAGGTCTTTTGTCAAACCATCAAAGGCTTTGTTCTGTCTGTCTTCTCTCTACTCCTTTCCTCAGTGCTAGGTGAAGACAGATTCTACCCCTAGGGCCTGTGAGAAAACAGCACCTTTCAGTCTGGGAAGAGTCAAACAAGAAGAGAGAGACAGAGAGAGAAAGATTTGAGTATGTAAGAATAGTTTCAATAGGAAAAAGTACGGGCCACCAGGAAGAAAACTGGGAGGTTCCTCCAGGTCTCCATCCCAGGAAGACCTGGGAAGCAGCAGCTGCTGGGGCAGGCAGCCAAACCCATCCAGAGCCAGAGTCACTTCTTCAGGGCACCCAGGCTCTTTAGGGCCTCTTGGGCCTGGGTCAGCTGTTGTTGCAGCCTCTGGCGGGTACTTTCGCTGGATGCCCGCTTCAGGAGGCCCTGCATCTCCTCCACCACAGCTCGGTGGCCAGGGGTGTTGTGGAAGAGCCGTACTGCACGGTCCCCACAGGAAGCCAGGAAGCGGCCAGTGATGTCAAAAGTCAAGTCAGCAATACACTCCCCGTGGACACCCTCGAAGTACTCCTCCTTCTCCCCACGCCGCGTGTTAAAGAGATGAATATTGGTGCCAGTGGCCAAGGCCAGGACATGGGTGTCAGGGGAGAGTGCCAGGCGGCAAGGCATGGTGCTTGCCTCTTCAAAGCGGCCTGTCCGTAGCAAGTAGGGGTCCTGCTGCTTCTTGTATTCCACATCTGTGTCCCATAGCTTCCATGTGCCATCCTTGGAGACAGAGGCCATCCTGCAATGTGGGAAATCACAACTAGAGCCTCAACAATCCCAGCTTGGGGAAACGCTGGAGCAACCCGAGGGACCCAGCAGCTAGAAACCCAAGTGTACAGCCTGCCGAGAATCAAGTCCTTCACCCTTTTCAGAACTGTAGCCCAGACAGGCAGAACCCCAGACTCACTGTTCACCCCAGCGTGGTGATACACACCTATAACCCCAGCATTGCGGGGCTGAGGCAAGGCAAGAGGATCACCGTGAGTTCAAGGGCAGCCTGGGCTACCAACTGAGACCATGACTGGAAAACACGAACAGAACAAACAACAAAATTATCAGGCACCTGTACCTCAGTACTTATGAGGGAGAGAGGCAGGTAGATTAGGATTCCAGGCCCAGCCTTGGCTCTCTGTACTCAATAAGACTGAACAGTGAAAGAGCAAAGGGAAGATGCACTGAAGCACTCACCTCCGAGAGTCATTGGAGAAAGCGAAAGAGTGGACAGATGCGGAGTGACCCTTCAGTTCAAAGGCTCGCAGCACCTCCTGGAACTCCCCTTTCTTCCCAAAGCAGACCTCCCAGACCTTCACATCTGGGGTGAAGCCACACGAACCCACAAACCTGTCATGGAATCCACACTCTTAAAACTCAAATGTTAAAGGCATCTTGGTCCTGACAAGTTTTAGATCCCTTTCCCGAGAAACAGTACCTTTAGGAGACGCTAGGCATGGGTCTAGAGTTTCAGAAATATAAGGCAAGCCTCAGCTAGCCACAGCCTGAGGAAACTTTTTTAAGTCTTCCTCTGCCAGGCATGGAGGTATACCTTGCAATCCCAGCTAGTACAGAGGCTGAGGCAGGAGGATCAAGTTCAAGGCCTTCCTGGGCTAACAGAGTAAACTGGAAGACAGTATGGGTAACTTAGCAGGATCTTATCCCAAACTAAGACTAAAATTAATAAAGTTAAGACTGGGCTTGGTGGTACCTACTTTTAATCCTTAACGCTCAGGAGGCAAGAGCAGACAGATCTCTGTCCCTAGTTTATATAGTGAGTTCCAGGCTGGCCAGGGCTACTGACTGAGAACTTGTCTCAGAGCAAACAAATAAAAAGAGCCAGGTACGGTAGCATACATCTGTAACCCCAGTACTGAGCAGAAAGATGCAGGAGTATCACAGGTTCAAGGCCAACCTGCTCTACATAGCTAGTTCTAGGCCAGCCTGGATTCTGTAGCAAAACTCTATCTAAAATTAGAAAGCAATAAAAATTTTGGGAAGCTGAGGATGTCGCTTAGTGGTAGAGAACTTAGCTAGCATTCTTAAAGACCTGAGTTCTATACCCAGTACTACAGGGTAAAACAAAGGTTGCATATATATTCTTGGTTCAAGGTGATGGTGTGCTTTAAGATCCACCGTATAGGGAGAGAGAAGTACCTCAGGTAGGAGAGCACTCCTAACTGGCAAAGCCCTGCTCTCCACTCCAGAACACATACATACACCTAGCTTGATGGTGCATGCCTATTGTCCCAGCACACAGGAGGGGGAGCAGAAGGATCGGAGGTCAAGATCATCCTCAACCACATAGGGAGTTCAAGGCCAGAACAGACCAAAGAGACATCCTGCTTTATGAAAAAGCTGGGCACAGTGGTGCACACGTTTAATCTCAGTACTTGGGAGGCAGATGAAGGTGGATCTCTATGAGTTTAAGACTAGCCTGGTCTATGAAGGTGTTCCCGGATAGCTAGGGCTATAGAGAGAAATCCTGTCTCAGAAAAAAAAAATTAAAAATTAAAAATTAATTAAAAATTAAAAGGCCTGGCATGGTAGCACACATCTTTAAGCCAAGCCCTCAGTAAACAGAGGCAGGCAGATCTCAGTGAGTTTCAGGTCATTTCATGTACATAATGAGTTCTAGGCCAGCCAGGATACACAGTGAGACCCTGACTCAAAAAAGTGAAATGAAAAAAGTGAAATGATAAGGCGCTGCACATGTTGAGAGGTGGCTGAGTGTTTGTCTAACATGCACAGTGCACTGGTTTCCACCCTCAGCACTGCAAAAATAAATACAGGAGAGGCAAAGAAACAGACACTAAGGACTTCGGGGGCTTCTGTGAAATTCCTTCACATTTGGAGAGCTAGGACTTCTACTCTCGTATCCCCACACCCCTCCTCAAAGCTGCCTCAATGCTCGGTTCCTACCCTCCTCTTCTTCCTCACCTGCTACATGGGGAGATAATAGCGTGACTATTGTTCATCTGGTTGGTGTTGATTGTGGACAGCACTTGGCCTTTCAGATTCCATATGAGGACAGTCGTGTCACTGGAGGCGGTCATGATGAACTTCCCTGATGAGGAGAGGACAGTTGTGAGCCCAAGGCCATGACCAGACTGTCACCTCCCAAGGAAACAACAGGGCACTGCTCTAAGAAGTATCTAAGCTCCTTTTCCAGAGGTAATACTGTGCTAAGAAAGGTGGCTCTTACTGTTCGGCTCTCATGGACTCTAGGGGAAAGCACAGAACCAGAACTCCTTGGTCACAGGGACACCAGGCAAAACTCAGGCAGTATCAACTCATTTAACAAATATAATTCAGACACGAGCAAGATGGCTCAGCTGGTGGAGGTTCTTGCCACCAAGGCTGATGAGTTCAATCTTCTACATGTGTGCTAAGATAAACACACAAAAGAAATGCAAAAAAGGGGGAGGGAGGCCTGGAGAGATGGCTCAACAGTTAAGAGCTCTGGCTGCTCTTCCAGAGGGCCTGGATTTGATTCTGAGCACCCACATGGCAGCTCACAACTATGGTCTCAACTATGATCCCAGGAGACCCCATGCCCTCTTCTGGCCATTGTGAGCACTGCGTGCAAGTACACCAGATAATACACTCAGATAAAACATTCATACACATAAAGGAAAAATAAACCTTTCAAACAAAATGAAGAACAAGTTCCGATCCAGGCACGTTTTCATGCCTCGAGTAAACTCTGTCCACAAGCCGTCCCTTACCTGTGTCAGCAATGCCAATGTTGATAATGGGCGCCTTGTGTTTTTTAGGGAAATCCTCTGGGGTGGCTGTGAACGTAAAGCCCCCATCTTCTCGCTTGGTCATCTTAAAAACACGGAGAGTGTCCCCGTTGGCCAGCCAAACAACAAAGGCTCTAGAGACAAGCAAAACAGAGCTTACTTCCTCACCTGGGCAAAGGCCTATGTGTCCTAGATTCTAGAAAAAAAAAAAAAAAACAAAAAAAAAACAAGATTGTCCCTTGTGCCATAGCACAATAGATCCCTTGGTTCAAAATCTTTCTTTTTAACTTTAAAGATTTAAAAAATGTTTGTGTGTATGATTGTGTGTGTGTGTGTGTGTGTGTGTGTGTGTGTGCCACGTAGACCTGGTGCCCTTAGAGGCCGGATGAAGACCATGGCTTCTCTGAGTATGGAGTTATAGACAGTCATGAGCTGCCATGTGGGTGCTGGGAATTGAACTTGGGTCCTGTGTAAGGGCAGCCAGTGTTCTTAACCCCTGAGCCATCCCTCCAGCCCCTCAAAGGCTTGCAAAAGCTATTCAGAGAGCCAATGAAATGGCTAAAAAAGCAAGGCTAAGGTAACTTGAGATCAATACTCAGGAACCCATGCAGGAGAGATACTCAACTTCTGTTGTTTTCTGATGTGTGTGCGCGCACGCGTGCACACACACACACTCCCCAACACAAAACAATTCAAGGACAGAGAATAATAGCTCAGTGGTAGGTCATGGGTTTGATCCTTAGCACTAAACATAAACAATGTCCTCCCTAGATGAGAGAGGCTTGGGGACTTAAGGAGCAGGAAGCAGGAGAGTCTCCATAAGGGCCTCCCCAAGGTTACAGAAAAAGAAACAACTGTGAGAAGAGAGGACTGTCTGGCGGAGCTGCTTAAAACCCAATATGCAGCTCCAATACAACTGTGACGAGTCACCATCATCCATGCTAACGTGGGCGGTCTATGATTCGACTCCTAGAGAGTTAGTTGTCCACGCTCTTCTAAGCATCCTCTTACCCATGATCCTGCAAGTAATCCCATAAACCCAATGGTCCACACGTGCCACACAGCACAATTATTCTCTGGTCTGTTGTTGATGCTCTGCCTAGGGTAAACAGACTTTTGCTTATATTTCCCTGAACAAAGGTACAAAAGGCCACACCAAAAACCAATACTGGGGAGACTGGGGCAGGGAGATCACAAGTTCAAGGCCAAGCTGCATTACTTAGTGAGGGCAACATAACAAGGCTCTGGGTCCTGTCTCAAAACAACCAAAAAACTAAAACCCAAGAAGCAAGAGAGGTTGAAGGTGAAGCTCAGTGGTATGTGTGATGCTGAGTTCAGTCCATACAATACAAAAGAAAAAAGAAAAATTCATTATAAGAAGTCAAAAGATCTTCCAAAGTTCATGACAGATTAGAGTTTGGAACATCCAGGGTAGGGATGGTCTCCCTGTCTTTTTCTTTCTTATAGAGCAGAGCCTCCAAGGGGCCCCAGGAGGCTCCATACTGTCTGAATGCCATTTTTACGGTAGACTCATGATCCCTCCCTCCCCACTAACCCCCAACTGGATATGTGAAGGCCACAGCCACTAGCTGGGCCTTTGCAGGCAAGCCTGAAGCCCTGTCCTGTCCCACCTGCAGTCAGGGCTGAAGCGCACCAAGGTGGCATGGTCCAGCTCCACATTGGCTCTCATGCTGCGGTGTTCCCGCTGAAGGAAATCTTTGGTGCTCCAGATACGGACAGTGCGGTCATCTGCACAGGTGGCCAGATACTTGCCGTTGCTGCTGAAGTCCATGCAAGATATATTCCCACTGTGGCTCTAGGGGAAAAAAATGCAGGAAGGACCAATGAGAAACCTCTCAAGTGGATGGGGAGGCTCAACCTAGGGCTGCAACTCTGGCTCAGGGGCTTGAATGACCGACGAACTGAAGATAGAACAGGCCAGAAGCTAGTCTTACTAGCTCAGTTCTATAATCCCAGCTCCTCAGGGGCTCAGCAGTAGGATCCCAAGTTCAAGGCCTGTCTGGGTTACAGAGTAAGTCTGAAGCTAGCCTAAGCAATTTAGTGAAACTATCACAAAAATAACAGTAGAAAAATAAATCCCCCAGGAAGGTGCTCAGCTGTGGAGCACTTAAATCTGCCAACCAAGAACTTGATGTAGTAACAATGGAAGTTTCTACCCCACCTTCGATCCCTTTGATCATTTCGTTCTCAAAAAAAGACACAGAACCTTTATACTTATAGTTAACATTAATAGCACTAGAGTTGGCCAGATATCAGCCCTCTATGCTATTCTGTCTACTTCCCTGTCAGTAACTCTGTGATGTGACTTGATGTTCCACCGGGGTTGCTCTTAATCCAACTGGCCAGCCCTCATGGCCATGTTCTCATGATTCATCAACCTCATGGTGTTTTCTCCACTCTTTACCTCTCTGCTCTCCTCCTCATGGTCCCTGCCTCTGACCCCAAGCTCCAGGAACTGAAGCCCCATCTACCTCTCTTCTGCCCAGCTACAGGCTGTAGGCATCTTTATTCAACCAATAGTTTTAACTTAAGGAGCAAAGTTACATAGCATCACTTGATGTACGTCCCCGAGGCAACCAGATCTTGGAGCCAGTATTTAGGATTACAATACATAGCAAAAGACCAAACCTCAACAAGAACTGAAGGTACAATGCATAAGGCCCTAAATTCAAACCTCAGTAATAGGGAAAGAAAAAAAAACCAAAAGGGGTATGCCTACTCTGTGTCTGAGAGTTAGACGTGCATGTAATTTGCACATATTATCACAAAGGACAAGGTCTGGGGTGGGAGCAGTCTTTGTGTACATACTGCATGTGTTCAGTACCCAGGAGTACCAAGTACCTTCAGTGCTGCGGCCAGAAGGGGGTGTGTGAAGCTGTGCTGCTGAGGCTTCTCCTTACGAACCCGCTGATTCTGTTTCTGCTTCTTGGATCCTGACTTCTTGGATTCGTTTTCTTTCTGACCTAGAGGGAAGGCTCATGTCTTTCATCCATGTTCTCACTCAGAGGCATCTACTGAGTCCCTAGGATTACTCAGGCTCTGGGTGGAGCGCCACAACAGAATCGAGACATGGCCCTCGTCCTTGAGAAGACGACATGTGCAAAACAGGCGTGGGAGGTGAGGGGGGGGGAGACTGCTCATAGGTAAAGTACTTGCTTTCTAAATATGAGGTGCTTGAATTTGATACCCAGAACCCAGGTGTGGTGAGATACCCTGTAATCTCGGCACTGAGGAGGTGGAGTCAGGAATCTCTAGGGCTCTGGCCAATCAACCTGACCTAGTTCATAAGCTCCCGGTCAATATGAGATTCCATCTCAGTGGAAGCAATTTGTGTTCCTAATGATACGTAAGGTTGTTCCCTGATCTCCATGTGCACAAGATGTATGTGCACCTACCCATACATGTTCATTTAAGGGGGGAGGGGCTAGGGATATACCTTAGTGGTATAGAAGGGTTGCCTAGCATGTGCAGGGCCCCAAGTTCAATCTCCGGCTGCACTAAAAACAAACATAAAATGAGGCTGGAGAGAAGGCTCAGCAGTTAAAAGCATATATTGCTCTTTCAGAGAATCAAGAGTTTGGCTCCAGCACTCAAATCAGGTGGCTCACAACCAACTCTAACTCTGGTTCCAGATAATATGGTACCCGTGGCCTTCAAGAACACCTCCACAAAACTGGACAAATCTATAGACAGACATATACACATAATTTTTTAAAAAGGCTTAGAAATCAGACTTGACTTTGGATTCGGTCTTTATTGCTGCGTATTCTTTTCTTGTATTTTTAAAGTCATTCTGAAGACTGACACTACAGCTCCACGCATGCTAAGGAAGGGTGTATGCTCTACATCCCCAGCCCTCGTGAGTGACCTTACAGAGGCTGTTTGCCGAGTCTGTATAGCATCTCTCTGAGCTGACACAGTTGGGTGGGTTCATGGCTTAGCCAGTGCAGTGTGGATTCTAGTCAGGCATCCTGAAGTAGGGAAATAACATGCATAAGGGAATCTGAAGATCTGTTCTTGGGTAAATTATTTAACTGTTTTAAATCTTCATTTCCTCAAAGAGATGTTGAAACCAGGCTTGGAAGTATGTCGCCTATAAATAATTCTAGCACTCAGGAGGTGGAGACAGGAAGACTCAGAGTCAGACTTGGCTACATAGTGAGTTCAAGGCCCACCAGGACTTCTCAAATACCCACCCACCCAAAGGTTGAGAACTGAACAATAGTATAACCAAGTTACAAGCCAAAAGCACTCCTGCATTGATGAGAAAGCTGAAGAGAAGCCACACAGTACCATACACAAGTAATCCCAGTATCTGAGTGTGAGGCAGGAGGATTAGGAGGATTCCAGACTAGTCTGGGCTATACAGTGACACCCTGGATCTAAGTCAACCATCAATTTATCTGACAGAAACCAAGTTCAAGGCAATCTCATAAAGTACTAAAGAAGGTCAACACCTTGGAAAACCAGGCTGGAGAGTTGGCTTGGCTGGAAAGCCAGCAAGTCTGACTACACAAGTTCAGTCCCCGACGGGAGAAGAAAACTGACTCTCCAAAGTTGTCCTCCAATCTCCACACAGGCACAGTGACACACAAGAAAGAAAGAAAGAAAGAAAGAAAGAAAGAAAGAAAGAAAGAAAG
>NW_021604614.1:1987743-2004521 GCF_004785775.1 Grammomys surdaster
AAGAAAGAAAGAAAGAAAGAAAGAAAGAAAGAAAGAAAGAAAGAAAGAAAGAAAGAAAGAAAGAAAAGAGAAAGAAAGAAAGAAAGAAAAAAAGAAAGGAAGAAAGAGAAAGAAAGGCAGGCAGGCAGTGGTGGCACATGCCTTTAACCCTAGCACTCGGAAGTAGTGCTAGGGCTACACACAGAAACCCTGTCTCAAAAAAACAAAACATAAATTAATTAAAATTAAATAAAACATGTCTTGGAGAACTAGGTTTACACATAAAGCTGACATGTGTTAGGTAGCAGTAGATACTCCCAAATTCTTACAGGAATTCAAACATTACTGAACTTGCTGCATACAAACTGCCTCTAACTTGCCCATGTTGGTTGACCTTAGGAGTCAAACCAGATGCTGGTCTTTTATTCTTTCAGCACTGGGACAAAACCCAGTGCCTTGGGTATCACAGGCAAGAGCTGAGCTCTGCTTCTGGCCCTTCGCTAGGGGGATTCGAGGCAAGTATTTTAAGACTGAGTTACAACCTTCACTCTTCCTCTCACTAGGGGAATCCTAGACAGGTGGTCTATGGCTACACCATGTCCACACCAGCCTCCAAAATGTTTTGGAAGCCCTGCCTTCTTGAGTTTTGCCACTGGCAGAACTGTCTTTCTTCCTTGGCCTCCCAGGTAAAAATCTACACTAGCATCCCTGAACAACTCACATCACAGACTGGGGGGTGTAGCTCCGTGGTACAGCACTTGCTTGAGACTCTGGGTTCCACATACCCAGCACACACAAGGCTAGGCATGGGGAGCACACACCTCTATGTTCCAATGTTCCTGAGACTGAAGCAGGAATATCCAGAGTTCAAGCCCAGTTTGGACAACATAGTGAAACCATGTCTCAAAACCCACAATGGGTTCCCTACCCTCTATGAAGAGCTCCTAGAATCCCCAACTTCTATCCCCCCAAAAAAAAAAAAAAAAAAAAAAAAAAGCCAGGCAGTGGTGGCCTTTAATCCCAGCACTTGGGAGACAGAGGCAGGCGGATTTCTGAGTTCCAGGACAGCCAGGGCTACACAGAGAAACCCTGTCTCGAAAAACAAACAAACAACAACAACAAAAAAGCAGCAAGACCATTCATCCTCTCGTAGTATTAACCCCTCTGTGAAATTTAATACACTGTATATTTCACTTGCATTTTCGGATGCTTAAAATTCAGATCGACACTATAGACGTGCACTTTTACAAGCTTTAGTTACTGAACGTATTAAAAAGACCTAGAAGCTCTTAGCAATAGCTATGCGCTCAGAAAACGTTCCTGTGGGTCACAGCCGAATAGTATTTTCAAATGACTCTCATTTCCCAAGAACAACAACACATAGCAAACTTGGAGTCTGACTGAGTTTTTGTAGTAGCCTCGGGGACAAAGGTGGTGGTGGAAGGAGCTCCCAGGAAAAGTCACCGACCACGTAGCAGCGCAGCTCCCAGGTTCCAAAGAGTCTTATCCCTGGAGTGCACCTGCAATCCGAAACCTACACGGGTAAGTCCATCTCAGGACCAGGAAACTGAGGTCCGTGACTCTCCACGCTCCTCGGACCACGCGGCGAACGGGGGCAAAGTCCCCAGAGTCACCGCCACCCGGCCCGGTATACTTACAGACGGGCTGGCTGGGCTTCTCCTCGGCCCGCAGCCAGCCCCGAGCCACGGCCGCCGTGGCCACCAGGGCCAGCAGCCCCACCAGGAGGGACAGCCCCATCAGCTCCGGCATCTGCGGCAGCTCCATGACTGCGGGACAGCTGCCACCTCAGCCTACGACGCCGGCGTCCTCACGTCTCGGCGCACGAGGGGGCGGGGGAGGACAGTTGGCTCGCCTCGAGGGGCGGGACTAGCCAGCGTTGGGCTTTGGGGCGTGGCCTAGTCCTAAACGTGTCTCAGAAGGCGGGACCTAACCGTTACGCTGTCCTATGAGAAGGGACCCGGCCGTTGGAGCGCTCTGCAGGGCGGAGCTTGGCCGCTTGAGCGCCTTGAGGGCGGGGCCTGGCCGTTAGCGGGTTCCGTGAGGCGGGGTCTGGCAGTTGGAGCGCTCTAAAAGGCGGAGCTTGTGACTTACACGCCTCGAGGGGTGGGCCTGGCGGTAAGCGTTCTCTGTGGGGCGGGGCCTGGTGGCTTGCGGCCCTCGAGGGGCGGGGCCTGTCCTTTGGCGCGCTTCGAGGGACTGGGCCCAAGGCACGTACTGTGGGGCGGGGCTTGGCCTTTGAGACGTCTTGAAGAGCCAATCTTGACCGTTTTCATCTTTTAGGGAGGAATAGGTAGTTTGAGACGAGCAAGACCCGGCCATTGACAAGACCTGAGGGGTGGGACTTAGCTGCTCGGGCGGGAGGCGGAAGATCGCTTAGTTGAATGCTTCACGTGCTGTGAGGGGTGGGGCCTGGATTTTTGAATGCCTCGTGGAGCAGGGTCCTCCTGCTAAGTGTTATGAGGGGCGGGGCTTAGCTTTTGACCTGAAGAGGCAAGGCCTGGCTATTGGACTGTTTTTTCGAGGGGCGGGGCCTAAGGGTAACCGCTCTGATTGAAACTGTGTCTGCAAGGTGTTTTCCGGTAGCGTGCTCAGTCGGTCCACCTCTCACCTCATGTTGGTCGTTTATTAAAAGTTTTAGTGCAGCATCGCCAGACTGGATCCTTCCAAGGGGCAGGGCAGAGGTTCTTATTCCCACTTGACCCGTGCTTTCGCTGCTGGGGAAGAGAAATGCCCCGTCCGTTGGTATAGGACAGCCCTGCAAAGCCTTGAACAGCGAGGGTGTCGTGGAGAGGCAAAGTTGTGAATATTAAAAAAAGAAACGGCTAGTAAGGTCGGAAAGAACTGGAGATCCTAGAATACTGGTTTCATCCGAGCACGCTAGGTATCATAGGAGAGCCCGGAGCAAAATTCGTGGATGAAGTACTTTGAACAAAGGTAGAAAGTAAGCCAGGGAGATGAGCTTAATGGTAGGTCACTTGTCTAGCCTTTATAAGAACCTGGGTTCGATCCCCAACGCTGCAAAGAGAAACAACAAAACCAAAACTTACCATGTGTGGCGGCTGGGGGTGCAGCTCCATTGGAAGAGTATCTGCCTAGCTTACCGAAAGCTGAGTTCTTCAGCATCTCATAAACCCAATGTAGTAGGATTTGCCTGTAATCCCATACTTGGGAGCTGGAAGCAGGAAGATCAGAAATTCAAGGTATGCCGGGCGGTGGTGGCGCACGCCTTTAATCCCACCCAGCACTCGGGAGGCAGAGGCAGGCGGATTTCTGAGTTCGAGGCCAGCCTGGTCTACAGAGTGAGTTCCAGGACAGCCCGGGCTATACAGAGAAACCCTGTCTCGAAAAACCAAAAAAAAAAAGAAAAAAGAAAAAAGAAATTCAAGGTATTAGACTACATTGCGAGTTCCAGGGCAACAACAACAAAACTGGAAGTTTTGCAAAAATCCTCCAGGGAGATGATAAGTACCTATATTTGGGTGTGGTCTGAAGAGCAAAAGAGATGTTGTTGAAAAGGAGATACTAATTATTTTGGGGCCATGCTAGAGATGGAATCTAGGACATTCATGCTAAGCAGCTGCTCTACAATGGAGGCTACTAACTAGTCCCTGAAAAGTTTGTGTGTGTGTTACACCAATTGTGGTGGCATATTCCTTTAATCCTAGCACTTGGGAAGCAGAGACAGGTGGATTTTCTCTTGAATTTGAGGCCAGCCTGGTGCACTCAAACATGCTCCAGGCCAGAAAAGGCTACATAGCAAGACTTCTGTCTCAAAAAAATATATATTTTTTTCGTATGGATATATGATGTATGTGTATGTCATGAGTGTTTGTGAGTTCAATGTGTTCAGATACGTGTGGTGTATGTGTGAGAGTGAGTGTGCATGAGCACCCACGCATTTGTGTGGAGGCCAGATGTTGATGTCTGTTGGTTTTCAAGATTGTTCTCCACCTTATATGCTGAGTATTGGGCCAGGGTATGTTGCTGAATCTGTCTTGTACAATTTCAGCTATTTTAACCAATTTCTCTGTCTCTCCCCCATGCTGGGATTATGAGCATGCTGACATGATATGACCATCCAGTGTTTGGAATGGTTTCTGATATCCAAATTCTTTTTTTTTTTGTTGTTGTTGTTGTTTTTTTTGTTTTTTTGTTTTTTTGAGACAGGGTTTCTCTGTGTAGCCCTGGCTGTCCTGGAACTCACTCTGTAGACCAGGCTGGCCTCGAACTAAGAAATCCACCTGCCTCTGCCTCCCAAGTGCTGATATCCAAATTCTAATCTACATACAAAGTAAATGCTTTACCCACTAAGACATCTCAGCCCAAAGAGAAAATTTTTGTTGTTTTCCTAAAACAACAAAAATCTCAATATTGTGACAACCCTCTCTCCTCACTCTTCTGAGAACTGAGATTATAGGAATTTCTTGGTTTGATTTGGTTTGGTTTTTTTTTTTATTTTAATTTTGGGGTGCTGAGACAGGGTCACTGTGTTCCCCTGGCTGGCCTGGAACTCACTTTGTAGGCCAGGATGGCCTTGAACTTGAAGTAATCCTTTTCCTCCAAGTACTGTGAATACAGGCATGTACCATTAAGCACATCATTTTAGAACTAGTTTACTTAAAAATAATTACAGATGTACAAGGCATTGAAAGGAAAACAAACCCTCCCAGGCATAGAGCCACTTGTCTGTAATCCAAGTCTTCAGGAGGTAGAGGCAGGAGGATCCAGAGTTCAAGACCAGCCACAATGGCTCAGCAGATTAAAAACACTTGTCACCAAGCCTGACAACTTGAAATTGAGTCCCAGAGCCCAGATGACTGAGAACTCCAAGTTGTCTTTTGACCCACACAGGTACTGTGTGGCCACAGCAAGCACGCACCATCCCCTCAACACAAGTAAATGAGTAAACATAATTTTTTTTTTTTTTGGTTTTTCGAGACAGGATTTCTCTGTATAGCCCGGGCTATCCTGGAACTCACTCGGTAGACCAGGCTGGCCTCGAACTCAGAAATCCACCTGCCTCTGCCTCCCAAGTGCTGGGATTAAAGGTGTGCGCCACCACCGTCCGGCCATAAACATAATTTTTTAAAAAAGATATATGTGAGTACACTGTAGCTGTCTTCAGACACACCAGAAGAGCACATCAGATCCCATGACAGATGGTTGCAAGCCACCATGTGTTTGCTGGGAATTGAACTTAGAACTTCTGGTTAAGAGCCAGTGCTTAGTCACAGAGACGTTTCACCAGCCCCAGTAACCATAATTTTTTTTTAAAGAATTATTTATTGTATGTATATGAGTACACTGTAACTGTCCTCAAACACACCAGAAGAGGGCATCAGATCTCGTTACAGGTGGTTGTGAGCCACCATGTGGTTGCTGAGAATTGAACTCAGGACCTCTGGAAGAGCAGTCAGTGCTCTTAACCATTGAGCCATCTCTCCAGCCCAGTAAACATAATTTTTAAGAGGTAGCCTCTGGAGAACAACAAACAGTGATGTCCTGCAGATCCTCCCAGTCCATTTTCTCCAATTAAAATGTTGAAAAAGCATAGCCAGATATAATCAGGAAGAGATTTTGATATATATGACATTGATATCATCTACAGAATTCACCAGTAAGACATATCTTGAGTCTATGGCCATACCACCCTGAATGCACCCAATCTTGTCTGATCTTGGAAGCCCGGTTAGTACTTGGTTGGGCCCGGTTGGTACTTGGATGGGAGACCGCCTGGGAATACCGGGTGCTGTAAGCTTAAAAAAAAAAGAAGCAGAAGAAGAAAAAGACATATCTTGAAAGATAACATGGATTAGACATGCTTCACTGGAAAGGAATGTTCCTAGAACTGGTATGTCTTGTGGGTTCTGGTTCCCACTCACAAAAAGCCTGTAAGCTCCACGATGGGCCAGCCTGCATTAACCTCATGGCACTCCAACTGTCCGACCTCACAGTTCCAGCCCTGCTGTACCCTCTAAGGACACTGGCAATGACAGAAGCAGATAGACATAGACAGACAGACACATTGGCTATCTCTGGTGAGGAACTACGTCCAGTCAGAGCAGAGAGGACTCATTTCCTTCCCTTTCACCCTTTTTCTGGGAACTGGCATCGATTCAGATCTGGGCAGTGGGGTGAGGAGTGCTGGCCTCTCTGCCATCTACAGATAAAGCTGTCTGGGTTTTTGTCTGCTTGTGCTGTTTACTTTTTTTTTTTTTCTCAACTTGATACAAACTAGAGTCGCCTGGGAAGAGGGGATCTCAGTTGAGGAATTGACTCCATCAGACTACCTCGTAGCCGTGGCCGTGGGGCATCTTTGTAATTAGAGACTGGGAGGAGGCACACTCTGCAGTGACTCCACTGCTGAGCACGTGGGTCCGGGACATATAAGAAAGGTAACTGCACGAGGCAGGGATCAACACCCCTCTGTGGCCTCTGCTTCAGTTCTAGCCCCCGGAGATCCTGCCTTGGCTCACCTCAGTGACCTCCTGCCACAGGGAAGCCTGAACCAAATAAACCCTTTCCTCTTGAAGTTTCTTTGGGTCTTCATCAAACAATAGAAAAAGAAACTAGGATATTTAGTTTGCTTTGATTCTCTGAGACAGGATCTCAGTATGAAAATAACTTGCTTTGAACTCCCTAGGTCGTCTAGGCTGGCCTCGAACTCATGATCGATCATCCTGCCTCAATCTTCCCAGTGCTGGGATCACAAGCATCTATTATCAATCCTATGGTGACATTTCTTTCTTTAAAGAAGCACTTCAGGGCTAGGGGAATAGCTCAGTCAGTAAAGTGTTTGGTGAATGAAATGAATTTCTCTGCACGTGTGTGTGCACGTGGTATGCCCATGTTTACAGTTATATAAATGCATGTACTGGCAAGAAGTTGTTTTTCTCATTCACTTGTCAACTTTCCCCAGTCTACCTACCCAGTGAGTTTTTATTAGTCGTTGGATTAGGATTCTGGGTCCATAAGCATATGGTTTGAGTTTAGTTCCTCGGTACCCACATAAAAGCCAGGCATGGTACCATGCATATATAAGCCCAGTATTGAAGACCCAGAGATGGACAGATTCCTGAGGCTTGCTAGTTCACCAGTTTAGCTGAATTAGCCAGGCTCAGTGAAAAACCTGATCTCATAACAGAAGCTGGTGTTGGCTAAGGGTCACACCGAGCTCACTCAACCCCAAGGGGCATCTTTAGGAGCCAGCACCATGACTAAACCAACTATCAGAATGACGCTTTGGACAGCCACGTCCCAGCTGGACCAGGTCAGAAACTGCTGACATGAGATGTGCTGGCTCCGTTTGCTTCCATTCTGTCTGTGTTCCTCAGGTAGTAAAGAGGGACCTGGGTACACGATAGTCCCTATCCTGGGATCCAGAATCATAATACAACTACTAAGGAAAACTCACTAGGAAAGCAAGAAGGAGACGTTAGAGACTGACTGAGAAAGACACCTGAGGTTAACTTCTTGTCTCTGCATGCATGCCTATGCCAACATGGACAAACCCACATGAAGATGTGCATATAACACACATACACACGTGTACATGTGTACACACATTTCACTCATCAAATAGTTTACATGTTCATATATTTAAACTTAAAATCACATTCATTTCCTGTACAGATGCATGGGTGGGGCAGTGTATGCTTTAATACTGAGAGGGGTCTCCTCTGAAGGCCAGAATACAACCGGTGGGAGCTGGTCCTTTTTCTCCAACACTTCAGTCCAGGATATAGGATTTAGGTTGTCAGATTTGGCAGCAAGCCCCTGAATGAGCTGAGCCATCTTGCTGACCTCAGAAGACATTTGTTTCACTTCATCTTCCCACAGGTCGGGTCACAAGATAGGAGACAAGCCTCAGGACCTGATTAAGTGCTATACAAAAAACAATTAGAAGCAGGGTCTGGCTAGTGGATGTAGGTTGCTATGAGCAGCTGCCTGAAGGTTAGAGTCCGATCCTGGTCCCAGCCTCTCCACATCCTGGTAAGCCATGACAGCTCTACATGTCTGCAGTTATCTCCTCCCCACAATGCACTGCAATTATCTGAAAACACAAGCGTGAATAAATCATCTTAAGTTATTCCTGTCATGGATTGTGGCCACAGGGACACACCACAGTCAACAAGGAAGCAAGAGAGAGAACCCCAGTGACAACCCCTGCTGGGCCACACACCAAGATCAATTATCTTCCTCTAGCCAAGTTAAGGAGGAAGGGTGCATACAGCCATCCCTTACCCTCATGGGTGTGTAGCCCAGTCTCAAGCCAACACGAGTGTGAAGACAGACAGGGGACAGGAAGCAGGACTCAGGAGAGTGGAGGGAGGGGTGAGTTGAGGACGTAGAGTCCCGGCTGTACTTGCAGGGGTGGAGGCTGAGACAGAGCAGAGCATGTCTTAGCCACTTTGCTGTTGCTGTGACAAAACACTATGACAAAAGCAACTTTGAAGAGGAGTATTTAATTGGGCTTACAATTGCAGAGCATTAGAGTTCATGACGGCAGAGCGAAGGCAGGAGCGACTGAGAGATCACATCCGGGTCAGTGAGCAGAAGCCTTGAACTCACCATGTATCCCAAGCTGCCTCTCTCCTGCCCTTCTGCTGCAGCCTCCTAAAGATTACACCTGTGCTCCAGCAAGGCCAGCAAGGGGGATATTAGGAAGGAGCCTTCTGGAAGGAGATGGGTCAGGGAAAACAGGATGTAAGCCAGCATGGCAGTGTATGCCTATCCTCTCAGCACTCAGGAGGCAGAGGCAAGTGGATCTCTGTGAGTTCAAGACCAGCCTGATCTATAGAGAAAGTTCCAAGCCAGCCAAGACTATACGTAGCCGTAGAGAGCGTGCAGACCCGGGCATCACTACCGAACGCTTGGCAGAGAGGAGGTGTGTTAATATTCTGCTTCTGTAATAAAATGCCACAATCAAAGCAACTTATTAACAAAAAGTTTATTTTGTTTTACGTTTCCAGAGGGATGCATCCATCGAGGCAGGGAGGGGTGACTGCAGGGGGCAGGCATGGTAAGAACAGGAAGTTGAGACGCACATCCTCAAACACAAGCAGGAAGCAGAGAGAGGGGGCAGGAGAAAATGGTGTTCGGTATTTTCTGCACACACTTGTCAACATTCGCCCTTCCTGGATCACTGAGTCAGGCTTTCACATCCCTCTGAGTTTCACAAGGGAATGGCTGCCATTCCCATGACTCTATGGCACTGGGGTTCTAAACATGGCTGTGGCCATGTCAACAACATACATCCACTGTAGACCTCACTCTACACTGTCTAAAAGGGAGGAAGCAAGGAGGAAGTATGTATGTAGCTATGGGGAAAGCTACCATTCCTGCTGGATGCAAACCTTCGAATGTGCCTCCTTTCATGCCACTCAAACTTATTCAGTGGTACCCAAGGTGAGCATTGGTGGAACTGAACTTTAGTTTTGCATTGGAACCTTCTGGCAAGGGGTATGTTTCCTAGTTCCCACCCTGACCTCCACTACAGGGTAAAAATTCTTGAAGCACCATATTTTATTTTATTTTTTAATTTTTAAAATTTTTTTTTTTGGTTTTTTCGAGACAGGGTTTCTCTGTATAGCCCTGGCTGTCCTGGAACTCACTCTGTAGACCAGGCTGGCCTTGAACTCAGAAATCCGCCTGCCTCTGTCTCCCAAGTGCTGGGATTAAAGGTGTGTGCCACCACCGCCCGGCGAAGCACCATTTTTTAAAAAAATGGATTCATTTACTTATTAGCAGTTGTGGATTGGCCCTGGGGCCTTAACACCTTTAATCCCAGCACTAAGGAGGCAGAGGCAGATGGATCTCTGTGAGTTTAAAGCCAGTCTTTTCTACAGAGCAAGTTTCAGAACAACCAGGACTACACAGTGAGACCCTTGAGGAAAAAATACACACATGCATACACACGCGCGCACACACACACACACACACATCTCCAGGAATGGGGCTGGAGAGATGGTTCAGTCATTAAAGAGCAGACTTACAACCAAAATCTAAAAGCCAGGAGTGGTGACCCCGTTATTGGTGTGGTAAAGACATGTAGATCTCAGGGGCTTACTGGATAGCCAGCCTAGCCAAACTGATGCGTGCTAGGGTCAATGAAGGACCCTGCCTCGAGGAGTAAGGCAGAGAGCCTGGTGAGATGGCTCAGCCAGTAAAGGCGCTTGCTGTCTGTCAAAGCTGATAACCTCAGCTTACTCCTCATCACTTACATGGAGGGAAGAGAGAACTGTTTCCTAAAAAGTTATCCTCTGACTTCCACATGTATGACATCTGCATGCGTGGATACACATGCTAGTAAATGTAATTTAAAATATTTTTAGACAGAGGCAGGAGCATCTGGTTGTTTAAAACCAACCTGGTCTACATAGCAAGTTCTAGGACAGCCAAGACTACAGAGCCCCTGCCTAAAAAAAAAATCCCCCAAATAGAAACATATATACGTATGTGTATATGTGTGTGTGTGTATGTATATGTGCGTGCCTGCATGTGTGTACATGTGTATGTATGTATACAGACTGGATCTTACTATATGGCCCTGGCTGGCCTGGAACTCCCTATGCAAAACAGGCTGGGTCTCACTCATAAAAACCTGCCTCTGCCTCCCAAGTACTGGGATTAAAGGTGTGCACCTCCATCCCAGTCCTAAAATATATTCTCAAGCATTTTAAAAGTAAGGCAGAGAGCACCGAGGAGAGTACCCATGTTAGCCGCCGACCTCCACATACAAGCACATCTGCACACAAGCAAATTGTAAAGTACTCAAAGGGCCAGGCTGGTGGTGGCGCATGCCTTTAATCCCAGCACTCCAGAGGCAGGGGTGAGTTCGAGGCCAGCCTGGTCTATCCAGTAAGTTCCAGGACAGCCAGGGCTACCCAGAGAAACCCTGTCTTGAAAAAAACAAAAACAAAAATAACAAATCGAAAGTACTCAAAGGTTATTTATGACCCACAGGGTCCCCTATAATGTCACCTTTCACTGTTGCCCGCTCTGAGTCCCACACTGAGACATATTGTCAGTCACACCAATGCCCTTGCCATCAGTTTTTGCTTTTATTGATCAAGAACATTTATTTTAATAAAATCCACATATGCACACACACACACACCTACATTCATGCAAGATGCCTGTCATACTCTGGCTGTCCCTTGCCCTGGTCTCTCCTGGCATCAGACCTCAGGGGCCTCACCCAGGAAGCCACCCTGTAGCTCCCCATGTCAGTGCAGGGGCAAAGAGAGGCGATCTCCTGCTCTGCCTTCCCGCTCAGGAACTAAGGGTGGTGCCCATTATCCAAAACAGGTAGTTCTGAGGAAACAGACTGACATCATCTCTCATAAGAGATCCTGCTTAGGTCCCCAGTGCCTGCAGCTGCTAATGCGTTTGGGGTCCTCTGTTATTAAAGGGAGGTCCAAAGAAGGGGTACGAATCCTCAGGGATCTTGGCATTAGCAACAGTGCAAGGGATGGAACCAGGTTCTTCTCCATCCCCAAGGAGGTGGTGAGTGGAACACCTGGAATCTTCCAGCCCTGGGGGGGGGGGGGGGGAGGAGGGCCAGCCAGGATGGAGAGGGGCGTGGCCAGAGGGGGCGTGTCCACACGTTGTTCCTGGAGCTTGGAACCCTTCAGTAAGATTATAACGGTCGGCCCAGGGTCCCCTCCGTGACTGCCCGTGTGGCTTGCTCAGGCACGAGGCTTGGGTCAGTCAGGATGCTGGTGGAAGTGCTGAGCTGGCGAAGGGAATTCAGGACAGCTGGAAAAAGAGGGCGAGATGCTGCGGTGGTTTGAAAACGCTTGGCCCAGGGAGTGGTACGATTAGGTGTGGCCTTGTTAGAGGAAGTGAGTCACTGTGGGGTAGGCTTTGAGACCCTCCTCCTAGCTGCCTGAGGACAGTGTTCCTAGCTTCCTATGGATGAAGACGGAGAACTCTCAGCTCCTCCAGGGCAATGCCTGCCTGGATGCTGCCATGCTTCCTGCCTTGATGATAATGGACTGAACCTCTAAAGCTGTAAGCCAGCCCCAGTTAAATGTTCTTTGTAAGACTTACCTTGGTCATGGTGTCTCTTCAAAGCGATGGAAACCCTAACTAAGACACATGTCTTTAAGGTTAGGGGTGAAGTCTAGAACATGGAGTAAATACTAGAAAGCTAAACAGGTGGCCCTGACCTAGGACCTTTTCCTTTAGGTGACTGAGAGTCTAAAGGACCATTCAGCATGGGACATGGTAGAATAGCCTCAAATTTTAGGGTGTATTCAAGACAGACTAGACTTGGAGACCAAAAAGGCTGGCTTTGAACTCTATGTTCTGGAATCCCACAAGTATGTGTGTGTGCACATGTGTACATGTGTGTGGGCACACGTGTATACATGTGTATCACTGGAGATTGAACTCAGGGTCTTATATATGATGTAAATGCTCTTCTGCTAAGCCACACCCCCGCCCTTACTGGGGGATGCTAGGCAGGTGCTCTACAAAGCCTCACAATTTAGTGGCAGGAAGGTGTCTCACATACTTGGCCGGAGAGCAGGCAGGGAACAGTACTGGTCCAGCCAGGCCAGCGAGGTCTGGCGGAGGCTGTGCAAGCTTGCGGTAGACACCATCCCATTGAAGGACTCAAATAAAGGTCGGATGAGGATGCTGAACTGGATGTGGAGTCAAGGCGCACACCAGTGGTCCAGACAGCATCCCGTCACTTCACATAGAACTATGACACCTGACCCAAGCCAGGGCCAAGAAAGGCTGTCACTGTCAAACCATGAACCCTGTGGGGAGCCACTCTACCCTCCTCCGTCCCACCAAGGGTATTCCACTCTCTATCTTCAGCCCCTCTCCTTAGTCTCTCCAGAGCCCTCACTCTGTATTAGTGAATCCCACATCTCTAGGCTCAGTCAAGGATGTGAATACTGGTCTGATGGCACAGGCCCATAATCCCAGCCATTTAGGAGGCTGAGGCAGAAGGATCACGAGTTCAAGGCTAGCCAGGACAACTTAGAATTTGTCTCAAAATAAAAAGTTAAATGAGGGCTGGGACAGAGCTCATGTTCCATCTCTGGTATGAGAAAACAAACACAACTTGACCCTGAATCCAGGGAAGAGTGGATCCTCTGCCTTCTCTAGGCCTCAAAGGACTTAGACTTTAGATCCTTCCAGACTGCCTTCAGAGACATCCCCAACCTCCTCCCCCTACTCTTGCTTCCTCTCAGCCCCTAGGCCCAGTTGCCACACAATCTTGCAATCCCAGGGCCTGACAGTAGGAGGCAGAACCAAAGCCCATTCCCTGGGGCTCTGCAGCTCAGCCTGTGGTCTGAGACCCAGCCTACATTGACGGTAGCAACAGCAGTCACCAGGCCATCAGTCCAAATAAGGATACTACCCAGAACTTCCAGTTGTGCAGCGTGCGGGTCCGGACATAGTCATCAAACATGTCCCGCATCTGGTCAAAGCGCTGATGTGTGATGGGCACCCCGGTGGCTGGTAACTGCTGCTGGCACAAGCTAGGATTGGGAAGAGTCGTCGTTCAAGGAATATAGACACATCTCCTTTACCCTAGTCTCTGAGTACTTTTGTTGTTGTTGTTTTGTTTTTTAACGTGCTTGGGATGAAATCCAGTTCTTACATATTCTATGTAAGCACCCTAGGACAGACCACATCCGGAGCTCCTCAGTGGAGGATTTGGGGCCGTCGCTCCATCGGTGAGCCACGCCCCCAAACCCTTACTAGCAGATATTTAGG
Source organism: Grammomys surdaster (assembly GCF_004785775.1). Taxonomy (NCBI): domain Eukaryota; kingdom Metazoa; phylum Chordata; class Mammalia; order Rodentia; family Muridae; genus Grammomys; species Grammomys surdaster. The sequence continues at coordinate 2,001,484 of NW_021604614.1, forward strand.
AAAGCACTCTACCACTGCACCACGCCCCCAGGGGCCTTCACTGAAGTATTCTAGGCAGGCGCGGTACCTCAGAGCCACACCTCCAACCCCTTGTGTCAGGTTTCTAGGCTGGGCTTCACCCCAGCTTACTTGATGGCAGCATTGAGTTCCTCGATTTCATCCCGCAGCTGCTGCGCCTCCTCCTGCATGGCCGCCCGCTCCTGCTGCAGCATCAGGATGTACTCCGCCGTCTTCTGAAGCGTGGTTGCTTTGCTCACCTGCGAGCGCCACCAATGTGGGCCTCTGTGCTGGCAGGCCCTGGGATCTGGTCTTGGGTGTTGGTCCAAGGAGGGGCTCCACGACTCTAAGGGAGTGTGCATTTCTGGCTGGGGGCTCACCTTGAGGCTGGGCTGGGCACTGAGCGTGCTGACCAGTCCGTGCAGGGTGTCGAATCCTAGTTTAATATTGAACCGCCTCTTCTGCTCCGCGGAGATGTGTGTGATGCGTCGGTTCTCCATCTTAGAAAGCAGAAAGTGCTGTGAGTCTAAGTAGGAGGGCTGGGGGAAGGGCTGGAAGCCAACTGGAGGTCAGGGGATGGCACATACCTTGCTGTTGTCTACACGACCCCGGCTTAGGACAGTTTGAGGGGGAGACAGGTGGACACTCAGTGCCCCCAAGGGTTGTATGGAGTTGAGATCCCCTGAGAGTCGCCGCTCACTGCCTGTGGCAGGGACAGACCCACAGACAGACCGACACACAAGGGAGAAAGTTCCCTTGCCCTGACCCCACTCACAGCCCCCTTCATCCTTCCCCTCCCTCCATCCCCTAAGACCCACAGTCTCTCTAGCCCCTATTTACCGCTGGATGCAGGAGGTGAGAGCCTCTCTGCTTTGGGGACAACCAGGGACCTGGGAGGAGCCAATGTGGCTGGACCTGGAGGTGGCCGGGGTGGTGTAGGGGCCGGGATTGGGGGGAAAAAGGCACGGGCACGAGGGATTTCAGAGACTGGATCCTGCTGGGATGGAGAAGGGCAGAGAGCTGGAGTAAAGGCCCTAGTCTGAGCCCTCCCTTCCAGTGCCCACCATCTTACCGGGGACTCTGGAGGCCGGAGGAGGGTGCTGGGCACAGTCGCAGGTTCCAGTGCTTGCTCAGGCTTGGCTGGGTACAGGCAGGACTATGAGGACCACTAGACTGGCCCAATCAAGTCCATCACCAACTAAGACCCCTTCTTGTTCCCCAGCAGCCCACACCCCTATCAGATATAGCTCATATCCCTAATTTCATGCCACCTTCTCTGTCCCTTAAGACCACCCTGAAACCCTAGCCCTCTACCCTTAAAGCTTTCCTACTCCTTCCAGGTTCGCTCCCTCCCAGTACCTCCTCCGTTTGCCTCTCCCATCTCACCTGCCCTGAGCAGCTGTGTAAGGCAGGGGTTGTTGTCTCTGGCAGTATTGGTGGCAGAGGCCAAGGCGGGTAGACTGGCTTTTCGTCCCCCGGGGGATGGGGAAGAGGGCTTGCATCTGGGCTGCACACCCTGAGGCATGGTGAAGTGAGGCCCAAAGATGGGTTCCAGGTACCCATGGGGCAGATGGTCTACAGGGAAAGGAGCTGGGCCAGGGCCAGGGCCAGGCCCAGGGCCAGGGCCAGGCTGTGGGGTGGGAACAAAGGTTGTGGGTGCAGGAAGTGTAGACACTCCTGGAGCAGGAGGGACTGTGGTGAAGGGGAACCTGGCAGAGAAGAGAGGCTCTTCTGGCAACAAAGCGGGAGGTGGAGCCATTGTGGGGAAGGGGGAGGTGGTGCAGGGCTCTAAGCCATGCACCTTGACCGGGGTGGGATATGGAAGGAGAGGAGTTGGTACAGGAGCAGGTGGGATCTTGGTCTTAGGGTCTTCAGGAAGAAGGAATTCAGAGCTCAGAAAGGTACCGGGATCCAAGGGTCCAGAGCAGTTGTTTCGAGCCTAGGGTAGGGGCAGGGGGAGACAGGATGATATTCAGAGAGGAGGGGAAGGTGCCACCTTCTTGCAACCACCAGGAAGGCTCTATCCTGGCTATGTATTGGACTGGGTATGGAGCAGAATTGATCCATACACATGCACACACATGCATACATGCACACATTAGAAATTACAACCTCATGTACAGCTGTAGCCAACACAACCCTTATGCACAAATTAGGCATGGCACAGAGCATCTTACAGATGATCCATGATCCACACGCCCACCAAATAATCTGTCCAATGCAGCTACTAATCTAGTCTTCTTTTATCTAATCATCTAGCCATTCATCAATCCATCCTCTAATTATCTACCATCTATTCTTCCACATCCATTCTTCATCCATCAAAACACTAACTTATTCACCAATCTTCCATTCATTCATTCATTCTTTATCCATTCATGCATCCCACCATCTACCCACCCATCCATCCATCTACCCGTCTGTCCATCCATCCATTCATCTACCCACCCATCCATCCATCTACCCATCTATCCATCCATTCATCCATCTATCCATCCATCCACCCATTCATCCATCCATCCACCTATCCGTCCATCCATCCATCCATCCACCTATCTATCCATCCATCCATCTGCCCATCCATCCATCCATCCATCCATTCATCCATCCATCCATTGATCCATCCACCTGTCCATCCATTCATCCACCTGTCCATTCATCCATCTGCCTATCCATCTACCTATCTATCCATCCACCTACCCATCCATCCATCCATCTATCCATCCATCCACTTGTCTGTCTGTCCATCCACCCATCTGTCCATCCACCTATCCACACATCCATCCGCCTGTCCACCCATCCATCCACCTCTTTGTCCATCTATTCACCCATACACTCACCCACCCATCCATCTACCCACCTGTCCATCCATCTACCCACCTGTCCATCCATCCATCCATCCATTCATCTGTCTTTCCATCCATTCATCCATCTATCCATCTATCCATCCATCTGTCCATCTGTCAATTCATCTATCCATGCATCCATCCGTCTATCCATGCATCCATGCATCCATCCGTCTATCCATGCATCCATGCATC
>NW_021604614.1:2004531-2011923 GCF_004785775.1 Grammomys surdaster
CATGCATCCATCCATCTATCCATGCATCCATGCATCCATGCATCCATGCATCCATGCATCCATCCATCCATCCATGCACCTGTCCATTCATCATCTTCTGCACTCATTTACCAACTTATTCTCTCATCTATGAACTCACCCAACTCTCTATTTCAATCCCGGCTGGGATGGTTAATCTGGATTGTCAACTTGATAGGACTGAGACATGTCTAGGAGCTGGGTGAGGTACACTGGTGTTTCTTTGAGGGCATTTCCATTGTTAACATGATTCAGTTAAGAAATGGGCATTAGTGAAACACACCTCTTGGGTGTGTCTCTGACAGTGTTTCCAGAGAGGGTTAACTGGGAAAAGACTCACCCTGGGTGTGGGCAGAACCATTCCATGGGGGTGGGATCCCAGACTGAATAAAAAGTGGGCCAGGATGGTGGCTCAGAAACTTAAAGCTCTTGCCGCCAAGCTTGATGGGTTGAGTTTGATCACAGGAACTCACGTCGGGGAAAGGAAAGAACCAACTCCTGAAGGTTATTCTCTGACCTCCACATGGGTACCCGCATACACACATATGTGAACACACACAAAATAAATTTTAAAAATATAAGTATGGGGGCTGGTAAGGTGGCTCAGTGGGTAGAACATTTACCACCAAGCCTTGACTTGAGTTCAGTGTCTGGGACCCACATGGTATGATTGTGCAAGGAGAACACTGCTGCGTTCCAGCTGTTCTCTGACCTCCACACACATGCCATGACATGCATGCACCTCTACATCATGCCTGTACACACACACACACACACACACACCACCACCACCATCATCATCATCATGAAAATAAGCAAACAAGTGAAAATAAGCAAGCAGGCCGGGTACCAGCCTTCTCCCCTCTGCTCCCAGACACAGTGTGAGCAGCTGCCTCATGGGACTGCTCTCATGACTTCTCTACTGTATCCCTCAAACCATGATCCAAAAGAAACCTCTCTGTAAGTTGCTTAAGCCAGGTATCTTGTCATAGCAAGGGGGGAAGGGACTAACAAGGGGGGAGACATACCATGATGCTCAGCTCATAGTCTGGGGGTCCAAATGGAATAACTGGGGGGAGGTGGAAGCCATCTAGTAAGGGCACTACCCCCACCCCCAACCTCTCCATCTTTCCTTCCTAGCTTCTCTGCTCTGTTACACCTCCTCCCCCAGGGGAGACTAGAACCTCTGAAGCCTTGAGCAGAGTAACTCCTTCCCTGGAGTTATTTTTCTAGGTGTGGCTCAGTGATAAGACTCTGAGTCCAGCTCCGGTTGACAGGTCAGGTGAGCCATTTACCAAGAGGTCCAAGCATCCGAACTCACTATCTTCCCATCCACCCATCCATACTCATCTGTCTACTCATCCACCATCTCTACATTCACCACCGACCGATAATGTAACAAATCGCTCATCCATTCACAAAGCCGCTCATCGCCGACCCGTCCACCCACCAGTTCATTCATCAATGCTAAACAGCCATTCACAATGGCGCTCATCGCCAGGCCGTCCACCCACCAGTTCATTCATCAATGCTAAACAGCCATTCACAATGCCGCTCGTCGCCGGGCCGTCCACCCACTAGTTCATCAGTTCTAAACCAGTCCACTCTACTCTACATTCACTTACCCACAGATGCACACACCATTGCCTACAGTGATCTTTCTATTTACTGCTGCATAAATCTCTCTGTGTTGTCAGTCAGTAACTCACTGGGCAACCATTTATTGAATGACACTCTGTGTGGGGAAACGACTAGGAACAAAGAATGTGATGGAGACCAAGACAACCCTTCCAGCAAGAAGCTGTCTGTTGGTGGAGAAAGACCTCTCTAGATCAACTACAAAAGCATCTGAAACGTTCAATGACAGGAGGAAGACACTGTGGTGGTTAGGATTACCTGTCAACATGACAACCTAGAGCCAAGAGTTCTCATAGGAAGAGTCTCAGTGAGGAACTGCCAACACTGGGTTGGCCTATAGGCATGTCTATTGGGGACTGTCAGGAGTCAGGTGATATGGAAAGACACACCCACTGTTGGTGGCACCATCCCCTAGGCAGAGGATCCTGAACTGTGTAAGAGAAATGGAGCTGAATGTAAGTAGTCAAATGGGTGAGCATGCACGCAATCATTTCTCTCTGCTCCTGACTGTAGACGTGGTGTGACCGCTGAGGTCCCTGCCTTGACTTCCCCACAAAGATGGACTGTAACCTGGGGTTGCAAGCTAACCTAAATCCCTTTCTCCCCCGAAGTTGCTTTTTCCTTGGGGTATTTTAGTACAACAACAGAAATGAAACTACAACAGGCACTTAACAGTGGCAGGGAAATGACTTCTGAATCGGGTACAGGAGTTAGTGAAACAAGATGCCAACTCACAGTTGTCTAAACACACACCCATTCCGTTTCCATGCGCTCATTCTGGCTTGCCCTTTTCATGGCTTGCCATTCAAGACTCGGAATACTAGGCAGGTGTGGGTGGTATATGCCTTTAATGGCTGCATTCAGGAGACAGAGGCAGGTTGATGTTTATGAATCCAAGGCCATCCAGAGCCTTGAGTCCCTGTCTCAAAAACAAAAAAGAACTAAAAAACTTTCCTCTGGATTGTGCCCTGTTCTGTGTGTCTTCTTCCATCTGCTGTCCCCTACCCCTCTCTCTCATTCAGTGCATGTAATTCTGCTTTGTAGGGTTTTCTTTCTCTGCTACCTATATTCTTCTGGGGTCTCTGCCTAGATGGCCCAGTAAATGTCTTTCTACCTCCTGAGCCCAGGCAGACCCAGAGCTAGCGCTCACATGCTCCAGGCAGACTGGGCAGAGCAGATTAAGGCAAGCTCACCTGTGGGCGTGTATTCCCTGAGAGAGGGGTCAGACCCGAGGATGAGGAAGAGGAGGCTGGAGATGGCATCTCTGGGGCCAGGGTCCCACCGCTGAAGAGGGAGTCAGCCATGGGGCCAAAGCTGGGGGGCTCCAGGAAGTTTGAAGATGTGGGTGTCTGAGAGGGGCGGTAATTGGTGAAGAAATCTGTAATTGGGACACAGAGGGTAGCAAATGTCATTAAGAACTCAGAATGGGCCATAGACACAGTCCCCACACTGGAGAGGTCAGATAGGGATCAGGAGAGGTGGAAAGCTTCTACGAGAGACTGTGAAACCATTCCTGTCACACTTGAGAAGCAGAGGAAGAGATAGGTAAGATGGACCTGGGGGAGATAGTGGGGTCTAGGAGTAAGTGAGCGGGAACCCCAGGAAGCTGCTTACCCATGGGGTCCCACTCCTAGATCACTTCCCCTCCCTGTGTCTGCTCCCCCTTTTAGCCCTGTTGGCATTCTAGAAAGAAGGGGTCACAGAGAGGCCCTGGGAAGGAAAAAGGTGGGATACCGGGGAGTTGCCCCAGTGTGTCAGGGATGAATCAAGGGGATTTGATTGAGGTTCATGAGGTCAGTAGGTCAGGGAGAGGTTAGACTTGCTGAAAGATCAGGAAATTGAAGCTGTACACAGTGAAGTCTTGGCTGACATTTGGGGGACATAGCATGGGCTCAGAGTTGGGGTGTGAGTGACAGGGAGCCTGGAACCCTGAAAAGTTTATGGAGAGGCAGGCAAGGCAGCCAGATTGTTTAGGGGTGTGAGTTGTGTAAGTTCTGGGCTATTCTGGTTTTGGGAAGCAAGCTGCCCATGGCCTAACCACATCCCGGGCTGGGGCGACACCCGCCTACCCTCTCCCTTCCGGGCACCTTTCTCTGACCCTAGCCAGCCTGTGTTCTGTACCCAAGGCCTCCTGGGTCAGTCAGAGCAGACCCCACCATGGTAGCTCCTCATAGGGTTTGGTGGGCTGCAGCCCCTCCAACCTTCCCTCCAAAATCCCCAGCCCAGAGAGCTGCTCAGATCTTCCTGACATAAACCACCTTTCAAGACCAAGTTAGTTAGGGAAGGTCACAGGGTCAGGGTGCGTATGCCTATGTGGTATGTGTATATCTATGTGGTGTGTATATTTATGTATATACGTATGTTGAGAGTGTATCGGGAGTGCAGCAGATGTATATGTGTATGTGCATGTGAAATCCATGTATGAAAGTGTGTTCATATGAGAAAATGTTCATATCTGTATATATGATGTATATGATATGTACATATGTATATACATATATGTATGCATTCAGGTCTCTGAATATGTGGGGGAGCATATGTAGGGTATATGTATATATGTTGTCATGTGTGTCCATGTGTGCATGCATATGTGTGTGAGTATGAACATGTGTGTGAGCATGTATGTGTGTTATGTGTGGCATGTGTGAATACATATGTGTGTGTATTCGTGTGGGTGTTTGTCTTAGGTGGTTTTGCCTGGCCAGAAGACCAGACAGGTTCTGAGTACCAGTACACAGTGACACGAAGCTCCTGTCTACCTCTCTGGATGTCTGTCCCTCAGATGTGACCGAATGCACCTGGCGCGCCCACATCTCTCCCAGTATCAGAGTAGTTTGACACTGTCCTGTGTCCCCATTTTTTACAAAGGAATCTGGGGAGGGACCAGAAAGGGGTCACCAGAGTCCCATCCCTCTTGACCTTTGTCAGTAGGTCATTTGGAGCTCAGGACTGGAGCGCAGGCCAGCCCATCATGTCAGAGCCTTGGACTGCTGCTTTACTGTGAGCTGTCCACACCTGTTCCCAGCAGCCTCCAGACATCCCCTGCCTCTCCCAGCCTCCCATCAAACCCCAGTCCTTCCCTGACCTGGTCCTCACACTGACCAGCCACAATCTCTGCCCCGAACCTGCCCTCCCCCAGCCTCCTGCCTCTGTAGAATTTTGTGCCTTCAACAGGGTTTCCAGAAAGACAACAGAGTGGAACCCCTGGTGGCTCAAGGCTCTCCCTGAGCATGGCCAGTTTGAGAAGGTCACTGTAATCACCTGCTCTGGGAGAGCCATGCGTGCCCCCAATCAGCTGCCACCTAGGATTGATTGACAAGTTACTGCAAACTCCGACCCAACCACATTTTGCCCAGAGTCTGGATGGGCACAGCTGAGCTCCTACCTGTGGTAGGGGTCTGTGGGCCAAGAGGGAGCTGCTCTCCTCGGGGACAAGTCTGCCTCCAGGGCACTGCCATCAACACTCTGTCCATGGCAGACCCCACCCTCCCAGGGCTATGGCCGGGGAGGTGGGGATGGGGGTGGTTCCTCATTCCCTAGTACCCGCCCCATAGGCCTCACCTCTTGAATGGCAGGCCCAGGACCCTGTAGGGAAGAAGCTGGGAGGGGGTATGTCACTCAAGTGAAGCCTCTCTCTCAGAGACTATCTTTTCAGGTTTGGGTGAGATATCCTGATATCCTCCTGAGCCCAAACATTTAGGGAGCTTTTAAGGCCCCTAAATAAATCCCTGTGAGAAGCAGCGAGGAAGAAATACACACCATGCAGGGCAGTGGTGGCCAACGCACTCAGGCAGAGGCAGAGGCAGAGGCAGAGGCAGTTGGATCTCTGTGAGTTCCTGGAGTGAGTTCCAGGGCAGCCAAGGCTACACAAAGCAATCCTGTCTCAAAAAAAACCCCTAACAACTAATAAATAAATAAATAAATAAATAAATAAATATTTAAAAAGGAGAGAGAGAGAGAGAGAGAGGGAGAGGGAGAGGGAGAGAGAGAGAGATGCATGCAGCCAAGACAACAGTGTGGGGAAGGAAGACCCTACGGGAAAACAGGAAGCAAGTTGTTTTATGACTCACACTTGGAATCTAGACACCCAGGAGACAGAGACAGAAGGATCATGAGTTCGAGCCCAGCCTGGGCCACACAGTGACTCTATCTCAAGTAAGAAGGGTGTGTGTGTTGGGGGTTGGAGGAGAATGGATGGAGAGTAGGGGAGGGAATGGGAGGGGAAAAGAGAGACAGCATGCTCTAGGCATGGCAATACACGCTTCTAATCTTGTCTTGGTACTCAGGAGGATCAGCGGTCAGGGCAGCAAGTTCAAGACCAACCTGCTGGCTAAAGCTCATATCCTTGTTACCTAGTTAGCTTTAACTGTCAATTTGACAATTTCCTAGGAAAACCTGAAGTGGGAGGGATCGGGACTGAGGCACTGCTTAGATCAAGCCAGTCAGTTGCCCTGTCTGTGGGGGATTATCTTGAGTGTTCACTGATGCAGGAGGTAGCTAAGTGTGTTGGCTCATTTTATGCCTACTTGATACAACCTAGAATCATCTGAGAAGGAGGGACCCTCAACTGAGAGGATGCTCCCATAAGATCAGGCAGCAGGCAAGCCTGAAAAGCATTTTGTTAATTGGTGATTGATGGGGGCGGGGCGGGGCCCAGCCCACTATGGGTGGGGCCATCCCTAGGCTGGTGGTCCTGTGTTCTATTAGAAAGCAGGCTGAGAGAGCCAAAGGAAGCAAGCCAGTGAGCAGCTTCCTTCCATGGTCTCTGCAAGAGCTCCTGCTTCCAGGTACCTGTCCTGACTTCCTCCATTGATGGGCTATGGTTGATGGGCTATGATTGATGGGCTATGATATGACAGTAGAAGCTGAATTAACCCTTTCCTCCCCAAGTTGCTGTTGGTCATGGTGTTTTATCATAGCAATAGAAGCCCTGACTAGGACACTAGTCATGAGTCCTCGAATGGGCTAGAAAATAGCATTCTTCATTCTTCCAAGGTCCCTGCCCTGACTTCCCTCGGTGATGGACTGTAACCTTCAAGGGGAGATAAACCCTTTCCTTCCTTTGGTCAGAGCCTTTGTCACAGAAACAGAAAGAAAAACACCCTGTCTCAAAAGAAGAGAGACAGAGAGAGAGAGATTTTGAGAAAACCAGCCACTTTGCAAAATGCTTAAGAAAAAAAAATCCCAGGTACTCATACTGACAGGGTCAAGGTATCTGGAAACACCCGGACACATCAGAAACTTGACACTTGAGAAAAGTGGATTTTGAGAAAACCTGCCACTTTGCAAAATGCTTTAGAAAAAAAAATCCTTGATGCTTTTTTGTTAGGGGAGGAGGGTTCGAGACAAGGTTTCTCTGTGTAGCCCTGGCTGTCCTGGAACTCACTCTGTAGACCAGGCTGGCCTCGAACTCAGAAATCCGCCTGCCTCTGCCTCCCAAGTGCTGGGATTAAAGGCGTGTGCCACCACTGCCTGGAACCTTGATGCTTCTAAACTGGATTTAGTGGTGCATGCCTTTAATCCCAGCACTCGGGAAACAGGGACGGGCAAACTTGAAGCAAGCCCGGTCTACACAGTGAGTTCCAGAACCACCAGAGCTACATAGTGAGACCCTGTCTCAAAATCAGACAAGAAATTTGACACATCAAATTCTCTTGTCAGTCACAGTGGTTTATGAAGTGCTGGGGATTGAACCCAAGCATTCTCTCATGCCAGACCATAAAGGATGTGTGTGTG